>NC_079223.1:52656341-52985522 GCF_029633865.1 Lampris incognitus | reverse complement strand
CCTGTTCACTACTGGTATTGTTGTGGTTTATACAAGTCTCAGGGCTCCTATCACTACTGGTATTGCTGTGGTTTTTACAAGTCCCAGGTTTCCTGTCACTACTGGTATTGTTGTGGTTTATACAAGTCTCAGGGCTCCTATCACTAATGGTATTGTTTGTGGTTTTTACAAGTCCCAGGTTTCCTGTCACTACTGGTATTGTTGTGGTTTATACAAGTCTCAGGGCTCCTATCACTACTGGTATTGCTGTGGTTTATACAAGTCTCAGGGCTCCTGTCACTACTGGTATTGTTGTGGTTTATACAAGTCTCAGGGCTCCTATCACTTCTGGTATTGTTGTGGTTTTTACAAGTCCCAGGGCTCCTATCACTACTGGTATTGTTGTGGTTTTTACAAGTTCAAAGGGCTTCTATCACTACTGGTATTGTTTTGGTTTTTACAAGTCCTAGGGCTCTTATCACTACTGGTATTGCTGTGGTTTTTACAAGTCCCAGGGCTCCTACCACTACTGGTATTGTTGTGGTTTATACAAGTCTCAGGGCTCCTATCACTTCTGGTATTGTTGTGGTTTTTACAAGTCCCAGGGCTCCTATCACTACTGGTATTGTTGTGGTTTTTACAAGTCCCAGGGCTCCTATCCCTACTGGTATTGTTGTAGTTTTTACAAATCCCAGGGCTCCTATCACTACTGGTATTTTGTGGTTATTACAAGTCCCAGGTCTCCTATCACTACTGGTATTGTTGTGGTTTTTACAAGTCCCAGGGCTCCTGTTACTACTGGTATTATTGTTGTGGTTTTTACAAGTCCCAGGGCTCCTGTCACTACTGGTATTGTGGTTTTTACAAGTACCAGGGCTCCTGTCACTACTGGTATTGTTGTGGTTTTTACAAGTCCCAGGGCTTCTATCCCTACTGGTGTTGTTGTAGTTTTTACAAATCCCAGGGCTCCTATCACTACTGGTATTGTTGTGGTTTTTACAAGTCCCAGGGCTCCTACCACTAATGGTATTGTTGTGGTTTATACAAGTGTCAGGGCTCCTATCACTTCTGGTATTGTTGTGGTTTTTACAAGTCCCAGGGCTCCTGTCACTACTGGTATTGTTGTGGTTTTTACAAGTCCCAGGGCTTCTATCACTGCTGGTATTGTTGTGGTTTTTACAGGTCCCAGGGCTCCTGTCACTACTGGTATTGTGGTTTTTACAAATGCCAGGGCTCCTACCACTACTGGTATTGTTGTGGTTTATACAAGTCCCAGTGCTCCTATCACTACTGGTATTGTTGTGGTTTTTACAAGTCCCAGGGCTCCTGTCACTACTGGTATTGTTGTGGTTTTTACAAGTCCCAGGGCTTCTATCACTGCTGGTATTGTTGTGGTTTTTACAGGTCCCAGGGCTCCTGTCACTACTGGTATTGTGGTTTTTACAAATCCCAGGGCTCCTACCACTACTGGTATTGTTGTGGTTTATACAAGTCCCAGTGCTCCTATCACTACTGGTATTGTTGTAGTTTTTACAAGTCCCAGGGCTCCTGTTACTACTGGTATTATTGTTGTGGTTTTTACAAGTCCCAGGGCTCCTGTCACTACTGGTATTGTTGTGGTTTTTACAAGTCCCAGGGCTCCTGTCACTACTGGTATTGTGGTTTTTACAAATCCCAGGGCTCCTACCACTACTGGTATTGTTGTGGTTTATACAAGTCCCAGTGCTCCTATCACTACTGGTATTGTTGTGGTTTTTACAAGTCCCAGGGCTCCTGTCACTACTGGTATTGTTGTGGTTTTTACAAGTACCAGGGCTCCTGTCACTACTGGTATTGTTGTGGTTTTTACAAGTCCCAGGGCTCCTGTCACTACTGGTATTATTGTTGTGGTTTTTACAAGTCCCAGGGCTCCTGTCACTACTGGTATTGTGGTTTTTACAAGTCCCAGGGCTCCTGTTACTACTGGTATTGCTGTGGTTTTTACAAGTCCCAGGGCTCTTATCACTACTGGTATTGTTGTGGTTTTTACAAGTCCAGGGCTGTTATCACTACTGTATTGTTGTGGTTTTTACAAGTCCCAGGGCTCCATCTTGGAGGATTGTGCTCCGTAGTAACTGGTCTTGATGGCCTGGTCTTCAGCAGCCATGAGAAAGCCCTCTGTTTGGGATTTCAGCCCAGCTGTTTTGAGCCATTGGTTGGTCATATGTTGGTCTACATCTTTTTCACCTACTCTTTTTGGATTTGTTTGCATTTTTTTCTCTACCCATTTTGTTTCATTTTTTCTTGGGCGTGACGCTTTGCTTTTTGTTTGACTTTTCGTGCGTGAATGATTGAAGCTACTTCTTCTTCTTCTTCTTCATCTTCATCTTCATCTTCTTCTTCTTCTTCTTCTTCTTCTTCTTTTATTACTGCTGTTATTACTGTTATTATTATTATATTATAATATTATTATTATTATCACCATCATCATTATTATTATTATTATTATTATTATTATTCTGTCGTCATTACTGTTATTATTATCTTTGTTATTATTATTATTATTATTATTATTATTATTCTGTCGTCATTACTGTTATTATTATCTTCGTTATTATTATTATTATTCTGTCGTCATTACTGTTATTATTATCTTCGTTATTATTATTATTATTATTATTATTATTATTGTTCTTCTTCTTATTGTTGTTGTTGTTATTGTTGTAGTTGTAGTTGCAGATGCTATCAATACTATTACATAGCCTGTATCTGTCTTAAAATACTTTAAAAAATGAAATCATTGACACATTATCATGATGATACTATTTTGCTTTAATCAAGAGCTTATTATTCCCAGTTAAAAATGTAGATATATAGGGACCGGGGTTCGCTCCCCGGTCTCGTCAGATCCCACCATGGCCGGACTCGATGAAGCAGCAGTCATTGGCAACGCGGTCTTCGGGAGGGGGGCGGAGTCGCTTGTGTTCGTCACGTCAATGCGTTTGTGTGTGTGGGGAAAAAGCAGTGGTTCGGCCTGGAGTCGCCTTGTCCCGGAAGTGGGGAGGCGACTCCTTCCAGACTGCCGGCCGGAGAGATGCAGCTGGCGAACGCATGCAGTACGAGGGTGGGGGTTTGAATAAAATAGGGATCGATTGGCCACTAAATTGGGAGAAAAAGGGAAAAATCAGAAATACATTTAAAAAAAATGTAGATATATAGCATGCATTTTTAAATCGATCATCTGCACCTGTTTGAAATTTTCCATTAAATCAAAATGTTATACTGTGCTATGAAGGCAGCACGGTGGCCCAGTGGTTAGCACTGTTCCTCACAGCAAGAAGGTCCTGTGTTCGAACCCCAGGTCAATGTTATTTATATGTTATGTGAGTAGCCCAATACTGGGTCATCCTCTGTGTGGAGTTTGCATGTTCTCCTCATCTCTGCGTGGGTTTCCTCCAGGTGCTCCGGTGTCCTCCCACCATCAAAAAGACGTTAGGGTTTATACTCCTGCCTGTGCCCCTAAGTAAGGCAATGGAAAGAAGAACTGGAGTTGGTCCCCGGGTGCTGCAGCTGCCTACTGCTCCTATACAACAGGATGGGTTACATGCAGAGGACACATTAACTGTTTGTTTGCTTACAGTGACAAATTATGTGTATTTCTTCTTCTTTTCATTGTCTTTTATCTCAATATTTAAGTCTATTAGGAATATTTATATCAGATTTTGCCCCTTTGAAAAAAGAGAAATAAACCCCATTCCAGTGGATGAAGGTGTGTGTGGTGTGGCCTACAGAGGAGTCCTGAGATGAAGGTGAGTGTGGTTGTGGGTCTACAGAGCAGTCCTGAGATGAAGGTGAGTGTGGTGGGGTCTACAGAGGAGTCCTGAGATGAAGGTGGTGTGTGGTGTGGTCTGCAGGGATGTCTGAGATGAAGGTGTGTGTGGTGTGGTCTGCAGGGATGTCCTGAGATGAAGGTGTGTGTGGTGTGGTCTACAGAGGAGATGAAGGTTGTGTGTGGTGTGGTCTACAGGGATGTCCTGAGATGAAGGTGAGTGTGGTGTGGTCTGCAGGGATGTCCTGAGATGAAGGTGTGTGTGGTGTGGTCTGCAGGGATGTCCTGAGATGAAGGTGTGTGTGGTGTGGTCTACAGAGGAGATGAAGGTGTGTGTGGTGTGGTCTGCAGGGATGTCCTGAGATGAAGGTGTGTGTGGTGTGGTCTACAGAGGAGATGAAGGTGGTGTGTGTGGTGTGGTCTACAGAGCAGTCCTGAGATGAAGGTGTATGTGGTGTGGTCTACAGAGGAGATGAAGGTGTGTGTGGTGTGGTCTACAGGGATGTCCTGAGATGAAGGTGAGTGTGGTGTGGTCTACAGAGGAGATGAAGGTGTGTGTGGTGTGGTCTACAGAGGAGATGAAGGTGTGTGTGGTGTGGTCTACAGGGATGTCCTGAGATGAAGGTGTGTGTGGTGTGGTCTACAGAGGAGATGAAGGTGTGTGTGGTGTGGTCTACAGGATGTCCTGAGATGAAGGTGTGTTGTGGTGTGGTCTACAGAGGAGATGAAGGTGTGTGTGGTGTGGTCTACAGGGATGTCCTGAGATGAAGGTGTGTGTGGTGTGGTCTACAGAGGAGATGAAGGTGTGTGTGGTGTGGTCTACAGGGATGTCCTGAGAAGCTCCGCCAGAGGCCGAGCTTGATGGATTGCTAAACAGAGCGGATTTGAAGTTTTAGTTATAACGTTCACGTAGAGCCCCTTAACACTTCAAACTTCAATTTTACGGGCTATTGAACTAAGCATGTCCCTGACAACATTGATATATGTATTAATTTACTTTAACCGGTGATTAATTACTATCCCCACAGAGGATCATACCACATATCCCCCCTTTGAATTTGCATATTAAATCAAATTCTAGTTGATAATTCAAATTGAGAAATAGATCTCGCAATGCTAGGAGGCATATCTCTCTCTCGTAACTCGCATATAACACTCTCTCTCTCCCCCTCTTCCCCCTCTCTCTCTCTCGCTCTCTCTCTCCCCCCTCTCTCTGTCTCTCTCCCTGTGTCTCTCTCTCTCTGTCTCCCTTCTCTCTCTCCCTTCTCTCTCTCCCCCTCTCTCTCTCCCTGTCTCTCTCCCCCTCTTCCCCTCCTCTCTCTCGCTCTCTCTCTCCCCCCTCTCTCTGTCTCTCTCCCTGTCTCTCTCCCTGTCTCTCTCTCTCTCTCTCTCTCTCTCTCTCTCTCTCTCTCTCTCTCTCTCTCTCTCTCTCTCTCTCTCTCTCTCTCTGTCTCTCTCTCTCTCTCTGTCTCCCTTCTCTCTCTCCCTCTCTCTCTCTCCCCCTCTCTCTCTCCCTGTCTCTCTCCCCCTCTTCCCCCTCCTCTCGCTCACTCTCTCTCTCCCCCCCCCTCTCTCTCTCTCTCTCTCTCTCTCTCTCTCTCTCTCTCTCTCTCTCTCTCTCTCTCTCTCTCTCTCTCTCTCTCTGTCTCTCTCTCTGGTCTCCCTTCTCTCTCTCCCTCTCTCTCTCCCTGTCTCTCTCCCCCTCTTCCCCCCCCTCTCTCTCTCTCTCTCCCCCTCTTCCCCCTCTCTCTCTCCCCCCTCTCTCTGTCTCTCTCTCTCTCTCTCTCTCTCTCTCTCTCTCTCTCTCTCTCTCTCTCTCTCTCTCTCTCTCTCTCTCTCTCTCTCTCTCCCTTCTCTCTCTCTGTCTCTCTCTCTCTCCCTCTCTCTCTCTCTCTCTCTCTCTCTCTCCCCCCCTCTCTCTCTCTCTCGCTCTCTCTCTCTCTCTCTCTCTCTCTCTCTCTCTCTCTCCCTCTCTCTCTCTCTCTCTCTCTCTCTCCCCCTATCTCTCTCTCTCTCGCTCTCTCTCTCCCCCCTCTCTCTGTCTCTCTCCCCGTCTCTCTCTCTCTTTCTCTCTCTCTCTCTGTTTCCCCCCCTCTCTGCCCCCCCCCCCTGGGGAGGCGTGGCCCGGGCTCCAGCCGCGGGCTAAGCAGCTAGTGTGGGGATATTAAAGTCAGGATGCAGAACGGGCCGCATGGCTGCGTGGTGGAAAACAGAAATTGGCTGTCCACGTTTGTGATGTGTTGTGCTGAGCAGGCGCTTCTTAGTGTGGCTGTCACTGCACCGGGATTTACACACTACGTACTGTGCGACACTCTGTGTGTGTGTGTGTGTGTGTGCGTGTGTGCGTGTGTGTGTGAGAGAATATGAAAAAACCTAAAAACTTCGTTATTAGCCCGCTACAGTGTTAATTGTGTATCATCTAACGAGGTGGGCTGCACCGTGGCCCAGCGGTCAGCACTGTTGCTTCACAGTAAGAAGGTCCTGGGTTCGAGCCCCAGGCCATCCCAGGTCCTTTCTGTTTGGAGTTTGCATGTTCTCCCCGTGTCTGCGTGGGGGTGCTCCGGTTTCCTCCCACCATCAGACAGGGTTAATACTTCTGCCTGTGCCCCTGAGCAAAGCAGTAGGAAGAAATAGTTGGAGCTGGTCCCCGGGTGCTGCAGCTGCCCACTGCTCCTACACAACGGTTACATGCAAAGTGTTGTGGTTACACCGCCCCGAGCTGCCTCCCCGGCACGTTGAAGCCACTCCCCCAGCTCGGACGTGCCGGAAACATCCGAGCGCTCGGCTCGCGCTCTGAGGAGACGAGCGCTGCACTGCACCGGGTGTTTGCCATCATCCATCAGGCACACCAGCGGCAATCAGGCAGCCTTCTACAAGAAGCCCCCCAGAACGTCTCTCAGTGCTTCGACGTACTGAACCCTGCGGTACAGTTCTGACAAGCCCTCCAGCGTTCCTTGCTTTCTGTTTATTCCCCAGTGTCTTATCTTCGTGTCTCTGTTTCCTCCCAAGACTCTCCCTCCGCGACTTCCACAGCTCCCCGCGTCTCCAGCGACCTTCACGTTTCTCCCCGGACCTCTCCTGCGATCTCCCCCCTTGTCCCTCTATCTGGACCCCTCCTTTCGGACTCGACTTCTCGGACCTGGACTTTCTCGGACAACCCCTCTTGGATCACGGACTGGACTTTCTCGCCAGGTGCACGCACATTTTTTCAACACCTCCTGGTCATTTACATACCGCACCACACATAGGCTAAAAACACTCACACATAGTTATACACGCAAACCACGGGACACCACACATAGTTTATTCACACATCCCACTAACAGGACGCCTTTTTTCACCATACATTTCCCTCCCACAATAAAACCTCCCTTTGTAGCTTTTGAAGTCATCTCGTGTCTGTCTGTCTTGGGTTTCGCCACACGGGTCAGGTTCTGGTGCGCGAGCATAACGCAAAGAGTAAATTTCATTTGTATGTATGTATAAAATGGCTAACAGAGTATGCCATTAATCATTGTATCAAAAAAGGAGCATCTGCATGGTCATGGGCAGCACATCTGCATGGTCATGGGCAGCACATCTGCATGGTCATGGGCAGCACATCTGCATGGTCATGGGCAGCACATCTGCATGGTCATGGGCAGCACATCTGTATGGTCATGGGCAGCACATTTGACTCACTCACACCATACTGATACATGGAAATGAATGATTTGGGAAAATAAGAGGCTGAGTATGAATGAGAAAAATAAAACGTGTAACACAGAGAAGAGGGGTTAGAGCAAAATTAGGAACAAAAAACATCCACGATGAATGATGATGGTGCTTCATCATGCACCAAGACTTTTTATTATCACACACACACACACACATAAAAAACGTACTACAGTAAAATGATGTGAGTGGCAAGAAGACAGGCTGTCCAGTCTGCAGCCACGTGTCTGCAGTGAGACTGAGTGAAGGCATGCTGGAGACACGTGTCTGTCATGACTTTTTTTGGACCGACCATTCGCTCCAACACAGCAGTTGTCCCCGATCTAGCTTACTATGGGATTCTGGATGAGGACTAACAGGGCTGAGCTGTCATCATCAGTGATACAGCATCATCAGGACACATCTTTGCACGTGTCTCACAGAGCAGAGAGCAGCGCCAGCTGCAGGTCCCAGCAGACACCTATACGATGGTGGACACACAGCCAGGGTAGCTGACCCTTCACACAAATGTAATTTATTATTAAAATAATTATGATATTATAATAATATTTATTATTAGTAGTATTATTATTGTCATTATTAGTATCATCGTCATTATTATTATCATTATCACTATTATTATTATTATTATTATTTCTTTCGTGTTTCCTGTTCTACATCCGCTGAGGCACTATAGGGCAGATGTCACTTGATTGACAGTACTCGTCGTAATATGTGGGCTGTTCCGAGCAGGGCGATCTTCTGGACTGCACCGATGTTGATGTTTCCTGGGATACGGTTGGTGAACCTTTCCATCCCCTTCTTCATGAGTCCTAGAGCTCTGATGACCACTGGTGTTGTTTCGGTCTTCATTCCCCACATCCTGTTGATTTCAGTCTCCAGGTCTTTGTACTTGATCAGCTTCTCTGTGACTTTCACCAAGGTGTTTTTTTGGATGGTATTGCCATGTCGATGAGCATGCACCTCTTTTGCTTCCTGTCCTTGATAACGATGTCGGGCTTGTTAGCTTTTATCTCTCTCTCTGTGTGGATGGGCATGTCCCAGAGGATGGTGACATGCCCATCATGTTTTCAGTGACCGTTTTTGGCTGATGTTCGTACCACTTCTCAGTCGTATTGAACTCCTGCAGATCTTCCAGCGCAGGTATGCTGCTGCCTTGTTGTGCCTGTACATGTACTCGGTCTTTGCCAGGTCCGGGCAGCCTGAGACAATGTGGTCGATGGTTTCTTCGTACATTCCACAGATTCTGTATTTTGGGTCTGTTCCATCTTTGATGATGCGATGGTGATAGGATCTGGTTGCCAGGCTCTGGTCTTGTGCAGCGATTATTAGGCCCTCCGTCTCTACTTTCAGCCCGGTGCTCCTCAGCCACTGGTGTGTTTTTTGTTGGTCCACGTCTGCATCTTTCATTCTTTTTTGGGTGCTTCCCGTGCATTGCTTTGTCCTCCCAGGTTTTTTGCAGTTGCCGCTGGCCATGGTGTTTTGCCTTCTGCTTCACTCGTTTGGCGTAGATGGTGGTTGCCTCATTTTCTGTTGGTGGGGTTTCTGGGACATCAAAATCTTTCTTGAATTGCACAGCTTCTTTATTGATGGAGTAGATCTGATGTGTCACTATTCGGAGGAGTGGATCATCTGTTTTAGTCAGGTATGCATCCAGCCTGATAGTGGTAGTCTTGAAGGTCAGTTCGAGTTGGACTAGACCCCGTCCTCCTGGAGCTCTTGGTAGGTACAGCCTGTCGACATCTGTTTTCGGGTGATGCATCTTCTCCATGGTCAGCATCTTTCTTGCCTTGGTGTCTAGTCTCTTGATGTCGTTCAGTTTCTTAATAATGTTGAAGCTGTACGTCACTACAGGTATCGCTAGGGTGCTGATAGCTTCAATTCTGTTAGCCACATTGAGTTCGCTCTTCAGTACCATACGCGCTCTCCTGTGGTACTCTTTCCGGATCTTCTCCTTCATGGTTGAGGGTTGTATGCCATCTCGTTCGTTCACTCCTAGGTACATGTATGTGCTATTGTGGTCTAGCGCTTTGATTATGGTGTCAGTGTCAAGGTCTAAGTCTGCAGTCTTGATAAGTCTTCCTTTCTTGAAAGTGGCTTTGGCACACTTGTCGATTCCAAATTCCATCTTGATGTCGTCGCTGAAGGTCTTGACGATGGTGAGCAGACCCTTCTGCTGATTGTCATCCTTGGTAAACGTCTGGAGGTCGTCAATGTAGAACAGGTGGTTCAGTTTGCCATTCTGTGATTATACCCATAGCTGCTGTTATTCAGTAGATTGTTGAGCGGTGCTAGTGCAAGGCAAAAGAGCGGTGGTGATAGTGAATCCCCTTGGAAAATTCCCCTTCTGATGTTGATCAGTCTCGATGTTAACGACCCCTCTGCATGATGGAGATTCAGGGTGGTCTCCCAAGTCCTCATGCTCTCCGTGATGAATTTGATAGTTGTTGGGCAGACTCTGTAGATCTTGAGGCTCTTCTCTATCCAGGAGTGTAGCATGCTGTCAAATGCCTTCATGTAGTAAAGCCATGCTGTTGACAAGTTATTTTTCTTCGATTTGGCCTCTTGCAATATGGCTTTATTGATGAGTAGCTGGTGATTGCATCCACAGCTACCTTTCTTACATCCCTTCTGTTCTGCTGGTAACAAGTTGTCTTTGTCGAGGAAGCTATAGGTCCTCTCTGTGATGATTAAGGTGATGATCTTGTACATTGTTGGTAGGCAGGTGATGGGTCTGTAATTATTTGGGTTCTGTGTCTCCTCTGTCTTCGGGAGCAGTTACGTGGTTCCTCATGTGAGCCATTTGGGACATTTTTTTGGATTCTTGATGATACCATTGTAGGTCCATGCGAGGTCTTCGTGGATGCTGGGCAGGTTCTTGATCAACAAGTTGGCAATTCTGTCTATCCCTAGTGCCTTCCAGTTGTTGGTCTTGTTGATGGCAGCAGTGGTTTCAGTGGTGCTGATGAATGACTATTCTGGGTGCTGTATATGTTTGTATTGATCCTGTTGTTGCTGGATCCATATAGCTCCCTCATTGTGTGTTTTGTTGTTCTCCCAGATCTTACTCCAGAACTCCTCGACTTTGATTGTAGGTGGTTTGTTGACGTCTATCTTCTTCTTGCTCAGCTCACGATAGAATTTTTGGCATCTTCTTTGAAGATCTTGTTTTGCCAAAAGAACTTGCTCCTCTTGTCAAATCTCCTGAGTCTATATGCCTTTGATTGAATCTGTTGTTTTAGCATCTCTCTGACTATTGGTATATCATTCTTCTGCTTGATGTTGAACGTTCGTTTCAGTTGTTTCCTTTTTCTCTCTTTGATGTTGGAGTTTTTCTCGACTTCACTCAGGAGTGATAGTTGTCTCCGCAGTTTCCTAATCTCCTTCTCAATTTTCTCCTTCCAAACTGGTTGTTTTCTCTTCTGTTTCTGTTGTTGTATTGGTATTTTTCCTACTGTGTCTGCTATGGCTGAAGCAGCCGCATATATATTCTGGTTGATTTCTGTTAGGTTCAACGGTCTTGTCATCTTGCCTTTGATGTTTTGGATGGCTTCTTTGGCGAAGCTGATGGCTTCTTTGGAGTGGTGGACTTTCTTGATCTTTAGGATTATTAGTCATTCGTCGATGGGAATTTCTTTCAGGGTTTCCCATCTCTGCCGGATACTTACTGTCATCTCTGCTTCTTTCTGGTTGTATTTTTCCTGGACTGCCTCTACTTTGTGTTGTACTTCTGGGGGGGTCCGTGATGGTGGTTTCTACTTGTTCTTCTTCCGCTTCACCAGTTGCTGCTGTCTCGTCTGGTTTGTTGATATTTAACTCCTCGATGTTCGTGTTGGGGATGCTCTCGCTGATCTTTTCTCGTATTTTCGAGTTCCAGTTCTGTTAGTCTCTGGTTTTTAATGATGTCGCGCCTGACATTAGAGAGTTTGTGGCATCCAGATTCAATCTATCTGTGGGGTGTTTTTCTCGCCAGATGTTGTAGGCAGCTTTGGACGTTGACGTTACTGTCGGGTTTAGTGAAGCAGTGTAGAAGGCTTCAATGACATCTTTATATTCTTCCCTAAGCCATTTCTGTCTTGTTCTTTTTGATGGGTTTTTAGTTTTTGTACATAGAAGGCCACTGTAAGGAGTGTCCTTGGTGTGGTATTCCTCTTGTATTTGGTGGGTAGAGTTTGTTCCAGTAGCAGACCTTTCGATCCCAGCCTGGTTCCTCGCTGGGGATCGCGGTCCTTATTGACCTGCGCGACAACCGATGTGGTATGGTGATTTAGTTAGTCGTAATTGCATCATTGTGTTTAATTGTCAGAGCCCCTTTGGCCGCTTGTATTGCTGGCTTGCCATACTTGCGTTAACCGGTCCGTGCCACGTAGAGTAGGGGTTGAACTTCTACGCACCTTATGATCTTCTACGGACCAGATATTTCTTCACTGACAGTACAGTTATTATTATTATTATTTGTCTTTCACGTTTCCTGTTTTACATCCTGTAGAGCCGGGTCCAAACTATGGACCTGAGGCACTATATGGAAGAAGTCACTTGATTGAAAGTACTCGTTGTAATATGTGCGCTGTTCCATGCAGTCCTGCGGACTGCACAGATGTTGATTTTTCCTAGGATACGGTTGATGAACTTTTCCATTCCCTTCTTCATGAGTACTAGAGCTCCGATGGCCACTGGTGTTGTTTCGGTCTTCATTCCCCACATCCTGTTGATTTCAATCTCCAGGTCTTTGTACTTAAGTTCAAATTATTATTATTATTATTATTGGAGGTGGCAGAGTTGAAGATGCGAAGATTTTCACTGGGAGTGACGAAGACGGACAGGATTAGGAGCGATTATATTAGAGGGACCGCTCAAGTTGGACGGTTTGGAGACAAAGCAAGAGAGGAGAGATTGAGATGGCTTGAACATGTGTGGAGGAGAGATGCTGGGTACATTGGGAGAAGGATGCTGAATATGGAGATGCCAGGGAAGAGGAGAAGAGGAGGGCAAAGGAGGAGGTTTATGGATGTGGTGAGGGAGGACATGCAGGTGGCTGGTGTGACAGAGGAAGATGCAGAGGACAGGAAGAAATGGAAACGGATGATCCGCTGTGGCGACCCCTAACGGGAGAAGCCGAAAGTAGTAGTATCATTATTATCATCATCATTATTCAACTTTCTTTTAACTTCATGCCATAATACAACATGGCATGGCACTCTAAGCCCATTCCTTGGGCTTAGAGTTAGAATGAGGTAGAAGTCTATTTGATGGATAGTGCCTTTCTTAGGATATGAGATGTTCCAAGTAGTGCGATCTTCTGTAGTTCTTGTATTCTGACGTTACCAGGGATCCTTTGGGTGTATTTCTCCGTCCCTTTTTTTACAAGTCCCAGTGTTATGCTCGCGCACCAGAACCAGACCCGTGTGGTGAAACCCAAGGCAGACAGACACAGGATGACAGTTCAAAACCCAAAGGCGGTTTTATTGGGGGAGGGGAATAATAACAAGGAAGGGAGATACTGCCACTAAATAATAACTGGAATAAAGTGGGGGGAATGTATGGTGCAAAAAACGTTCTGTTAGTGGCATGTGTGAATAAAGTATGTGTGGTGTCCAGCGGCTTGTGTATATAACTCAACCCAGTCGCACGGACTTTTGTGATGGCATCACGTTAATTAATCTATCGTGATACCATCACGATTATGACCTGATTTACGTGATGTGGTCACGATCTGACAGAACCCTAACCCTAACCCTAACCTTCGTGACCACATCACGTGAATCAGGTCATAATCGTGATGGTATCACGATCGAAAGTCCGTGCGACTGGGTAGATATAACTATGTGTGAGTGTTTTTAGCCTATGTGTGGTGCGGTATGTAAATGACAAGGAGGTGTTGAATAATGTGTGAGCACCTGGCTAGCAAGTCCAGTCCGTGATCCAAAAGGGTGAGTCAGAGTCCGATCCGGGTCCAGAGCAGGTCTTAAGGAAATCCGAGGAGAGGGTCGTGTGACGTGAAGTCCGGTGAAGACGAGGCTGAGGCTTGAGCTTGGAGCGGGGAATTCACTGGGAGTCGCGGAGGAGGGTCGCAGGGTTCAGTACGTCGAAGCACGGAGAGGCGTTCTGGAAGGTTTCTTATGGGGAGCGAGGAGTGGTCGGATTGCTGCTGGCGTGCTTGATTGCGATTGGAGAAACCTGGCGCTGGATTATGATGATGAACACCTGATGCGGTGCAGCGCTCGTCTCGAGCGCTCGGATGTCTCCAGCATCCCAGAGCGTGCCGGGGAGGCAGTCCGAGACGGAGAGGGTGAGATCTCAGAGCGTGCCGGGGAGGCAGTTCGAGGTGGAGAGGGTGAGACCACAACACCCAGGGCTTCTATCACTACTGGTATTGTTGTGGTTTTCATTCCACACATTCGTTCAGTCTGGATTTCAAGGTCTTTATATTTGGACAGTTTTTCAGTTACTTTTACTGAGGTGCTCCTTTCAGTCGGGATGGACATGTCGATGAGTAGGCAGCTTTTTTCTTTTCTGTTCTTGATGATGATGTCTCGTCTGTTGGCCTTTATCTCACAATCTGTCTGGACTGGCATGTCCCATAAGATTGTGATGCCGTCTTTTTCTGTTGCTGTTTCGGGCTCGTGCTCGTACCGCTTTTCTTTTGTGTTGATGTTGAATTCTTTGCAGATGTTCCAGTGCAGGTATGTGGCGGCCTTGTTGTGTCTTTGTAAGTGTTCAGTTTTGGCCAGCTCAGGGCACCCTGCCACCATATGGTCAATGGCTTCCTGGAATTGACCACATATCCTGCACGCTGGGTCTGTGCCATCTTGGAGGATTCTGCTACGGTAATAACTGGTCTTGATGGCCTGGTCTTGGGCAGCGATGATAAAGCCCTCTGTTTGGGATTTCAGCCCAGCTGTTTTGAGCCATTGGTTGGTCATATGTTGGTCTACATCTTACCTAATCTTTTGCCCATGCATTTGTTTCCCTTCCCATTTTTGTTTCATTTGTTCTTGGGCGTGACACTTTGCTTTTTGTTTGACTTTTCGGGCGTGGATGGTTGGAGCTTCATTTTGAAGTTGTGGTGTTTCAGGGAGGTGGCGCTCTCTTCTGAACACTGCGGCTTGGTTAGCTACAGGGTACTTTTTGTTTTGTTCTTCATGCTCTCTAGCAATCAGGAGAAGGGGGTCATTTCTGGTGTTAAGGTAAGTATCTAGGCCTATTGATGTTGTTTTGTAGGCAGTTTCCAGTTGGATTAGAACCCTGCCACCCTCGTTTCTGGGGAGGTACAATCGATCCACATCTGATTTTGGGTGGTGCATCCTCTCTAAGGTGAGTATTTTTCTTGTTTTTCTATCTAAACTTAGCACAAAAAGTAAGGAAATGTGTGTTTGGTAGATTATTTCTTTGTTGTAACAATGCTTCTTGGCAATAAATCTTATATCAGGCACCTGATTGTCAACACCTGGGGTACCAGAAGATCAAAACAAGAGTCAATAGCAAAAGCAAAATAAGCTGTTTGGCATTGGCAGAGAAGATTTGGCAAATTTTTCATGGGCGCAACCCACATACTCAGCTCTGCTGCTCATCCCACAAATGCATGTGTGGCACTGAGTGTTTTCATAGACATTGGCATGAACAAGATTAAAATATTTTGCCCCCCATTTAAAATTAAAACTCCTTATAAAAAAAGCGAAAGACTTTAAAATGTTAAAATTACTGCTTCAATGTTGTTCATGTGATTTCTATTATTTTCTAGTATTTCTGGTTCTGTCTTAAATGGTTGGAACACATGGTCAACAGGGGGCGCTGTAGGTGTACTAAGTTGTCGTCTAGGTAGGGGAGGCAGATGGTGTCTCTCAGGCCCGCTAAACAGTGCTCCATGCTCCTCTGAAATTCTGCAAGTGCTGAGCTCAGACCAAAGGGTATGCGTACCCAATCGTACAATCCCCAGGGCATGATGAAGGCTGTCAATGGGCGGCTCTCTTCATCCAGGGAGCCCTGGTGGTACACTTTACCCTGGTCTAAAACCGAGAACCATGAGCTTCCACCCAAGGCATCCAACATGTCCTGAATCCGTGGTATAGGATGTCTGTCAGGCTTTTGCATTTGATAGCGACGACATAGGCTGCTTTCCATCTCGCAAGATGCACATTACCCTCAATGACACCAAACCAGTGCAAAAGACCTACATGTCTGTACCAAAACCCCTCCACAATGAGGTAAAAGAATACCTGCAAGACCTGCTGAACAGGGGGTGGATCATCCCCTCACAGTCACCTTATTCATCGCCGGTGGTTTGTGTCCGGAAGAAGGACGGCACCCTACATCTCTGTTGCGATTATAGAGAGCTCAATCGCAAATCCACCCCTGACAGACATCGGATCCAGGACATGTTGGATGCCTTGGGTGGAAGCTCATGGTTCTCGGCTTTAGACCAGGGTAAAGCGTACCACCAGGGCTCCCTAGATGAAGAGAGCCGCCCATTGACAGCCTTCATCGTGCCCTGGGGATTGTACGAGTGGGTACGCATACCCTTTGGTCTGAGCTCAGCACCTGCAGAATTTCAGAGGAGCATGGAGCACTGTTTAGCGGGCCTGAGAGACACCATCTGCCTCCCCTACCTAGACAACAACTTAGCGGTTATTGTCGCCTTACTAAGGTAGGGCAAAATCTGAAATTTCACTGAGTCACTCAATAGCCCTGTTTCCATAGAGCGGAGGAACTTGCGCTGAATTGTGGCTTGGCTATACTGGTCGTCAGTTTCCTCATTTGCCACCTTCCATAAGAGTTTCTCCTTCAGCTCAATTGCTCGGAATACAAAGTTCAGGGCAGTCTCTCTCGGCTCCTGAGAGATGTTTATCAGCTGGTTGTAGAGTTCAGTGGAGCTGTCTACTTTGTAATGGCACTTTAAGATTGTGAGAAGTGTTTGGAGGCTCAGTCCACGTTTGATTTCCAACATGTCCCTCAAAGGAAGTCCTGAACTGACAGCCCTGATGACTGCTTCTACAATCTCAGTCCCTGTGTGTCCTCTTTCTAATCCCCGCTCAATCTGGCGGACTAAACTGAGGTAAGATATTTTTTCTTTTTGGCCACTTTCTCCAATCTGCCCCATAATCTTGAACTCCCTTCTCAGCGTTACCTCAGGCAAGGTGCGGTTTGGCTCTGGTCGGGTTGTGAACGGGGAGGCTATGGGTCTTTGACGAAGGTCATGTGGCAAGGAGTTCATCTCCTCACGCTCTTTCTTGGATGCAGGCTCCTCTGAGGACATCTCCTTGTGTGGCTGGAAACGATTTTGTCTGTCAATAAATGTTAGTAGCTCTGTGCAATACTGATTTTCATCATCCTCGTCATTTTCCTCAATCTCATCCAGCACGCTCTCTGCCATCTTGATGAGCACCCTTCGACTCTGGCTGCGGGGGTCTCCTCCTTTGTCCAGGCCTTCACACTTCATGTACCTGCAGACACATATTAGAGACTCCTGCCCCAGCTGAAATAGGACTGCACTCACTCTATCACGCAGGATCTGGCTGTCACTCATTTTACTGAAGATTGAAGAAGGTTCGACTCTTTGTGAAGGAGGGGGGATTTGGAGTGAATTATCTCTCTTCTGCCTCCTCCTGGCTGCCTCGCCAAAGTATGCTACACAAGAACCGGCCATCGCATCATTCTTAAAAGTGTAACACATGTTCCTTACAAATGTGGCACAATTTAAAAGGGAAATAAACAGGCTTTCCAACGGTATAAGATTTATTGCCAAGAAGCATTGTTACAACAAAGAAATAATCTACCAAACACACATTTCCTTACTTTTAGTGCTAAGTATAGTTTCCTGATCTCTTCTAGTTTCCAGTCGACGATGGTGAAGCTGTAAGTTACGACTGGTGTAGCCAGGGTGTCGATGGCTTCCATTAGGTCGGATGCATTGAGTTGGGATTTTGTTACCATTCGTATTCTTCGGTAGCACTCCTCTCTGAACTTTTCTTTCATTTTGGCATGTTGTATCCCGTCCCCTTCGTTCACTCCCAGGTATTTGTATGTGCCTTATTGTTCTAGGTCTTGGATGGTGGCGTCTAGGTCAGTGTGGATGTTTTCAGTGATGGTAAGTTTTTATTTTTTGAAAGTAGCTTTGGCACATTTGTCTAGTCCGAACTCCATTTTAATGTCGTCACTGAAGCCTTGTACAATGGTGAAAAGGCCAGTTTGTTCTTGGTCATTCTTGGCAAAGGTTTTCAGGTCATCCATGTAGACTAGATGGTTAATAGTGGACGAACCTGTAGTATAACCATAGCTGGTGTTGTTCAGGAGGGAGGATAGTGGAGTAGGAGCTATGCAGAAGAGGAGAGGAGAAAGAGAGTCGCCTTGAAATATGCCGCTATTGATGTTGCTCTGCCTTGAATGTAGCGCCCCATCTGGGTATTTTAGAACAAGGGCTGTTTTTCCACTGGTCCATATTTGCTGTTAGGAACTGGATAAGGATTGGTGATATTTTGGAGATATCAAGACATTTTAGTACCCAGTTGTGGGGTACAGAGTTGAACGCCTTCTTCTAGTCTATCCAGGCTGTTGTCAGATTTTTCTTCCTCGTTTTTACTTCCTTAATGGTGGCCTTGTTTATTAAGAGCTGGTCTCTGCGGCCACAGCTCCCTTTTCGACACCCTTGTTGTTCCATGGGAAGTAGGTTGTTTTCTTCCAGGTGTTTGTAAACTCTCCCAGGGATGATGGATGCTAAGATCTTGGAGGTTGAAGGGAGACATGTGATGGGACGTCAGTTTTTAGGGTTTTCGGTGTCTTCTGTTTTGGAAAGTAGGGAGGTGGTACCAACTGTGACCCATTCAGGGCAGGTGTCTGTGTTGCTGATGCATCCATTGTAGGCGTTTGTCAGATCTTGGTGTAAAGATGGCAAGTTCTTGATCCAGAAGTTCGCTTTCCCATCATTACCAGGGGCTTTCCAGTTACTGGACTTCTGTATTGCGGTTTTTGTTTCTTCTAGGGTTATTTGTGGCCATTCTTGTTGGTTGGTTTGGATGTTCTCTGTTTCTATTTGGCCGATCCATTCAGCGTTGTTGTTCTAATTATTTTGTTTTTCCCAGATGTTGCTCCAGAAGTTCTCTACTTCATCAATTTTAGGGGGTTCTTTTACCTCAACGGACCTTTTCCCTAGTTCTCTATAGAATTTATTTGCATTTTGTTTTCATCATCATTATTATTATCATTATTATTATCATCATCGTTATCGTAATTATTATTGTTAGTATTATTATCATCATTATTTTATTTTCATTATTAATATCTGCTTCAGGTTATTGGCACTGGCTGTGTTTTGCGTCATATGTTTTGCGTCATACATAAGCTCATAATAACAAATAATAAACTGATGAAAGTATATCTCGTTTTTTGGTAGAGATTGAGATATGGGATTTCGTCTGTGCATCAAAACAGAAGGCATTAACAAGAAAAGCTAAACAATTAGTCATGCACACATTGTTATTGTTTTTTACCCCTTTTTTCTCCTCAATTGTATCCGGCCAATTCCCTCTCTCTTCCGAGCCGTCCCGGTCCTGCTCCACCATCTCTGCTGATCCGGGGAGGGCTGCAGACTACCACATGTCTCCTCCCATACATGTGGAGTCACCAGCAGCAGCTTTTCACCTGACAGTGAGGAGTTTCACCAGAGGGACGTAGCACGTGGGAGGATCACGCTATTCCCCCCTGTCTCCCCCCCGATCAGGCGCCCCGACCGACCAGAGGAGGCGCTAGTGCAGCGACCAAGGACACATACCCACATCCGACTTCCCCCGACGCCCGATCAAGCCGGAGGTAACACGGGGATTCGAACCGTGTTGGTAGCTGCCTGGACGCCTCAGTCCTGCCCACATTATGAGGGTATATATTACAAAGCTAACCAGAATGTCCGTTCAGTCCACTCATTTAATCCACGCATTCTCTCACAATGTAAAATCATTAATTCTGTGTGAAATCTGAACATTGATATTTTCACAGCAACAGTAATGTACCTGCCTGCTGTCTGCTTCCTTTATTCTGGTTTGGATTAACATACACTACGTTTAAACCTGCGTGTGTGTGTGTGTGTGTGTGTGTGTGTGTGTGTGTGTGTGTGCTAAGGTCCTACACGGTCCCAAGCCTTGGAGAAGGCTTAGGACCGTGTACCCCGGGGCACTCTTTGGGGGTACTGCGGAAGTATGGGGTACTGGGGGTACTTGTATAACCAAAGTAAGAACTCGGCACAAAGTCAAACACGGTTTCGGTGGGTGTGGGACTCCACCAAGGTTGTCCCTTGTCTCCGTTTCTGTTTGTGGTATTCATGGACATGATCTCAAGGCGCAGCCAAGGTGAGGTGTGTCTCCGTTCTGGGAACCTCAGAATTGCATCTCTGCTCTTCGCAGATGATGTGGTTTTGTTGGCTCCATCAGAACACGACCTCCAGCGTGCACTGGGGCGGTCTGCAGCAGAGTGTGAAATGGCCGGGATGAGAGTCAGCACATCCAAGTCTGAGGCCATGGTTCTCCACCGGAAAATGGTGGATTGCTCCCTCCGGGTTGGGGATGAGTTGTTGCCTCAAGTGAAGGAGTTCAAGTATATCGGGGTCCTGTTCACGAGTGAGGGCAGGATGGAGCGGGAGATTGAGAGGCGGATTACTGCAGCATCAGCAGTAATGCGGACATTGTTCCGGACCGTTGTGGTGAAGAGGGAGCTGAGCCGGAAGGCAGAGCTCTCAATTTACCAGTCAGTCTTCGTTCCAACCCTCACCTATGGTCATGAGCTTTGGGTAGTAACCGAAACGGTGAGATCACGGATACAAGCGGCTGAAATGAGTTTCCTCCGTAGGGTGTCTGGGCTCAGCTTTAGAGATAGGGTGCAGGGCCAGATTAACACTTCACTGTGCCCCTGGGCAACAACATTCAAGTCCACCCCCCAATGATCGCTGTAGTAGACCAACAGCGCTACCTAGTGGTGGTTAAGCTAGGCTCTCATATACCCCGGATGTTGACTGCTGCGACAGTCGGAGAGCTACAATAAAGAGGACAAGACGTTGGGAATTGGTCTTCGGCTCAAATCACTGTTATGGATATATTAGCAGTATAGGATACATCCAGATAATATAGCGAATATATTACAGTGGCGACGAGGATGGGATACCTTTAATGTGAGAAGGTAATCCCGGTAGTTAATAAAAGCGGACGAAGCAACGTGACGCTACAAGCTAGCTTACAGCCAGCTAGCAAGAAAAGACTAGCTAGCCAAGCACAAGCATGGCGCATTTCATCGGCAATATTGCTGAATACAAGGAAGGTAAAGAGGACTTCGAGTCGTACCTTGAAAGATTGGAGCAATGGATGATCGTTAATGAAGTGGAGGACGGTAAGAAGGCCAATGTTTTCCTGTCTGTGATAGGCGCAGAAGCCTATGGCCTACTAAAGAACCTCTGCATACCAGAAAAACCGAGTAGCCTCACGTATGCGGTACTGAGCGGGAAACTAGCATCCCATTATAAACCCAAGCCACTAATCATAGCTGAACGTTTTAGATTTCAGAAAAGAAACCAACTAGAAAATGAGTCAGTGTGTGATTATGTGGTTGCTTTAAAGCACTTGTCCACACATTGTGAATTCGGTCAGCATTTAAATGAAGCACTGAGAGACCGATTTGTTAGTGGTTTAAAGGTGGAGGCTATTCAGAGAAAGTTGCTCGCAGAACACAATCTGACTTTTGCAAAAGCATGTGAGCTGGCCTTATCTATGGAAATGGCGTCAAAGAATACGCTGGAGTTTGCCAGCAAACCAAGCGGAGCTGCAACTGTGAATAAGATAGACAAGAAGAGAACAAGCAAGGGTGTGTGGAGAAGCAAGTCGTCCACCAGCGAGTGGAAAAGCAAGCAACCTACCAGTGACAACTCTAGACCACAGAGAACAGAAACGCACCAATCCTGTTACCGATGTGGAGGTAACAACCATGCAGCTCAAGTATGTAGGTATAAAACCGAGACATGCCACAAGTGTTCCAAGGTAGGGCACATAGCAAGAATGTGTAAAACTAAAAATAGACAGGGACATACACAGTATGTGGCTGAAGACCACAGTCCAAGTGAGAGAGGAGATGGAAATGAGGATGAACTGTTTGGTACGTATCCGATGAATACAGTGTACTCCACGAATACAGTTGGTAATGGAAAAAAGGACATTAAGGTCAATATTAAGTTAGAAGGAAACCCTGTAGACATGCAGCTTGACACAGGAGCTGCCGTAACCCTGGTATCTGAGATAGTGTACAAGGAACATCTCTCACACCTGCCACTGAAAGAAAGTAAAGTGCGTCTGTCAACCTTTTCCGGTGAGAACATTCCCTTGATGGGCCAAGTGACTGTCAATGCGAAATATGACAACCAGAGTGGAGATTTACCTCTTGTGATTGTGAAAGGTGACAGACCAGCCCTCCTTGGCCGTAACTGGCTGGCCAATTTTAAACTAGACTGGGCAAGCACATTCTCAGTTACACCAGCAGGGGGCAGTGATAACACAGATGTAGAGGCAGTGTTACAGAGACACAAAGCAGTATTTGCTGAGGAGCCTGGCACTATTCGTGAATTTAAGGCAAATATCAAAGTGAAGCCAGATACAAAACCTGTCTTCAGAGAGGCAAGACCAGTGCCATACGCACTAAAAGACACAGTTGAAAAAGAGCTAGATAGGCTGGAAAAAGCTAGTATTATCTCAAAGATAGACCATAGTCAGTGGGCTGCCCCGATAGTAGTTGTACCCAAATCAGACAAGTCAATTCGTATCTGTGGAGACTATAAAGTCACGGTTAATCAGAGTGTGGAAGAGGAGACCTATCCACTACCGAACGCCGAGGATCTCTTCGCCACACTGGCCGGGGCACTCTCTTTAGCAAATTAGATCTCTCACATGCCTACCAACAGCTTGAGTTAGAGAAGGACTCAGAGAAGTATTTAACAATAAATACCCACAAAGGACTGTATGTTTATCACAGACTTTCATATGGAGTGTCGAGTGCACCTTCTATGTTCCAGAATGTGATTGACCAGATACTACAAGGCTTAGAGCATGTGACCTGCTTCCTCGATGACATACTAGTCACAGGCAGAACAAGAGAGGAGCACCTGAGGAACCTAGATGAGGTTTTGAGCCGACTGGAGAGCTACGGGGTAAGAGTGAAAAGAGCAAAATGTGACTTCATGCAGGAGAAAGTAGAGTACCTGGGGCATCTGATAGATAAAGAGGGACTTCACCCCACTGAGACAAAGGTTGCCGCCATCGTAAATGCACCCCAGCCCACAAACGTCACAGAGCTACGGTCATTCCTAGGACTGTTAAACTATTATGGCCGTTTCATGAAAGATCTGTCGACCGTATTGCACCCACTACACCAACTCCTGAAGAAGGAAGTCGAATGGAAATGGACACCAGAGAGTGCAGCAGCATTCAAGGCTGCCAAAGAACAGTTAGTGAAAAGCTCAGTAGTAGTACACTACGACACGCAGAAACCACTGAGATTAGCTTGTGACGCATCCCCTTATGGGATAGGTGCGGTAATGTCACACATAATGGAAAATGGGGACGAGAAACCAATCGCCTTTGCGTCACGTACGTTGACAGAGGCAGAGAGTAAATATAGTCAGATAGAGAAGGAGGCGTTGGCCATAATATTTGGCGTGACCAAATTTCATAAATATCTCTATGGCCGCAAATTCAGTTTAATAACTGACCACAAACCCCTCCTTGCCATCTTAGGACCCAAGTCAGAAATCCCTACACTAGCCGCTTTGCGTATGCAGAGATGGGCACTGAGGCTTATGGCTTATGACTACAGTATAAAGTACAGAACGTCAGCGGACAACGCAAATGCGGATGCGTTATCTAGACTGCCGGGGAATGAAAAGGACAAAACAGCAGAGGAGAACAGCATTTTTTATTTCTCATTAGTAGATGAGCCACCCGTGCAGGCTACAGAGATTGCACAGAGCACTCTCAAGGACCCAGTCCTATGCAAGGTACTGGAACTGACCCGGTCTGGATGGCCGAGTTACATCAACGATGACACACTGAAACCGTACTTCAACCGAAGGAATGAACTGTCTGTGGAACAAGGATGCATTCTGTGGGGAATTCGAATTATCATCCCACCAGCACACAGAGAACGACTACTGTACGACCTACACCAAGGGCATCCCGGAGGGTGCAGGATGAAAAGTTTGGCGAGGGGCTATTTATGGTGGCCTCAGTTGGACAGTGATATCGAACGTGCAATGCAGCAATGTGATGCTTGTCAGAGTGTGAGGAAACTACCAGCAGTAGCACCACTACACTGCTGGCAGTGGCCTACGAGAGTGTGGCAGAGGCTACATATTGACTTTGCAGAGAAGGATCAGCAACACTTCCTAGTGTTAGTAGACAGTCATTCAAAATGGCTTGAGGTGATCCCCATGGCAACAACTACCGTCGCCAAAACGATCGAAGTGCTGCGGAGCATCTTTTCGTCCTACGGTCTTCCTGAGGAGATCGTCTCGGACAACGGTCCACAATTCACCTCGCTGGAGTACAAAACATTCCTGAAAAGCAACGGCATTAAGCAGACCTTGGTGCCAGCTTACCATCCTGCTTCTAATGGTGCCGCAGAGAGAGCAGTCCAGACGGTGAAAGCTTCACTTCTGAAACAGCTGCTCGATGAGGAGAAACAAAACGTCACTATTACAGTGAAACACAGGCTCGCCAACTTCCTGATGTCATACAGGACCACACCACACAGCGTTACAGGT
This sequence comes from Lampris incognitus, assembly GCF_029633865.1. NCBI lineage: Eukaryota > Metazoa > Chordata > Actinopteri > Lampriformes > Lampridae > Lampris > Lampris incognitus. The sequence continues at coordinate 52,961,241 of NC_079223.1, read as the reverse complement.
TGCACACCAGCAGAACTGTTCCTCAAACGTCAGCCTAGGACCAGGTTCAGCCTGCTGAAGCCAGACCTCGCTCGAGTGGTGGGGGACAAACAACAAAAGCAGAAGGACTATCATGACCAACCCGCCTCGAAGCTGAGACATCTGTCAGAGGGGGACTCAGTACTGATCCGAAACTTCCGTGGAGGAAAGGAGAGGTGGACGAAAGGGACAGTGGAAAAGAGACTCGGACCAGTCACCTACCTGGTGTGGAATGGAGTGAACCGACGTTCAGTCCACATTGACCATCTGCTGTTCGACCGACCCTCCAGTCCTCCTGAGGCATTTCAGTTTCAGGATGACCAGATGGGTATCAGCAACACCTAACCTGCAGTTGCGGATTTGGGGGGGGAAAGGCACACCTGGAGCCGTAGGTGCTAGCCCGTACTCACCTGAAGATACACCCGTTCCAAGGATGCAGGCTCCGGAGAAGCTTGCAACACCCTTACGAGGTTCGGTGGGCAAGGCCGTGTCGCCTCCTCACCGAGCATCCACTTCCCCTGAGGTGTTTGAGCGCCGATACCCTCAGAGAGAGAGGGCACCTCCAAAACGACTGTCTTTGTAAGATCAGCCGAGTTCCTGAATAAAAGAGTTCCTGAGAGACTAATTTGTTCAACTCCTGTTCAGAAAAAAACGTGAAAAAGAGTTCCTGAGACTGATATGTTAATGGGCAAATGTGGGTCGAAGTGGGTTGTGTAACCAGTAATGACCAAGTAAAAGATGCTGAAAGTAATTTGCCATATCAGCATGTTTTAGAGTGATAATATTTTATTAGGGGAACTTCATAGTTTAAGGGGGAGGAGTGTAGTAGACCAACAGCGCTACCTAGTGGTGGTTAAGCTAGGCTCTCATATACCCCGGATGTTGACTGCTGCGACAGTCGGAGAGCTACAATAAAGAGGACAAGACGTTGGGAATTGGTCTTCGGCTCAAATCACTGTTATGGATATATTAGCAGTATCGGATACATCCAGATAATATAGCGAATATATTACAATCGCATTATAGCCATCGTCATCAAGTGCATTTTAATAATAAAATATCTTGGTCATCAAGTGCATTCAAGATAATTTATGAACAGATGCACAAATGTTCAATATGGCTTTGTTTAATTCATAGAACTGATTCTATAGAACTCAGTATAGTAGCACACAGTAAACTCATGCTTCAATATCTAGCAGATCAGTTGACTGCAACAGTAAAATAAAGCAGATGCCTGAACGTACAAAGAGCATCACAGGAGAGGGACCAAACTTCAAACCACAGAGATTATTTTTAAAATACAAAAATGTGAAATTATTGGTTATTTTATCAATATCAGCCATAAGAAGCCGGTTAATTATTTGTTGGAGTAAAACATTTTTTTTTTAATTAAAAAAAAAATCCATATCGTGCATCCCGTGTTATCAGAGCATGTTTAACTAATATAGGCCAACATTTTCTGCTAAGGCACAATCATTTCATGGCTCGATTTCATTTAGCAGATGGACCTTACATACTGGCCTTCTTTCTTGACTTTAAATATGCAAACTGGTGCACAATATCCTTAAAATCAAGAACAAGCTCATATTCAATGGCCAGGATTGAAAGTGAAGAAAGCAGTCTCTGTACTGCTACACCCAATGTGACTCTTGCCCTATGTTGGGTCTTTACAGCCAGCTGGACTCTCCCTTGCATCATATCCTCCAAGGAACAATCCAGTGTTGTATATGGATGGATGGGATGTAATTACAAGGAAGTGTGAAACTGAAAATAAACATACAGAAAAGCATACATCAGTATACAATACAAGGTAGCTTACTCAATCTAGAGTTACAGTTGGGATAACTAATCCTCTGTTTTTCAGGAAACAAAGGTAAGTATAAAACTAACATTTTCTTTGCAGGAATAAAATGTAAGTTGTAACTAATCAGGTATAGCATTGAACACTGCTGTTTACGCTAGCATCAAACGTATAGCCTGAATGCCATCATTAAAATGTGCTGTCATACATGTTACCAAAATAATACAAACTGTAGCAAATATGTAAAAAATACTTCAAAATAAAGATTCTAGCAATGATGGGTAATAGCTTTACTTATGTGGTGGGGAGTGCTTCATTGGTAGGTTGAGTGGTTGTGAGTGCAGCTCCAGGCCTGACTCCTCCCTCAGCCAATCTCCTCATCAGGGCCAGGTTATCTAAGCCACCTGTGACCATCTGTGCAATCCTTTTTTTGCCTTCTCTCTTCCTCGTTGAGGCAGGTGTCTGGTAGTTGGTGCTGCAGTTCCTGAACTTCTAGCGTGGAACCTCTAGTGTTTGCTGCCACTGTTGTGCTGGTTATCAGGAGTGTTTCCTGGTGTCAAGGTTCCCTGCTGGAGGTGGTTCTGCTGCTGTTTTGCCTTAGTTTCTTTTGATTACTAACTGGGTTGACCCTACTCTAGTTTGGGTTTTTGTTGTTGACCCATTTGACTTATTTTGTTAGTTATTCCCCTCAGCGGTCTGAGTGTCATCTTGTGGGAGGCTAGGCACTTGTGGTGAGGTCCCTGCATGTGTGTGTGTGTGCGTGAGTAGGAGCACCGGGACACGTGTGGCGAGTTCACCAGTTTGCTGTGAGGTTTGCTGTGCTGCACTGAAGGTGAGTATTGGTAGCACCCCTGGGCCCTCCTCAGTTAGTCTGCCTTCCACAGTTGGCCTCAGCCTAGCTTTCTAGTTTGGTTACCATTATTTCTGTAGGTTGGGCATTTTTTTGGTATTTTAAAGTAGTTCTTTTACATTTTCTTAAGTGTATTAAAAGATAATTTTTACAAATTATTTGTAATAAAGATTCAATGGCTTCATGTTGGTTTTAATTGTTTTTTTTTCTTGATTTCCTTAGCAGCTCCAATTCCGGTCCTTTCTTGTTTTGATTAATTAAACAAAGTATTTATATTTTTGAACCACGTCTCTGTCCTTTTTCAGTAGCAAATCTGTTTGCCTGGCTAAGCTTCAAGTCCTTAATTCTGGTTTTAAAGAAAAATACTATTTCCTGGGGTGCAATTCCCCAGGTGGCGTTGTCGGCCCTTTTCTTCGTCTTAGCCCTCCGCCACATTTTGGCGTTGTCGGCAAGATACTGATAAGGCAGAGACGTGTAGTATTTTTTTTCTTCCAACCCAGTTAGTTTATTCAGTCACTTGTATTGAGTTTTGTGTGGGCAAAACAGCAGCGGGTCCTGGACGGATCCGTGAATTGCCGGCCGGTGCTCTGATCTCTTCTGTTCTGTGTCCCACCATGGAGGAGGAACTTGCCCAGCTAAAAGACTTGGTCACGCAACTGCAAGCTGAGAATCGAAGGATGTAGCAGGAACGGGAAGCCAACCAGCCTGGGTCCATCACCACATCAAGTGCTTCAGCCTCTGGGCAGTCTTCAGTCCAGGTCCCAGTAGCAGAGAGGCTGATTTATCTTCCCAGAGACAGGAAGTGTCCAATGTTCAGGGGTAGGACTGGCCTGAGCATTGTTGAGTGGATTGAAGAGGTCCAGGCTTGTATACGGGCTCGACACTTATCCTCATCTGAGCAAGCACTCTTCATGTATGATCATTGAGAAGGAGAGGCAAGGGAAGAGATTAAGTACCGGTCACAGGAGGAAAGGGAAGATCCAGCTAAAGTTTTGGCTATATTACAAGAACTGTATGGGTGTAGTAAATCATATGTGTCCTCGCAGGAAGACTTCTTTTCCAGAAAGCAGCAGGAGGGGGAAATGCTGCAATAATTTTCTCATGTTTTAATGGGTCTAATGGATAAAGTAGTCAAAAAGGCTCCTAATGGTCTTGTAAACAAAGATGTGTTACTCAGAGACCAGTTTCTCGAGCATGTGTTAGACTGCTCCCTACGCAGGGAACTTAAACAATTTGTCCGGGGTCACCCTACGCCACATTGATAGATGTCCGCAGTGAGGCCATTAAGTGGGAGCAAGAAGGGATGCCAGGGGGTGGGAGAGGTAGAAGTCATTCTGTCCCCTCTGTAATTGGTTTCCAGCACATAGTCCAGGGCGATCATGCTACCTATAGCAAGACAAGTAATACCTTAGTCAGTTCTGAGCTAAATGAACTGAAGGAAATTCTCAGAAATCAGCAAGAGCAGTTGAACCAGCTTACCAGAAGTCTTTCAGCCCTTAATAGTGCCCCCAAAACTCAGTTGAATCATCGCAAGAGAACTGCCATTTGTTGGAGGTGCCAACAGCATGGTCACTTATCCAGGGAGTGTCGTAGTGAGTATGTAGCTGCGCAACCCCAGTCAGCCTCTGTAGCAGCACACTCCAGCTCTGATAGGGACTGTCCTTTAAACCAGGGAAACTTTCACCCCCTGAACTGTTGAGCCAAAGTTCAGGTGGGGGCGCCTCCGGCTCAAAGTCCATAGCAGATGGTTCAGAAAATCTGGTGTCAGCTTGCCCAACTATGAACATACTAATGGGTGGGGTTTCAGTTCCATGTCTGGTTGACACGGGGTCAATGGTATTAACTGTGACTGAGAGTTTCTTTGTACAGCATTTTGAACGTTGGGGCCCAGAAAAACTCCATTCTTGCAACTGGTTAAAGCTGAATGCTGCTAATGGGCTAGCAATCCCATATGTAGGCTACTTTGAGTTGGATGTACAGTTGTGTGGTAAAGTGATTGCCAACCGGGGAGTGTTGGTGGTTAAGGATCCCCCACACAGTGTACCTTCAGTACCAGGTGTGTTGGGGATGAACATTATTAAGGAATGTTACAAGGAGTTATTTGTACAGCATGGCCCTGCCCTCTTTAACTTACCCTCTGTGTTGCAGGCTCCCACCACAATTCAGCAGGCCCTCCAGCAATGTCACCAGGCCCAGGCGAATGATCGCTCAGGTTGTGTAAAAGTGAAAGGACAGAGGGTGTGTAGAGTCCCAGGGGGTACTATGAAGATTGTGGCAGCTACCTGCTCCCAACATTACCTATCAGACGATGCTTTATTTGAGCCCCTTAGTCAAGGTTTATCTGCAGGGTTGTTGGCATCTCCAGCACTGGTCAGCGTGACTAGGGGTACTGTTTACATTCCCATTGTCAATGTAGGGACCCAGGATATTTTGCTGTACCCATGCACTGTGCTAGGTACACTGACTCATGCTCACCTGGTGAGCTTACCTACAGGTCTTGAGGAAGAGGTAGTAACAGCCACAGTTTCCTCTCAGACTGTTTCTAGTTCAGTGCAGGAAAAGATTGCTGCAGTTGACTTAACAGCTCTCACAGAGCCGGAGCAGTGTCAGGTCAGGTCCTTGCTGCAAAAGTATAGTGGTGTCTTTTCTGCTCATGATGGAGACATAGGCTGCACTAATCTCATTTCTCACGATATTCCTCTAGTAGATGAGGTACCTGTATGTCAGAGATATAGGCGGATCCCTCCTTCAGAGTATGAGGCAGCCAAGGCCCACATCCATCAGCTGCTTAAGGCACAGATTATCAGAGAAAGTAGTAGCCCCTTTGTCTCTCCCATTGTGCTGGTAAAGAAAAAAGACGGTAGCCTTCATTTGTGTGTCGACTACCGGCTCTTGAACAGCAAGACCCGCAAGGAGGCCTTTCCCTTGCCCCGTATTGAAGAGTCCCTCGATGCCCTATCAGGGGCCCGCTGGTTCTCCACCCTGGACCTTGCTGCAGGCTATAACCAGGTACCAGTTACAGAAAAAGACAAGATAAAGACTGCATTTTGCACTCCATTTGGGCTGTTTGAGTGGAATCGTATGCCCTTTGGGTTGTGCAACGCCCCAAGTACTTTCCAGAGACTAATGGAGAGGATTTTTGGAGACCAGCACTGTCAGTCATGGTTACTGTACTTGGATGATGTGGTTGTCTTCTCTTCCACTGTAGCAGAACACGTGGAGCGTTTGGATGCTGTGCTGGGTTGCTTTCAGCGAGAAGGTCTCAAAGCTAAGCTGGAGAAATGCTCCTTCTTCAAGCTAGAGGTAGGCTATTTGGGCCATGTTATATCAAGGGATGGTGTGTCCACAGATCCCAGCAAGATTGAAGTGGTTTCAAAGTGGCCACGACCTAATCATGTGTCTGAGTTGCGCTCCTTTCTAGGATTTGCAAGCTACTGCCGATGTTTCATTGAAGGGTTTGCAAAGTTAGCCGCCCCTCTGCATGGCCTAGTAGCTGAACTGACTGGCACAAAGTCCCGGAAACCAGCGGAGAAGAGCCTACCTGCTGCATGGACGGAGGAGTGTGAGCTTAGCTTTGAGGGCCTTAAAAGTAGGTTGGTGGCTGCTCCCGTCTTGGCCTATGCCAACTTCAACTTACCCTTCATTCTAGAGGTTGATGCCAGCTACAATGGACTGGGTGCTGTGCTCTCACAAGAACAGGACGGTAAGGTTAGACCTGTAGCTTATGCTAGCCGTGGCCTTAGGCCTACAGAGCGTAATATGAACAACTATAGCTCTATGAAATTGGAGTTTCTGGCCCTTAAATGCGCCATGACTGAAAAATTCAGAGACTACCTACTGGGACAGAAATGTGTGGTGTACACCGATAACAACCCTCTTAGTCATTTAGCCACAGCTAAGCTAGGGGCTACAGAACAACGCTGGGCTGCACAACTTGCGGCATTTGATTTTACCATCAAGTACAGGCCTGCCCGAAGTAATCAGAATGCAGACGCCCTTTCTCGGCAGCACCCTGCCAGTACAAATATAAGAGACTATGTAGCCTCTGGCACCCACATCCCATAATCACTGCAGCAGGCTTTTAGGACTAAGCAGGCAATTCTGGCTACCCAAGCCACCATCTCAGCTCTCCCTTGTCACACCAAATCTGACTTGCATGTTTTACAGGACGCTGACCCAACCATCAAGGAATTTAGGAGATTCTGGACCAGGGGGAAGGGTCCTGATGCAGATGAGCGTCGCCAGGTCTCCAAGGAAACTCTTATGCTGGTCAGGCAGTGGGACCGGCTAGTGGAACAACACGGGGTGCTATATCGTCGAGTTTGTCGTCCGGAGGAAGGAAGTTCTTCAGCTGGTGCTACCCCTGTCACTTAAGAGCCAGGTCCTGCATCAGCTGCATAATGAACATGGACATCAAGGGGTTGAACGAACAACTGATCTGGTCTATCGGCGGTGCTATTGGCCTGGAATGCACCATGACATCAAGCAGTGGTGCCTGGAGTGTGAACGTTGTCAGGTAGCTAAAGACACTCAACCTGCTGCCTGTGCTTACTTGGGCCATTTGCTTGCCTCCCGCCCAAATCAAATACTAGCTGTTGATTTTACTGTGCTAGAGCCATCAAAAAATGGAATGGAGAATGTCCTTGTCATGACGGATGTTTTTTCAAAGTACACTCAGGCAGTCCCAACTCATGACCAACGGGCTTCTACGGTGGCCAAGGTGCTGGTCAATGAGTGCTTCTGCAAGTTTGGAGTGCCAGGCCATCTCCACTCTGACCAAGGCAGGAATTTTGAGAGCCATCTCATCCAACAGCTCTGCAGTATGTATAGCATCGAGAAAAGTCACACCACTCCCTACCATCCAGCTGGTAACGGCCAATGTGAGCGGTTCAACCGCACCCTACACAACCTCCTTCGCACCCTGCCTGTCACCAAAAGGAGAGATTGGTCGTGTTACCTGCCCCAAGTGACTTTCTCATACAATACCACAGTGCATCAGTCCACAGTGAGTCACCATTCTTTTTGATGTTTGGGCAAGAGCCACAGTTGCCTGTTGACTTCTTTTTGGGCAGAGTACAGGAACCTGTGGCCGGCAGCACCCATGACTGGATCGTGGAACATCAGACCAGGCTACGCCATGCATTTGAGGGTGCCACCAAACACTTGGAGGCCACAGCTGATCGACGTAAGAAGCACTATGACCAACGTGTGCGACATGTCCCCCTTCAGGAAGGTCAGTTGGTATACCTTAGGAATGTTGGTGTTAAGGGCCGTCACAAGACCCAGGACATCTGGAGTTCTATAGTGTACAAGGTGGTGAAGGCCCCCACAGTGGGAGGATCAGTGTACACTATTGCCCCTGTGGACAACCCTCAGCAGCTAAAGCATGTCCATCGTTCATTATTAAAAAGTAAACTGGATCAAGTGACTGTCTGCCCCTCTAGTGAGCCATCGCAAGAGATGGAACCCCCTTCGGTGGAGGACTCTTCACAAGATGGTGAATGGCTTGTGGTGGTCCAGGAACCAACTCCTCTGCCAGTGGACAAGCGACAACGTTTGCCAGCTCATACCACCCCTCTGTTAACCCAGCCCATAATGACTGTGCCCCCTTCATATACAAGCCCACTGACTGATACTACTGATTCTCCAGGCACCAGCGAAGCGGCCCGGAGAAGAACCACCTGTACGAATGCTGGGAGGCACCCAAATCTCCATCATCTACCCCAGGCAGTAGGGAGTAGAGCAATATGGGCTACAAAGTCTCAGGTATCTGTGCCTATATACTCTGCTATTTTTAGACCCTGGCAGTAAGTGCCAATCGTCGGGACGACGATTTAAGAGCCGGGGGGGGGTAGATTGTGGTGGGGAGTGCTTCATTGGTAGGTTGAGTGGTTGTGAATGCAGCTCCGGGCCTGACTCCTCCCTCAGCCAATCTCCTCATCAGGGCCAGGTTATCTAAGCCACCTGTGCAATCCTTTTTTTGCCTTCTCTCTTCCTCGTTGTGGCAGGTGTCTGGTAGTTGGTGCTGCAGTTCCTGAACTTCTAGCGTGGAACCTCTAGTGTTTGCTGCCACTGTTGTGCTGGTTATCAGGAGTGTTTCCTGGTGTCAAGGTTCCCTGCTGGAGGTGGTTCTGCTGCTGTTTTGCCTTAGTTTCTTTTGATTACTAACTGGGTTGACCCTTCTCTAGTTTGGGTTTTTGTTGTTTACCCATTTGACTTATTTTGTCAGTTATTCCCCTCAGCGGTCTGAGTGTCATCTTGTGGGAGGCTAGGCACTTGTGGTGAGGTCCCTGCATGTGTGTGTGTGTGCGTGAGTAGGAGCACCGGGACACGTGTGGCGAGTTCACCAGTTTGCTGTGAGGTTTGCTGTGCTGCACGGAAGGTGAGTATTGGTAGCACCCCTGGGCCCTCCTCAGTTAGTCTGCCTTCCACAGTTGGCCTCAGCCTAGCTTTCTAGTTTGGTTACCATTATTTCTGTAGGTTGGGCATTTTTTTGGTATTTTAAAGTAGTTCTTTTAAATTTTCTTAATTGTATTAAAAGATCATTTTTACAAATAATTTGTAATAAAGATTCAATGGCTTCATGTTGGTTTTGTTTTTTTTTTCTTGATTTCATCAGCAGCTCCAATTCCGATCCTTTCTTGTTTTGATTAATTAAACAAAGTATTTATATTTTTGAACCACGTCTCTGTCCTTTTTCAGTAGCAAATCTGTTTGCCTGGCTAAGCTTCAAGTCCTTAATTCTGGGTTTAAAGAGAAATAGTATTTCCTGGGGTGCAATTCCCCAGGTGGCATTATCGGCCCTTTTCTTCGTCTTAGCCCTCCGCCACACTTACACATACTGCCACTCAAAGGGGTAGAAACTAGGTGATGCTGCTGATGGAGCATGAATATTGCTGTGTTGTCACACCATTTTCTTGTTGTCACAGGAAAGGGAAGTGGCTGAAACTGCGGTACTAATCTATGCCACTAGAAGGCAAAAGACTCAAGATAATGGAACTATGCCCCTAGTGGCAGGGAGGCTCTAAAAATAAAGGAAACCGTTCCATTACAGTCTCTGTGACATTGTGGTCCTCAGCTCAATTTTTGCTCGTTTTAAAACGGAAAATGATCTCTAACCCTCACAATTGGAGACAGGCAACGTTAAAAACATTCTTAGTGCAACATACATATTCGGAAATGTTGTCGTAAGACCATTACTCTCAAGAATTTGCAGCAACTGCGCAGGGGAAGTCTCACTCTGTACAAAAGGAGGGAACCGTAAGAGTTGGTCCGCCGAGGACGCGTCCAGGTCTGTCGGATAAGTGGAGCTAAGCTTCGCAGTTCTTCCACGCACATCACGTTCATCACAGCCCTCTCAAGTAAAACGCCAGAGTTCACACACATCTGTGTAAGCATCGATCCGTTTTGATAGGCAGGAAGTGAGTCTGTCAATAATGACGTAATATGTTGCAACTTTAAATCTCAGACTGCCGTTAGTAAATGCGACTTTGCCTCATAGTCAAACTCGTCTGCAAATCTCTTTATTTTGCTTACACGTCGAATGTCAAACTGGCAGTCTTGTGTAGCACTAACAGTTGAGCGCGCCGATTCTTCCAGCTCTGCAGACTGGTCTGGCAGAGTGCCAACATGGGAGTGCAATGATCACAGAAGACCAACAGACGTTGCTAAATCCGTGTCACTTTTTTGTAGTTGATCACTTGTTGCTTTAAACCTGCCCAGTGCCCTGTCCCACAAAATAGTCATTATTACCGTCTCCAGTTTATCAAGTTTGGAAACCAGCACAGCAGCCTCGTGTTTGGTTCGGGGCTTTTCATCACAGTTCGAGGCTATTTTGGCCAATGTACCTCTATATAACTGCCTTGTAAGTCTCTTTCGGAGCTTAGGTGGAGTCTGCTTACAGCTCCATCTGGTACTGCAGAGGGATTTTAAAGCGTGACTAATGTAATAGTCGCTGTTTTTGAGTGAGTACTGTATTCCAGCGATGGGTTGGGGCGCTGCAAAATGTAGACAGAGACTGTAGCAGTTCCAAAAAAGTCAGTCAACCTTCTCACAGCAATCCTCTATGCTGTTGACACAGCCACAGGACTCCACGAGAGGGCAGCGCACGGTGTAGAACGGATCCGTGGGTTTTCTTTTTTTAACAACGGCGCTTGGAGTCTGTTGCATTTGCCAGACATGTTGCTCGCATTATCATCGCTTTGCCCACAACCGTTTGACGAATCCAGCCCCAGGTTTCGCACCATATTAATCTCAGTTTCCGCTAAGCTAACACCTGTGTGGCTGTGGATGGGCTCAAATCCGGCGACTCTCTCTACCGCTTTGACACCTGCACTGACAAATCGAAAAACAAACGTGAGTTGGTCCACGTGTGCTGGATCTGGCGTTGAATCAACGATTACAGTGAAATATTTAGCATTTCTGATTTCCCCTGCTATAGCTTGCTTAGTTTTCTCACCCATTAATGACACGAACTCTTCACACACGGTTGAGGGCAGGTAGGAGGGCTTACCTTTACCCTTACTGCATGGCAGTAAGGGTAAAGGTCACAAATAGTTCCCATTGTGCTCGAGCCCAGCAGTTCGTTGTCCCCTCGGAATAGCAGTCCTCTCGCTCCCAAAAACTGCATGACAGCGACCGCACGTCTAAGTACCTCTTTCCAATACCGCTGCTCCGCCTCACACTGTCGGGCAAGAGCTGCGTCCGCTCTGCAGAAGTGTCTAGACCTCTGCATTGACGACAACAGGTTTTGTCTATCTTCTGCACACTTTCCATGACCTGGATGTTTCCGGTCGCTGAATCCGCTGATAAATGCGTGGCGGCTTTGCGATGACAGGAGTTTGCAGTCATGGCAGTAAACAGGGCCAGTCGACGGCGAATACAGCAGCCATTCCCTTGGAACAATGTGATTATTCTGCAGACGGCAATGAAGTAAATCGTTAGTAAGAGAGCGGGTCCGACATCCCAGGCCAGACTCCCTCACTTGTGCAGGGTATTTGGTCGCCCGGTTCTGGAAGGCTGCAGGTCCTCTGTGGATCGCCTCCTCTCGGAGCTGCTCGGTTATGGGTCTCCACAATGCAGGATATGGAGCGAGCGTGGAGCCACACTGGCTGCTTGCAGTCTCAGAAGGAGTTCCAGCTCCGTCCGCGGCTGCGGGATTCGCAGCAGGGCGTCCGTTGTGAGTTGGAGGCTGGTCGCCGTCCTCCTGACTGCCTGCCGTCTCGATGTGCAGGCCATGGCTACTCGCTCCCTCCACACTCGCGGCAGCCGGCTAGAGCTGCTGGCTGGCCCAATCCTCCCGACAGGCGCAGACATGTCATTATCAACATCATCAGCTAAGGTGTCTTGGTTGGTAGTAGAAGCCTTAGCAGAGCAGTTGTTAGAAGGAAAAAACATCTACCTATTTTAGGTATACATTTTAAATTCTCAAAATTTCTCAAATCTTTCTCTTTTTTTAATTTTCTTTTCGCGCTCCCGCTTGGCTGTTTCTCCATATTGGCATTGCGTCGCGTGAACTTGACGTCGGCGTCGTCACCTTTCAGAGCCACAGCGTCAAGTCACGTGACGCGGGCTGACCAATGCGGGGAGGCCCCGTCAGCTCGCCCTCGCAGTCTCGCTGTGTTGTTGTAGGCCACAAAAAGCGGCACTAGGCAGGCGGGTTAACGTGATCTAACCAGATATGTGTCTTGTGCCCTGGGCCCTTTAGAGGCGCTGGGCCCGGTTGCCTATATAGTTAATCCGGCCCAGATAGGGTGAAGAGCTCGGACATCCGGAGGGAGCTCGGAGTAGAGCCGCTGTTCCTTCGCGTCAAAAGGAGCCGGTTGAGGTGGTTCAGATGCCTCCTGGGCGCCTGCCTTTGGAGGTTTTCCGGGCACGTCAACTGGGGGGGAGGCCCCGGGCTAGACCCAGAACTCGCTGGAGGGACTATCCGGCCTGGGACCGTCTTGGGATCTCCCAGGAGCAGCTGGAGGTGGTTGCTGGGGGGAGGGACGCGTGCCCTACTTTGCTTTCTGCCCCCGCGAGCCCACCCCGGAGAACCGGCTTATGACGATGATGATGACATGAGATGAGATTTATTGTTGTCATGAATGTCGTTATTGGATATATGTGCTTTATTCAAATGTGTCTTTTGTACTCGACTATCTTTTAACATTGGCGTATGGAATATCATGTGTTTACTTGGATGGAAGTCTGAAGAATGTGCGGTTTCTGATAACCTGGTCTGCAGCAGTAAACCCTCCACTGCTGATCCGCAGATTGGTTTGGAGTTCTACGTAACAACGTGAGTGACGTCAACCTCTCCAGTTGTTTTTGTGTTTTTATTTAAGTCAGTATGACGCTTCACTTCAGCCAGCGTCTGGCTGATTTGCTTTAAGCGTAGCGTGGGCTTTCAGTAACAAAACAGCCCCCTTAGTCCATGGGCCAGAGCCCAAAATTTCCTATTTCGGTACACTCAAGGTGGCAAAACTTACTTATAATTTTTGAAAGGATCCATGTCTGTAGATTATATTTTGGTATGATAACCATTCCTGAGTGGCAGCTGTATCACAGTTATCAGCTCATGAAGTTAACCACCCCCTAAAGTAAATTGCATTTTAGACGCTGGTGCATATCCTGGTTTAGCCTCATGGTCAGGACATTTTTCAATGTTCTATAATATTGTCTTTGGTATCATTTTAAAGGGGACCTTCTTAGCTTTCATTCAAGCCCTGTTGTGGATATTTCTCACAAATATAGAGGTCACTTGAGCTCTTCAACCCGTCAATGACACACATCTTTCTGCAATGTTCGCCTAAACTATATACTTTCTTTTAGCCCTGTGGCATCTAGGAATATCAGGGACACAAAACACAAAAACTGGAATACTCACAGGACTGTAAAGATTCAGGAAATGTATAATATACCCATACTATTTCATTGTGTGAGGTGATTGTGAACCTTAAATTAGAAGGACATTATTACTAAGAAACTAACTAGACCAAAGCCAGTTAGTCCAAGGGTCAGACCAGATATCGATATCACCCAAGGTGACACAATTTCACTGGTGCCATTTTATTTGGTACACTAACAGAAGTAAAATAATACATGATAACCTTTCCAAATAAGCAGCTATTTCATTTTTCTTTCAGGAAACCTGTTTCTGTGCCTCTCACGATTGTGTATTTGCCCAGATTTTTACAAATATAGCATTTCAACACCCCTGGTACTGATTAGCCTAGCTTAAACTCTGGGACAGTTCTTAGTTGGCGAACAACCAAGGATAACCAGTACTGTGTACTTCCATTCATTGTGCTAAGCTAGGCTAACGTGCAGCCAGATAGCTTTCTACTGAACACATATAGAGGAAACTGGTATCTATCTTCTTGTCTCACTCTGGAGAAGATTGTAAGCTAATTTCCCATAATGTTAGCATGTTCTTTTAATGTATATGTTAATATGATTAGTTAAAGTGGCTACGAGGAACTTTCATCTTGTGTTGATTTTAGCGGCCTCATGTGGACAAAATACAGCTGTTGCATAGCAACTAGGTAATGTATCTATTTGTGGCTATGTAAGATAAATAATGGTAATATGACGCTGGTGAAGCAAAGTAAACTTTGTTTTAGTAGTGTTCATACACCTAAGTTACATGTATTTGTTTGTATGTGGCAGGTGAAAACTGACTGAATATGGCCACTGGTGAACAAGCACGTTTTTACCCAATACCAAAGCGCCCACGGGTGGAGTGCATTATCCACTGTTCTGATGATACAGATAAGCTGGTTTCACTACAAAGTGTCGACTCATGGAGAACTCTGCTCAGGGCAGCTCAGATACGAAATCATGCACCAGTTTTGAAACTGGCAAAAGACATTCCTGAGGGACAGATTCCAGCAATCTACTACCACAGAAAGTGTCGCAGTATCTTCACTGTGAAGCAAATTCTTGATGGCCTCCTTGCAAAAGAAAAGAAAAGTTGTGTCTCTGCTGAAGAGAAACAATCTAAGAGAGTAGCTCGACATGCTCCAAGTACATCTAGGACTTATGATGCAGAGTGCATATTTTGTCAGAAAAACAGCAAATATTCCAAGAGACAGAATACGAGAGAAGTACTGGTGCAGTGTCGAGAACTGCGAGCTGATGCAAAGATCAGGAGTGCAGCCACAAAGAAAAGGGACAGCAGAATCCTTGCCATTGTGAGTAGAGACCTTGTAGCAGCTGAAGGGCACTACCACAGGTCATGCTATAGACTTTACACCAAAGAAGAGGTTTCCAAAGGAGAGGTTGCCAGCAATGAAGATGATGATGCTGCAGCCCAGTATGAAGCTGCTGTGAATAAGGCATACAATGAGCTGTTCCTCTTCATCAGGATGGAGCTTTTTGGCAATCCTCAAGTGATGACAATGACTGATCTCTCTTCTAGACTGGTAGCTTCAATGAACTCCCAAGGCATTGCCCAAGTCAAGGAATCAACCAAGAAGCACATAAGGCGAAACCTGGAGAGTGAGTTTGCTGGAGCCTTGCAGATATTCCCTGATGAGAAAGGAAAATTCCTCCTCTATCCCGAAAACTTGTCCATGAGGGAACTTGCCAAAGAAAATCAGTCTCTCAAAAGGGAGCTGCAGACCCTGAAAAGTGTCAGTGCACAAGATGGTATAGCCAAAGCAGCCATCAAATTGAGAGCAGACATTAAAAGTCAAGATGTTCCTCAAACCTGGCCGCCTAAAGTCAAACCAGAAGCAGAATGTCCTACCATTCCAGAGTCGCTCATTATCTTCCTGTACTCTCTACTCACAGGCTCAAATGATCCTGATCATGCATCCCAGAGAGTGCAGTGCCTTCTGCAGTCATTTGGCCATGACATAGTATATGCAGTGACATGTGGAAATACCAAGCCTTCCAAGCACATTGTTCTGCCATTCAGTGTCAAATCGTTGACAGGAAATGTAGAGTTGATAAACCTCCTCAACCGACTTGGTCACAGTGTGTCCTATTCACAGATGGAAGAGATCAACACTGCCCTGTGTCTCCAGAAACTCTCATCATCAGGGAGTGGCATTGCCCTTCCAGCTAACATCCATCCTGGCATATTCACAACTTTAGCCTGGGACAATATCGACCGTCTTGAAGAAACTGTCAGTGGTGAGGGAACATCTCACAGAGTCAATGGGATTGCTGTGCAAGCAAAGCCAGTCAACCCTGTTCCTGTCCAACCCATGCCCACTGTTCCCAAAACAAAGAAGAGAAGCATTGATGGACCCCCACCAATGTTACCAACTTACAATGCTGGACAACGGGTAGGGCCACCACAAAGCAAAAAGTCAGATGCCGATACTGCAGCCAATACTAAGATTGCCAGAGAGAAAAACCTTCTTTGGGTCCTAGCACGCATGTCACAACAAGAAGAACTGTCAGTCAGCAGCTGGACAAGCTTCAACATCCTGACTCGAGGAGAGATGACGGTCATCCCCGACAATATAGGCTATCTGCCTACCATCAATGCTCCAGCGACACAAATGTCTACTGTCAAAGAGGTGCTTAACCAGTCACTGAGCATCATGCAGTGCTTAGGCCTGAGGAAGATTGTCTGTGTCTTTGACCAAGCCCTGTATGCGAAGGCTGTGGAGATCACATGGAAACACCATGACAAGTTCCATGATATCATCGTTAGGCTTGGGGTATTCCACACCATCTGCACACTGCTGGCAATAATAGGAAAGCGTTTCCAAGATGCTGGACTCAAAGACCTCTGCATTGAGTCTGGCATGATTGCAGAAGGCTCAATTGCTGGTGTTATGGATGGCCGCAAGTACAACAGGGCAGTGCGACTACACAAGCTCCTGTATGAGGCTCTCATGCGACTGACCTTGAATGGTTTCCTGTCCTGGTTGGAAGAAACTCACAGGAATGACATGGTTCACCTGAATGAGACACTGAAGACCATTGACAGCCTTGGGAAAGAAGTCTCACAACATGCTTTGAAGGAGGTCCTCGAGAACAGCTCTTGTACACGCATCATGGATCTATTTGAAGTCTACCGTGAGTTCCTTAGAGGTGGAAACGGCAGCCTCTCGAACTTCTGGATGTCCTATTTGGACATGGTTGAAATCTTGTTGGGGCTCATCCGAGCATCCAGAGAGGGAGACTGGATGCTACACTTGGCTAGCATTCGAGCAATGATCCCATGGTGCTTTGCTTATGACAGGATGAATTATGCACGCTACCTCCCCTACTACTACGCCCAGATGTCTGAGCTGCCCATCACACACCCAGATGTGTACACAGAATTCATGGAAGGAGGCTTCTCAGTCCAACTGGGCTCCACCAATCCCTTTGGCCGAATCCCTGTTGACCAAGCTATAGAAGAAACGGTGAACAAAGACACCCAAACAGCTGGAGGGACAAAGGGATTCAGCTTGAAGCCAGGAGCTGTGACCAAATATTATCTCACAGCTGAGTATAGAAGCATGTACCTCAGACAGCTGAGAGACCTGACAGGTCAAGGCAGGAGCAAATGGTCTCATCCAGATCTACAGAGTCCAAGGATCAAGAGAGATGAAGCAGATGTCCAGTCTCTCATGGACCTTATGGAGAATAACTGGCTCAATCCTATGTCCCCTGATGAGATTGATTTGGTTAGCCTCTCCACTGGCAACATGGCTCCACCTGATGTGACCATAGATCTCTTGAGAAAGGAGAAGAGGCCTACCAAGCATTCCAGCAAACAAGGTTAGATGCAGACCCACCACCTGTGAAATTCCACGACAAGATGACCAAGCAAAGTCTGAAAACATTCTCCAATGTCAGCACAAAACAAGCTCATGGAAAGAAAGCACAGGATGTGGTTCTGAAGGCAGATAGAAACCTTTTCAGTCACATGATCCTGGTGGCTGAAAGCAGGAAGGTGAATCTGAAGGATGTCCTTGCCTACCCATTGGGCCCACTACCATGGGCACTGGCAAATGCTGATGGGTCCTTACGAAAAACAAACAAGGCTACACTTGCCAGAGAGCTTGAAAAGAATGTATCTCCTGCAGAAGACATCCCAATCCCATCTACTTCCATCATTGATGGGATGAGCCTGGTCCAAAAAATGAATGGCAACAACAAAACCTTTGCACAGGTGGCAGAGTCAGCCTTGACCCAGGTCCTCCATGAGGGAGCACAGAGTGGGAGGATTGATGTTGTTTTTGATGTCTATCACCAGACTTCGATCAAAGATGCTGAACGACTGAACCGGGGTGGAGACACCACTCTCCAGTACAAGAATCTTGCAGGGGGACACCACGTCCAGCAGTGGAGCAAATTTCTGTGCAGTTCCTCCAACAAGACCAGTCTCATCAAGTTTCTGGTGGAAGAGTGGAAACTCCCACGATACAGAGCTATGCTGCATGGCAAGGTGTTGTACATGACCTGTGAGGAAACCTGCTACAAGTTGACAGAAGATGGGTGTGAGGAAGCAGCAGAACTGCACTCCACACATGAAGAAGCTGACACCCGTCTGCCCCTGCATGCATTGCATGCAGCAAATGCGGGCTCAAAGTCAGTTATCATCACAGCTGAGGACACTCTCTTGGCTTCCAGAAGGACATCACCTGTCCCATCTACCAGAAGTGTGGGACTCAGAACCGCACACGGTTTGTCGACATCACCAAACTGGCAAGTTCACTTGGAGACAGCATCTGTGACAGCCTAATTGGCTTACATGCCTTCACAGGCTGCGACACTGTCAGTGCATTCGCTGGTCGAGGGAAGCTGAATGCCCTGAAGATAGTGAGAAAGCACACTTCCTGCCAAGAGACTTTTAGTCAACTGGGACAGACATGGAATGTGAGTGATGAGCTGTTCCAGAAAATTGAGCAGTTCACCTGTCGGATGTATGTTGCTAATAGCAGCACTGCTGAGGTGAACAAACTGCATTACCAGCTCTTCTGCACCAAAAGGGGCGAGGTTGAGTCCAGCCAGCTGCCACCATGTAGAGACTGTCTCTTTATGCATGTTCAACGAGCCAACTATCAGGCAGCAATATGGAAGTGCTGTCTGCAGGCTAACCCTGTGGTGCCAAGCCCTACTGAGTATGGATGGACAGACGATGAAGGCAAGCTGGCCATTTACTGGATGCGCTCCCCACCTGCACCAGATGTGGTCTTGGAAATGCTAACATGCAAGTGTGTGCATTCATGCAAAAATGCCAAGCTGCATGTGCCTGTCAAATGGACTTCCATGCACAGACATGTGCAGGTTACAGACCTGCAGTAACCAAAAACAGCAGGATGGTCCAGAACTGGACTTTGAACTTGGGGAGTCAGATGATGAGAGAAACGAGCAGTTTGATGAATGACAGTGTGATGATTCTGATGGTATTACTGTGGTAGTAGTCTATTGATGCACAGGATGTTGATTCTGGACTTGGTTACCCAGAGCTTGATAACAATAATGTAACCATATTCACATATTCCCATTACCCTACCCATTACCATTACATATACCCACTAATGATATGGGATTACATGTATCATTGACTAAGTATATGTAAATGTCAATGTTGTATAAAATATTAAAATAGTTCATTACCTCACTATGGTATTCCTTTTTATCATGTATTTTGATTGTGTATTTAAACAAATGTATAGAGACCAGTTTGTGACCTAACTGGCTTTGGTCTAGTTCTCATTTAAGGCTCACAATCACCTCACACAATGAAATAGTATGGGTATATTATACATTTCCTGAATCTTTACAGTCCTGTGAGTATTCCAGTTTTTGTGTTTTGTGTCCCTGATATTCCTAGATGCCACAGGGCTAAAAGAAAATATATAGTTTAGGCGAAAATTGCAGAAAGATGTGTGTTATTGACGGGTTGAAGAGCTCAAGTGACCTCTATATTTGTGAGAAATATCCACAACAGGGCTTGAATGAAAGCTAAGAAGGTCCCCTTTAAAATGATACCAAAGACAATATTATAGAACATTGAAAAATGTCCTGACCATGAGGCTAAACCAGGATATGCACCAGCGTCTAAAATGCAATTTAGTTTAGCGGGTGGTTAACTTCATGAGCTGATAACTGTGATACAGCTGCCACTCAGGAATGGTTATCATACCAAAATATCATCTACAGACATGGATCCTTTCAAAAATTATAAGTAAGTTTTGCCACCTTGAGTGTACCGAAATATCGTCTGGCCCATGGACTACCTGTTTGGGTGGCATTTTATTTATTATCTGTTCTAGCTTTTCCACATTTTTGTGCACAGATGTGGTAATAATAATGTTCCAAAATGATGTGAAACTGCATTTTTTTTGAGAAACTTAAATTTTTTGAGGGAGGAGCCCTGAACCCCCCCCCCCCAGCAGGCATCACGTGCTGGTGGACAGGCGGTAGCAGCGCTGCTGAAAAACAATTCTAGGGGAAACACTGATATCAACTGAACCCAAGTTTTAAGTCTCATCATCCATCCATTATTTCAACCGCTTGTCCTGCTGTCAGGGTCGCGGGGATGACGGAGCCTATCCCAGCAGTCACTGGGCGAGGAGACACGCTGCACAGACCGCCAGGCCATCACAGGGCAAGTCTCGCCATTTGTCATCATTTAAAACACCACACACTATTTATTATGCTTACTGCTTTTTGTTCCGTCCCGTTATTTCATTGCTATTGTTGCTGTCGTGTTGAGGAGCCGAAACACAAAACTTTTACTTTCTCCTACTTATAGAGACTTAATTATAAAGGATCTCATATCTCTCTTGAATCTCTTGATTTCGTGGTAGTCTTAACATATAAACCTACATAACTATTGAACTATTCAATACGAGTCAGTTGTTGCATTAAAACGTCAAAAAGCATTACTTTGATTATCAGGGCCAGCCAATAGAAAGCGCCAGTTACTTGGGTTACCTGGGTCTGGTGTGTGTGTGTGTGTGTGTGTGTGTGTGTGTGTGGAGAGACGTGTTAAAGATGATGCATATGTATCATCAATAGTTTCCACGTGTAGGATCTTCTTCACCCAGCTCCCATCTGACTTCTTCACTTCTGTAGAGAAGATATCCGTGACACAGAAGATGCTCGTGACATAGAAGATATCCGTGACATAGATGTCCGTGACATAGAAGTTGTCCGTGACATAGAAGATATCCGTGACATAGATGTCCGTGACATAGAAGTTGTCCGTGACATAGAAGATATCCGTGACATAGAAGATGCCCGTGACATAGAAGATATCCGTGACATAGATGTCCGTGACATAGAAGATATCCGTGACATAGAAGATATCCGTGACATAGATGTCCGTGACATAGAAGATATCCGTGACATAGAAGATGCCCGTGACACAGAAGATGCCCGTGACATAGAAGATATCCGTGACGTGGCTTTTGTCCACAGACTATTTAGGGTGACAAACACCATGGTGGTTAGCCTGAAGTGACTTCTCTATAAGCAGAGTCTCGGTTGATACTGTTGAAGCCTTATTGATGACCCCATGCGTTCAAATCTGACGGGGCTGTCAAAACTCTGTAGGCAATTTGTTTGACAGATGTCTACCGCCATCTTGTGGTGGAATTCTTCACACTACACGAGAGCGTAGTAGCGAGGCGTGCAATTAAACGTATCGAGTCTTTCAGATGACGTCAGCAGGATCGCGCTCAGAGTATTCCGGGTTCCGTTGGGTTGCAGGTTGTGGTTTCTGCTTTGTTTAAGTCTATGATAGGCTCCCAGCGTCCTTTTCCTGAAAGGTATAGTCCTGAATCTAAATATATCCAAAAGGGCCACTCCGCAACCAAAACACAACAACCAGGATTGGAAGCTGCCGTCACTCTCAAATGGACTGACAGGTGTCTTAATACAACGACTTTTCGGAAACAAGATGTAATTCTGAGATTCTAATGTTTTCTGATGCTGCACGAGCTTTGCTCACAACATGAATGGTCATGAAGACTGGAGTGAAACAGGTCCATATTTTGTATTATCAACTGCTGACAAAGACAAAAGGCTTGTTCTCCATCAGTAACTCGGTCTCCTCACTTGTACCTCAGTTTCATATGCTCAATAAAAACATAGACTGGGACTTTCAAAATAAATGCTTGTATACACACCCAACAGTTTCTGTACCCTTGGCTGGAATTTAACTTTGTTTGAAAATAGTTCAGATTACTGCTCTTTCTCCACAGCCCATTGTTTTGACCCATTTTACTTACTGGAGCAGGATAAGCGGTTGGGATAATGGATGGATGGGCAGACAAATGATGGAAAATACGGTTTTAGCACAGAAAATGTTCTCAGCTGCTAACTAGAAGTACTGTTAATTCAGGAGCAGCATTTCCATCATGTCAGGCCACATAGAATATGACACACATTTACTGGAAAATGTGGGGAAAATGTATATAAAATGTATATAATGTAAAAGGAAAATGTGTATAATGTGAAATGTAGAAATGTATATAATGTAAAATGTAGAAATGTATATAATGTAAAATGAAGGAAATGTATATAATGGTGTAAAATGTAAATAATGTAAATGAAGAAAATGTATATAATGTAAAATGAAAATGTATACAATATAGAATGAAAAAAATATAACGTTAAATATATATAGCTCCCATTCACACACAAAAAAGAAAAGAAAAAGGAAACTGGAACAAGCAGTTATATTTGTCCATGAAGACAAATAACAGGTAAATATACAGTATATAAGAAAAAAAGACAGTGTCCATGTAGCATGGTTAAAAACGTCATAACCAAAAAATTTTATATAATTACACAAAGTATCACCACATGATTATTATTTTATTTTCATTTCCAACATTATTTTATTATATCATCAGGAAACGCTTATAGTAGCCCCTCTGTTATGCTCGCGCACCAGAACCCGACCCGTGTGGCGAAACCCAAGACAGACAGACACAGGATGACTTCAAAATCCAAAAGGTGGTTTTATTGTGGGGGGGGGGTGTATGGTGCGTAAAACGTTCTGTTAGTGGGATGTGTGAATAAACTATGTGTGATGTCCCGTGGTTTGCGTGAATAACTATGTGTAAGTGTTCTTAGCCTATGTGTGGTGCGGTATGTAAATGACCAGGAGTTGTTGAAATAATGTGCGTGCACCTGGCAAGAAAGTCCAGTCCGTGAGCCAAGAGGGGTTGTCCGAGGAAGTCCGGGTCCGAGATCCGGGAAGTCGAGTCCGAAAGGAGGGGTCCAGGTAGAGGGAAAAGGGGGGAGATCGCAGGAGAGGTCCGGGGAAAAACGTGAAGGTCGCTGGGGACGGGGGAGACGCGGGGAGCCGTGGAAGTCGCGGAGGGAGAGTCGTAGGGTTCAGTATGTCGAAGCACGGAGTGGTGTTCTGGGAGGCTTCTTGTAGAAGGCTGCCTGATTGCCACTGGTGTGCCTGATGGATGATGGCAAACACCTGGTGCAGTGCAGCTCTCGTCTCCTCAGAGCGCGAGCCGAGCGCTCGGATGTTTCCGGCACGTCCGAGCTGGGGGAGTGGCTTGAACGTGCCGGGGAGGCAGCTCGGGGCGGTGTAACCAAAACAGGACCCCCTCCTCCTACGGGAGACACCGGGCGACCGTCCGATGGCGTTGGGGTGGGCCCGATAGAACTCCTCCAGGAGTGCAGGGTCGGCCAGGTAGGACCGGGGAACCCAGCTGCGGTCCTCGGGCTCATAGCCAACCCAGTCCACCAGGTATTGGTACCCACGCCCCCGGCGGCGTACGGCGAGAAGCCGGTCGACATCTCAGACCATATCACCACCGTCGAGGACCCTGGGGGGTGGAGGAACTTGGACAGGGGGAGACAGGGGGCTGGAGGCTACAGGTTTGAGGCGCGAGACATGGAAGACGGGATGGATCTTGAGTGAGGTGGGGAGATGGAGACGCACCGCCGATGGGTTGACGATGCGGTCGATGGTGTAGGGACTTACGTAGCGGGGAGCCAGCTTCCGGTTGAGGGTAGGGAGGGGCAGGTCCTGGGCCAGGAGCCATACCCTCTGGCCAGGTCGATAAGCTGGGGATGGCACTCTCCGCCGGTTGGCACTGCGCCGGGCCCGCTCTGTAGCTCGCAACATAGCGGCCCGGGTGGTCTTCCAAACGCGCCGACATCGGCGGAGATGGGCCCTCGTGGACGGGACCGCCACCTCCAACTCCTGACGGGGGAACAGAGGGCGTTGATAGCCAAGAGAACACTCGAAGGGGGACAAACCGGTAGCCGAACTCTCCATGGAGTTGAGCGAGTACTCCACCCAGGGCAGGTACTTGCTCCAGGAGGTGGGGTTGCTGGTGGTAACGCAACGCAAAGCCGCCTCCAGGGCTTGATTGGCCCGCTCTGCCTGCCCATTGGTCTGGGGGTGATACCCGGAGGAGAGGCTGACCGTGGCCCCAATCCCCTTACAGAAGGCCTGCCACACCTTAGAAGTGAACTGGGGACCACGGTCAGAGACAATGTCCAGGGGAATCCCATGGGGTCGGACGACGTGGGAGACAAGAAGGTCCGCCGTCTCGGCTGCAGAGGGGAGGTTGGTGAGGGCAACAAAGTGGACGGCCTTGGAAAACCGGTCGACAATGGTCAGAATGGTGTCATTGCCTTGGGACACGGGGAGGCCAGTTACAAAGTCCAAGGCAATGTGGGACCAAGGTCTGCCGGGGACAGGAAGGGCAGGCAGGAGACCTGCTGGAGGGCGAGGGAGAGCCTTGCTGCGGGCGCAGGTGGTGCAGGCTGCCACGAATTCTCTGGTGTCTGCCTCCATGGTGGGCCACCAGAAACCCCTGCGGATGAAGGCCGCCGTTCGGTGGACACCGGGGTGGCAGGCAAAACGGCTGGAGTGGCCCCACTCCAGCACCTGGGGCCGGACAGAGGGAGGCACAAATAGCCGGTTCCGGGGTCCATTGCCTGGGTCGGGATGGGCGCGCTGGGCCCTTCTCACCACCGAATCGATGGCCCAGGTGACGACACCCACCACCCGGGCCGGGGCAAGGATGGTGTCTGGGGCGTCTGCCCTGACGTTCTTGATGCCCGGGCGGTAGGTGAGGGTGAAGTCGAACTGGCTGAAGAAGAGAGCCCAGCGCGCCTGCCTGGGGTTGAGCCTCTTAGCCGTCCGTACGTAGGTCAGGTTCTTGTGATCGGACCATACGATGAACGGCTGCCCTGCTCCCTCCAGCCAGTGTCTCCACTCCTCTAGGGCAGTGTGCACAGCCAGCAACTCCCTGTTGCCGATGTCATAGTTCTTCTAGGACTGAAACGCCGGGAGAAGGCGGCGCATGGGTGGATCTTCTGGTCCTCCTCCGACCGCTGGGAGAGGACGGCTCCGATGCCCGTGTCCGATGCGTCCACCTCCACGATGAACTGCCTGGACGGGTCCGGGTGGGCGAGCACCGGAGCCGTTGTGAACAGCCTCTTCAGGGCCGAGAAGGCGGCCTCTGCCTCCGAGGTCCAGGAGAAGGGGCGGAGGGTGGAGGTGAGTGCAGTGAGGGGAGCGGCCTCACGGCTGAACCCCCTGATGAAGCGCCGGTAGAAGTTTGCAAACCCCAGGAAGCGCTGGAGTTGCGTCCTGTTGGTGGGCCGTGCCCACTCCTCCACCGCTCGGGTCTTCCTGGGGTCGGTGCGGACGAGCCCCTTCTCCACGATGTGGCCAAGGAACTCCACGGAGGCGGAGTGGAACACGCACTTCTCGGCTTTCACGAAGAGCCTGCTCTCCAGCAGCCGTTGGAGGACCAGGCGGACATGCTGGTGGTGTTCCTCCTCAGTCCTGGAGAACACGAGGATGTCATCCAGGTACACCACCGCGAACGTGTTCAGCATGTCCCGGAGCACGTCGTTGACCAACGCCTGGAAGACGGCCGGGGCGTTGGTGAGGCCGAAGGGCATAACGAGGTACTCGAAATGCCCTAGGTGGGTGTTGAAGGCCGTCTTCCATTCATCCTCTTCCCGGATGCGCACCAGGTGGTACGCGCTGCGCAGGTCTAGCTTCGTGAACACCGTGGCGTGAGTGAGTGGCTCGAACGTGGAACTCATAAGGGGGAGTGGATATTTATTTTTAACCGTGATGTCATTAACATTCAATAATCTATGCAAGGCCTCAGGCTGCCCTCCTTCTTTGCCACAAAAAAGAAGCCCGCTGCCACCGGGGAAGACGAGGGCCTTATGATCCCTGAGGCCAGGGACTCTGATATAATTGCGCATAGCCTCCTTCTCCGGGACGGAGAGGTTATACAACCGACCGGTGGGAAGGGCGGCCCCGGGAAAGAGATCTATGGCACAATCATAGGGACGGTGAGGGGGGGAGGGAACGTGCACTGTCCTTACTAAATACAGGGGCTAAATCGTGATAAATGGGAGGAATACCAGTGAGATCCGTGGGAGGAGGCACGGGTCTGAGGCCGCTGGACGGGGAGTGGGCGGAGCGAAGGCAGTTGGCATGACACGCAACGCTCCAACCCAAAGTCCGCCCAGTAGACCAAGAGATGCAGGGATCGTGCCGGTCCAACCACGGTCTTCCTAACACCAGGGGCGCTGTGGGGGCGTGCAAAACCAAAAAACGCATAGTTTCCACGTGATTACCCGAAAGAGTGAGGGAAGCAGGGCTGTGCGTGATCCTACCAGACAGACAACAGAGCAGCGGGATAACCCGAAGGGCGATTTAATGCAGGGAAGAAAAACAAACAACACTGCCACAGGGGTTAATGACAGGTGAGTCTCAGGTGGGCGTTGTTGAGACGATGTGCGCCTGGCTACCAAAGTCGAATCCGTAGAGCGAGGGGTTGTCCGAGGAAGTCCGGGTCCGAGATCCAGGAAGTCAAGTCCGAATAGTAGGGGTCCAGGTAGAGAGACACGGAGGGAGATTGCTGGAGAGGTCAGGGGGGGGAAAAGTGAAGGTCGCTAGGGGCGAGGAGCGAGGGAGACGCGGGGAGCCGTGGAAGTCGCGGAGGGAGACTCCTGGGAGGGAAAAAAGAGAGACACGAATATAGACACTGGGAATAAACGGAATAGCAAGAGGGCAAGGAACGCTGGAGGGCTTGTCAGAGCTTTACCACAGGGTTCAATACATCGAAGCACGGAGAGACGTTCTGGGAGGCTTCTTGTAGAGGGCTGCCTGATTGCCGCAGGTGTGCCTGATGGATGATGGCAAACACCTTATGCAGCGCAGCGCTCGTCTCCTCAGAGCGCGAGCCGAGCGCTCGGATGTTTTCGGCACGTCCGAGCTGGGGGAGTGGCTTGAACATGCCGCGGAGGCAGCTCGGGGCGGTGTAACTACAACACCTGCACTGTTTAGACGTGTGTCCCCTTGACACAGGTCACCTCACCTCCTTAGTCGCACACCAAAAAACCCTTGCTCTGGCAATGTGTAGTCACTCCTGGACCCAAGGTTCACAGATCACTGGATGAGCAGCCAACGATCAGTCCAACAGGAAACACGAAGCGCCGATCCCGCACGAGCCCCCAAAAATCTGTTGCAGGTCCCGGGTTGTGGTCATGCAAGCAGATTGTATTCCCTGTAATATGGGAGAAATAAGTTGACAGAGAAACGTATGCTGCTTTTCAGACGTTGCTCTCAATAGAATGACGAACCCTAGCAATCGCCGAGCAACAACCATTCACTCCAATGCTGCGTACGTTCCAAAGTCAGGGCCCCCTACTGGCTGGGAGGGACAGTGGATCAACATTAACCAACTTATTATTATTCTCCAATGAATGGAATTTAATAAAACACATACAAATGTGACTACATATTGTGTGTATCACGCACAGAACCAGAAGAACAGATAGACGGTGAGATGGAGGGTGCAGCATCAAAAGGAGCATCAGGCACTGAGGGTGAAAATATCAGAGAGCCAACATTGAGAGACCTAGCTGGTATTATTCAGGCCTTCAGGGGGACGCTACATGCCAGGAACATCGTTTCAAAGCCCTACAACATCAGTTCCAGCTTTTGCAGTTAGAAGTACAGGCTCGCACTTCTCCAGTACCAGAGCCCACTTCAACGGTGCCAGGTCGTCTGGAGACTCCTGATTTGGATGACGATCACCTGCAGGCCCAAGCCACAACCCCACCAAAATCAGGAAACATGCACCCAACCAATATTTCATCAGCTCAGTCTCAATTCTTTCATGAGCCCAAACTAGAGAAATTAACAGAAAATGATGATGTTGACCACTTTCTCATTACATTTGAGAGGATTGCAGCAGCATGTCGGTGGCCAAAATCTGACGGGGTCTTCTGCCTCATTCCATTGTTGACTGGTAAGGCCAGAGGAGCCTATGTTCATATGGATGTTGATGATTCTCTTGAATATGACAACGTAAGAACTGCTATTTTTGAAAAAAATATGAAATTAACCCTGAGAAGTACAGGAAAACGTTCTGCTCTCTAGACATTGGACTTGATGAGAGCCCTAAGGAGCTGTATGTGAGACTGAAAGAGCTGTATGGGAAATGGATCCAACCTCAAAGTAAAACAGTGCAGGAAATTGGTGAAATCCTTATTATGGAACAATATTTGAGAATGTTGTCCCCTGAGCTTCAGGTGTGGGTAAAGGAGCATGGTCCAAAATCAGCTGCTGAAGCTGCCACTCTGGCTGAAATGTTTGTGGCCGTCCGGGAAAAGAGCCAGCCATGGAGTAACACTGCCTGGAAGTCGCCTCAATACCACCAGAGGTCAGCGCCAGGTGTGGGTAAGCCTCCTACAAGAGAGAATCAGCATACACCATCAAAAGCTCCTAGCAAAGCACCCATTCGTTATTTGTACAGACACGAATGCCATACCAAACCAATGTGTCCAAAGAATCCAGCTAAGCTCACTCAAATGTGTTTTGTTCCATGCCAAAGTGTTGACCTTGAACCTAAGAGTAACCAGTCCATGAAAATGACCATTGCAAAGATCCATGGGAAAAACCTCAAAGCCCTATTTGATACTGGCAGTACTCAGACCCTCGTGCACAGGCAATATGTACCAGCTAATGATATCTGCACTCTTGAGACCATCCCCATCTGCTGTGTGCATGGTGATGAGAAGCCTTACCCCACTGCTGACATTTATATTGAAGTGCAAGGGCAGGCCTATCTGTTAAATGTTGGAGTTGCAGATAACTTGCCTTTTCCAGTAGTTTGGGTCATGACCTGCCAATACTTTTTGATTTGTTAAACTCAGAGCAGAGCTGTAATGTTGCAGTCACCAGAACGCAAGCTAAGCATGCAGATGCAGATTCCCCAGCCTTGCCTTTCTATGGTGTCGAGCTTAAGACACAGCCTGGGAAGCCCCAAACGCCACGTAGCCAGAGGAATTCAAATGCACTGTTATACAACCACCAGCTGAAGCCACTACAGACATGCCCCTATGTTTTCAAATACCTACCAACATCATTTAAATGCAGCAAAATTATCTAACTCTGTCTACCTTGTTGCAGAGAGCTAGGGAGAGGGAGTCAGACACGGGGCCTGGTGACATGAGGGAGGAGTACTTCCTTCAGAATGGTGTTCTTTGCCATCAGCAGAGCCAGGTTAAGTAGCTAGTGGTCCCGCAGGAAGCCCGGGATGTAATACTTACCTTGGGCCACTCTATTCCCTGTGCAGGCCACCTAGGGAAACACAAGATCACTGCTTGCATTAAGCATCATTTCCACTGGCCTGGCTTGCACTCAGATGTTGCCCAGTTCTGCAGGAGTCGCCCTTGGTGCCAAAAGACATCAACTAAAGGCCCCACCAGCGCTCCACTCCATCTCTCCCAATCATTAGTACTCTCTTTGAATGCCTTGGAATGGACATTGTTGGACCTGCGGAGAAAAAAAAGCAAAGCAGAGAACCGCTACATGTTGGTCATCAGACTATAGCACTAAATACCCAGAGGTGTTCCCATTGAAGTCTATCAAAGCAAAAACCGTGGCTTTGTCTTTGGTTCAGTTCTTTTGGGTTTCCATTGTAAAATCTTGACTGACCAGGGCATTAACTTCATGTCTACACTCTTGAAACAGGTTTACCAGCTACTGGGCATAAGGAGTGTGCGCACCAACCCTTACCATCGCACAAACAGATGGACTGATGGAACACTTTAACCAGACTCTCAAACAAATGCTCTGTAAGTTTGTAAATGAGACTGGATCTGACTGGGATCAGTGGCTTCCCTACCTCCTCTTTGCCTACAGGGAGGTACCCCAAGCCTCCACTGGTTTCTCCCCTTTTGAACTTTTCTATGGTCATGAGGTGAGGGGCCCACTGTCCTTACTAAGGGAGACCTGGGAGGGGGATCAGGTGAGGGGGGGCCTGTTAATGTTATTTCCTATGTTGTTCAGATGAGAGAGAGACTTCAGCGGATGAGTGAATTGGCCCAGGCCCACATGGCGGAGGCCCAGCAGCACCAGAAGACCTGGTATGACCAGTCAGCCCAACAGACGAGCTTTGACCCTCGTCAAAAGGTCTTGGTTATGCTGCCAAACAGTGACAGCAAACTGCTGGCAAAATGGCAGGGGCCTTTTGAGGTCCAGAGGAAACTTGGGCCCACCACCTATCAAGTGTCCACTCCAGGGCACCAGCGTTCCTGTCGGGTGCTTCATGTTAACCTTCTCAAAGAGTGGGTTCCAAGGGTTGAGAAGGGATCAGAGGTGTTGCTGATCCAGGCAGTGAAGGAGGAAGAGGAGGTAGGTGATCAATACCTGCCCTCACCACTATCTTCAGACCTGGATTTGAGCCATCTCTCTGAAGACCAGCAGTCTCAGCTGAAACCAGTGTTTCATCCGGAAGTATTTCAACAGTATCCAGGTCGCACAAATCTTGTGGAGCATGATATTGTACTGAAACCTGATGCAACTGTAAGACGTATGAGTTACCGGATACCAGAGCACCTCCTTGTGTCATTAAAGAAGGAAATGGACCTTATGCTCTCCCTAGAAATAATTCAACATTCAAAAAGTGAATGGTGCAATCCAGTGGTTTTGGTTCCTAAAAAGGATGGAGCAATAAGGTTT
This sequence comes from Lampris incognitus, assembly GCF_029633865.1. Classification (NCBI taxonomy): domain Eukaryota; kingdom Metazoa; phylum Chordata; class Actinopteri; order Lampriformes; family Lampridae; genus Lampris; species Lampris incognitus. The sequence continues at coordinate 52,930,647 of NC_079223.1, read as the reverse complement.
TGTATAGACTTCAGGTACCTGAATTCCATCTGAATTCCACGTTTGACTCATATCTCATTCCATGGATTGATGATCTCATTGAGCGCCTGGGTAAAGCAAAATATCTGACCACCACTGACCTCTGCAATAGCTACTGGCAAGTGCCCCTGACCATGCAGTCTCGGGAGCTGACGGCCTTCCGGACTCCCTGGTGGGTCTACCAGTTTACTCTCTTGCCATTTGGGCTGCACGGTGCCCCCACAGCTTTTCAAAAACTGATGGACCAGGTACTCTGTGGTCTTTCTGATTTTGCTTGTGCATATCTTGACGATATTGTCATTTACAGCACCACCTGGGAGAATCACTTGGGACACCTGAAGGAAGTCCTGGAGCACCTGCATTCTGCAGGCTTGACAATCAATCCAGCCAAGTGTGTCTTCGCCAGAGGGGAAACCAAGTACCTGGGCTTCACCATTGGAGACGGGGTAATTAAACCACAAGTTTATAAAGTCAATGCAATTGAATCATGTCCTCTCCCACAAACCAGGAAGCAGCTTAAATCTTTCCTGGGGATAGCTGGCTTCTACCATCGGTTCATACGAAACTTCTCAGCTAGAGCTGCTCAGCTGATGGACAGAACCGGCTCAAATATGTCCCATCCAGGTCCAGTGGAAAGCAGAGTCAGTGGCAGCTTTCCAGGACATCCAGCAATCCTTGAGTAAGAACACAGTTCTTCATAGTCCAGATTTTGATAAGAATTTTGTTTTGCAAACTGATGCATCTCAAAGGGGAGTTGGAGCTGTGCTTCTGCAGGGACCAAAAGAGGACCAGCATCCTGTGGACCCTGGACTCCTTCAAGTATTACCTCCTGGGGAGGGAATTTACCTTAGAGACTGAAAACAAAGTACTACAGTGGCTGGAGAGGATGAAAGACATCAACGGACGAATCACCCGGTGGTACCTTGCCATACAGCCCTTCCGGTTCACAGTTCATCATATTCTTAGCAAAGACAACACCACTGCGGACTGTTCTGTCCTCATTTCACGCCCGTTCGCTCAACTAGACAGACAGCTAACAGCTAACACATCCAATGAACTTCAGAGGCAAGATGTAGTTTCCAGGCTTTTACTCGTCTTCAGTTCAGCAATGGACTGTTATTCTTTTTCTGTAAAAAAAAAAGCAAAGCCTTCCAAAGGCATGGACGCTTTCAAGAGTTAGTAGAAAATTTAAAAGATTTCCCAGAGAACAGCGTAATCACACAACTTCTTTCAATCAGCTCCCGGAATTAGAATGAACTTTGATCGGCGACGTCACGGCCCTTTGAGTACTACATATTTACGAAATAAGTTCAAGGGAAGCCGCTAGATGGCGCAAAATCACCACAAATAACACTAGATTACCACTAAAATAAGAATGCCATGACAGTCCCGCCTCGTATTGTGAGATACCACTATAAACTGATGCATTAACTTCACCATAAACACAGTTATGTAACAGTCAGTCTTTAGGTGACATGAGGAGCACCGTCTCAGACACAGGTCTCAGATAAGTCTTGACGGCTCCATCTTTGGAGACCTTCACCTCGATCTTTCAGAGCTTCCCATCTTCATCACAGTAGGCGCTGAGGACTGTGTTTAGGAACATCCTTTCCGCTGGCTATGCAGGTAAGTTCATCTTCAAAGGCCTCTCGCTGCACACATTTGACGATGACGACCTCTGCTTTTGTCAGCTCTTCGACTGTGTGCGGCTGTTTGCAGTGATGCCATGAACTGCAAATCTGGTCTTGAGCTTTGCTTTTAAAGCACTCAATGATATGAATGAGCAAGCTTATGGGCCTGATCAGCTTCTTCTGTGAAGAAAAGCGTTCAAAATGCTGAGATCCGAGCTGAGAGTCATAAGTGCACAGGTGAGTGACAAGTGCTCATATTTCAGTGTTTGAATCAGGGTCAACAAGGTCATATGCTTCAGCTTCTGGCTTTCTGCTGGCTTGTAACAAGAAGGCAGGTCCTTTGAGCCAGGCGCTGTCACCCAACATAGTTTCAGGCACAGAGTGTGTGCCTATGTTGGCTGGGTTACAGCTTGTGGAGATGTAGTGCCACTGCGTTGATTTTGAGGTACTTCGGATAAGCTGCACTCTGTTACTAACATATACATGGAACCTCCTTGTCTGGTTGCTTATGTATCCTAAGACTACGCTGCTATCTGTTTAGAATTCAGTAGCATCAAAAACAAAGTTCAGTTCACTGGTGATGAGCTCTGCAATCTCTACAGCTAAAACAGCAGCACCGAATTCTAATCTCGGTACTGTAAGAGCAGGCTGTGGAGCTAATTTGGCCTTTCCTAGTACAAACCCTACATGAGGCTTCTCTTCTACTTCAATGACTTTGAGGTAGGCGACTGCTGCAATGGCTTTGACTGAGGTGTCTGAGAACACATGTAGCTCTTTTCTGGTGGCTGTTGAAATTGTAGCAGCAGCATATGGTCTCAGAATGTGTAGCTGTTTTAGATCACTGAGAGAGCTTCTCCATGCATTCCACTCTGCTTCCCTTTCTACGGGTACATGTACCTGTATGGGAGGCACTTCACGCTGCGGACTGACCACCAGGCCCTTACGTCCCTACTAGCTTCGTCGGGGTCAGGACACAAACCGCTGCGGGTCCACCGCTGGTCCGAGAGGCTCCAGCAGTACGACTTCTCCCCTCAGTTCACCCCAGGTCGGGATAACGTAGTGGCGGACCTTCTTTCCAGAGCTAGCCCTGGCCCCGCACCAGACTCAGGCCCAGACCTAATGGAGCCAGACCTCATTCAGATGTTGCACGCCCCACTCCAGGCTGCAGTTTCTCTCCAGGACCTCAAGCTTGCCTCGGAGGCGGACCCCCTCCTCTCCCAACTGCGTACTTTCATCCGGGAGGGCTGGCCCCTGACGGTCCCTGAGGAGCTGGTACCGTACAGGAGAGTCAGGGAGGAGCTGTCCTGTTGGCATGATGTCTGCATGGCTCGGGGGCTCTGCACAGTGGTCCCTGTTGGCCTGCGGGCACGTATCCTGGCCATGGCCCACGAAGGTCATTTGGGCATTGTGAAGATGAAGCAGCGTTGCAGGAGCCTTGTGTGGTGGCCGGGCATTGACAGGGGCATCGAGGCCATGGTAAAAGACCGCACAGCCTGCATCGTCAGTGGGAAGACCGGCCCGCCGGCCCCACCCCCACTACAACCAGTACACTGGCCTGCCACTGCCTGGGAGCACATCCAGGTGGATATCTGTGGGGAGCTCCATGGTGTCCCGAATAGTCAGCGCTTCATTGTGGTGGCATACGACCTCCACTCTAAGTGGCCGGAAGTGATCGCTGCGGGTTCGGTCACGACCCAGGTGGTCACTGCCTTCCTCGCCTCTCTGTTCGCCAGATGGGGGATCCCTAACAGAATCACTACGGATAAAGGCCCGCAGTTTATCTCAGCTGAGTTTGCAGCTTTTCTGGCAGACAAAGGAATCAACCACATTCGCACTGCCTTTTACCACCCAGAAGCCAATGGGGGTGTGGAAAGGTTCAACCAAACACTAAAAAACGGCATCAGGGCACATGTGGCTGACGGTCTACCTTTCTCAGCTGCTTTACTTCACACCATGCTGCACTACCGGGCGACACCACACTCAACCACAGGCAGCTCACCAGCCCACCTCATGATAGGCCGGGAGCTCCAACTTCCTCTGGATCGCCTGCGAGCACAGTTGGCTACCGCACCTGCATCGGTAACGCCGGTCCAGCACAGCAGCAGGGTCGCTGGCCGTCAACGTGAGATGAAACAGCGGTTTGACAGGAGGCGTAAAGTGCGTGCGCCACAGTTCACAGTTCTGGACTGGGTCCGGGTCCGTCGGCCGCACCGGGGTCACAAATTGCTCTCCTTCTGGTCGGCACCACTGCAGGTCACCAGTCAGCTAGGTGCAGCGACATTCCGCCTCTCTGATGGGTCACGGTGGCATGCCAGCTGACTTCACAAGGTAACTCCACTTAACACCACACACCCCAATGCCTCGGAGAACTGGGGTTCCATGGCGACAGACTGTGACTTTCCCATAGCACAGCCAGAACCCGCAGAGGGACACCCAGCTGAGGGTGGGGGCCCCGCAGCTGATCATGAGGCCTGGCCAGCTCGAGCTCGGGCTCCACCAGGCTATCTGAAAGACTATGTTACGGACTTCTGACGTGTAGGTTAGTTAGAGCGTGGCCTGTCACGTGGCAGAATAATCCACATGGCTACGCTGGTAACTGGTAGTCCACCCAGTTTACCTAGTTGTGATACAGTTCATTCATGTTCACTGTTCTGGTGATTTCTGTAGAGGGGGGGAGAAAATGTTGTGTATAAGTCACAACAGTGTGACAGTAGTCTAGGACACTGCAGCTTTAAGTTTTACTACAGCCGGTTTACGGCAGTCGGTTTACGGCAGTAACACGGGACGTGGTTGATGCTATGCTGTACATGTATGTGACGTTTACTGTGGCAGCAATAAACACAATTTGATTCAAAGTCGTGGTCCGAGTTTTGCTGGACACAACAGGAAGGGCCCGTCGTAGGGGGGCTGCAGGGAGCTACGGTGGATATGTGGCGGATGAAGACGTACCTGATCAACAGTGGGGGGGGGGGGGGCGTAGGACTGAGGGAGGCAGTGGTGAGATGTAGGGATCGGAGCGAAAGCGTTGGCACTGTCCCGGGCCACAGCCAGATGAGAAGCGGCAGACCAGGGGGCCACGGCGTCCGGGAGAAACTCCCCCGGGACACGCAGTGGCTGGCCATAAACCAGCTCAGCAGACGAGGACTGGAGGTCTTCCTTGGGGGCAGAGCCAAGGCCGAGCATGATCCACGGGAGGCGATTGACCCAGTTGCTGTCCATGAGGTTGGCACGAAGAACGGCCTTCATAGACCGATGAAACCGCTCACAAAGTCCGTTGCCCTGCGAGTTATACGCCGCGGTGTGGTGGAGCTTTACCCACAACCCCTCTGCGATTGCAGTCCAGAGTTCGGACGTGAACTGCAGGCCCCTGTCGGAGGTGAGGTCATCCGGCGTGCCAAAACGGGCACTACCTCAGTAGACATGGTCGATGACAAGGGAACAGCTTCCGGCCACCCAGTGATCGTGTCCACCATGGTGAGAAGGTGAGTGAACCCGTGGGAGGGGGGCAGGGGGCCCATCAGGTCCACATTCACATGGTTGAAACGCCTCTCGGGCACCAGGAATAGCGCCAAGGGGGCTTTAGTATGACGGTGTACTTTGGAACGCTGGCACCTCACGCAGGAGTCAGCCCAGGTCTTGACGTCCTTCCTGAGGCCCGGCCAGACGAACTTGGCCCCCACCAGCTTAGTGGACGCCTTCACACCTGGGTGGGAAAGGCCATGGATAACGTCAAAAACACGGCGCCACCAGCTGGTGGGCACCATGGGGCGGGGCTGGCACATGGAAACATAGCAGAGGAGCATGGCATTGGCGCTGTCAAACACCACATCCCCCAACATTGCCCCACTGAGCTGCTCGAACAACTGCCGGTGGTGCGTCAGGTGCTCCTCCGCGGACGCGCTGGCCACGAGAATGCCGTCCAAGTAAACAAACAAGAACGGCATATCCCGTAGCACAGAGGCCATCAGCCGCTGGAACGTCTGAGCTGCCCTCTTGAGGCCGCAGTAACTCAAAGAGTCCAAACGGCGTTATGACCACTGTCTTGGGTACGTTCCGAGGCTGGACCGGTACCTGGTGGTAGCCTCGCACAAAATCTACTTTTGAAAAGATGGTGGCCCCCGCCAGGTGGGCGGAGAAGTCCTGTATGTGCGGGACGGGGTATACCGGTCGGGGGTTGTGGCGTTGTTCAGGCGACGAAAATCACCGCAAGGGCGCCAACCGCCGTCATCCTCAGAAACCATTTGCAGGGGGGAGGCCCACGGGCTGTCCGAGCGGCACACAATGCCGAGGCGTTCCATGGTGGCAAACTCCTCCCTGGCGATTACGAGTTTAGCAGAGTCGAGGCGCCGAGCACGTACGTAGACCGGGGGGGCCGTCGGTGGCAATATGGTGCACCACGCCGTGCTTGGCCACCGCTGACGAGAACGTAGGTGTTACGGCTCGCCCACACCGCGCCGTGGCCCGCCCACCTCGCGCCGGCAGCCAATCAGCTCGTCAGGGCCGGACTTAGCCGTCAGGGCTGGGCTTAAGTTTGCTGGTCTCACGGCGCCCGTTGTCAGTTCGTGCCGTAATCTCCTCGCAGTAGTGGTTACTCTTCCCTTACGGTACCTTTCTCTACGAGCTCACCCCAGCCCTTGGTTTATGGTTTCCCTTGCAAGGTTTCCCCGTGGAAGTATCCTGCCGTGTTCCCGTTTGGATTACCCGTGAGTTTTTTTCCCTTGGACTTCCCGTTTTCCTGTCGCTTATTGCCTTCCTGTGTTTGACTGTTGTGCGCAAGGAATAAAGTACGCCAGTTTCGGCTAACCCCATCTCTGTCTGGTGTAGTGCGCTTGGGGTCTTCCACAAACCCTAACAGTACGAACTGACCATGACGACCCCAGCCGACACAGAGAGCTTACCGACCAGTCCGGTTCAAGCAGCTCTCATCAGACAGATCCAACTGATCAACTCCCACACCCAGCATCTAGCGGCGGCCTCTGCTGCGGTGAGCGATCTTCAGACTCGGGTCAAGCCCCTCCAGGCCTGTGTGGGTAACCTAACGAGCCAGCAGGCGGCGTTGGCGAGCCAACAAGCAGAGATCCTGCGGCAGTTGCAGACCATCACGGCGGCTCTCACCATCCACCCGCCGGGCCAGCCTGCCCCTGGAGTTGTGGGTAACCCGCCCCCTGGGCCCGCTGCCCCAGTTAACCCTGTGGGGCTCAACCCAGTTCCCCGGGAGCCCTGCCTCTCCAGCCCACGACCATTTGATGGCGACTTTGAGACCTGTGCCACGTTCATCATGCAGTGTGAGCTGGTCTTCCTGCACAAACCCAGCATGTTCACGTCTGATGCTGCCCGTGTCGCTTACGTGACCAACCTGCTCACAGGCCGAGCAGCTCAGTGGGCCACTGCTTCCTGGTCCATGAAGGCCAGTTTCTGCCTCACCTACAAGGACTTTGAGGTGGAATTACGGAAGGTTTTCCACCATCCAGTCGGTGGACAGGACCCTGGTGCTCGGCTGAGCAGTATCCAGCAGGGCAGTGGCAGTGTCACAGACTACTCGGTGGAGTTCAGGCTGGCCGCAGCTGAGAGCGGCTGGAACGACCAGTCACTTCGGGTCACCTTCCGGAGAGGTCTCAGCGAGGCTGTCAAGGACCAGCTAGCCACCCGGGAGGAGCCCACCTCCCTCGATGACCTGATCAAGCTCGCCATCCGCATCGACGGACGCCTCCGGGAGAGGAGGCGCGAGCGAGCCCTGCGTGGATCCCCATCCTTTCCCCAGTCGTCCAGCACTCCTGACAGGACCCCTACTCCTGCTCGCCCCACTTTCCCTGTGGCCGTTTCTCCCCCCGCGCCCCAGACTACGACGGGGGAGGAACCTATGCAGCTGGGGCGCACGCGCCTTAGTCCGACCGAACGGGAGGCCCGGTTCAGGGCTGGTCAATGCCTCTACTTTGGCCAGAACGGAAATCTGATCAGCAGTTGCCCCACTCGGCCAAAAGACTAGGCTCACTGGGGCCCCGGGAGATCCTAGTGAGCCGACTTTCCTGTTCCCGCCGTCCTGCCCCACAGAACCATCTGGTTAGCGTTACCCTGGCCTGGGCTGACCAGCGGCTCACGGTGGGTGCACTCCTCAACTCAGGAGCTGATGAGTGTTTCCTGGACTCAGAGTTTGCTGCCCAGGCTAACATCCCGCTAGAGATGCTGGAGAAGCCAATGGAGGCCTTCGCGCTGGACGAGCACTGCCTGGCCAGCGTCACCCAACGCACCCACCCTGTCTCTCTCACCATAGCAGGGAACCATGTGGAGACACTTCGGTTCTACATCATCCAGTCCCCGTTAGTCCCTGTGATCCTAGGGCGCCCCTGGTTCGTGCAGCATGAGCCACACGTCGCCTGGGCCTCCGGTACCATCATGCAGTGGAGCTCCTCCTGTCATATGTCTCCAGGCTGCTCCCGGCCCATCCCCCCGACGTGCCCCTAGTGCCCCGCCTCCCGACCTCTCCTCTGTTCCCCCTGAGTACCATGAGCTAGGTGAGGTTTTCAGCAAGACCCAGGCCCAATCTCTTCCTCCTCATCGGCCTTATGACTGTGCTATCGACCTCCACTCTGGGGCACCCCTTCCCAGCAGTCGTCTGTACAGTCTGACCATCCCCGAGAAGGCTGCGATGGACCAGTACATCTCCAAGTCCTTGGCAGCGGGGCTCATTCGGCCCTCGTCCTCCCAGGTGGCAGCTGGATTCTTTTTCGTGAAGAAGGACGGGGGCCTCCGACCCTGCATTGACTATCGCCAACTCAATGAGATAACCGTCAAGAACAAGTACCCCCTTCCTCTCATGAGTTCCACCCTTGAGCCCCTAACCCAGGCTACAGTCTTCACTAAGCTGGACCTCCGGTGTGCCTATCATCTGGTTCGGATCCGGAAGGGGGACGAGTGGAAGACAGCCTTTAAGACGCCCCGGGGTCATTATGAGTACCTGGTCATGCCGTTCGGCCTCACCAACGCCCCGGCGGCATTCCAGGCTCTCATGAATGACATTCTCCGCGACATGCTCGACGAGTTTGTGATGGTCTAGCTCGATGACATCCTCATCTTCTCCAGGACCCTCGAGGAACATGTCCAGCGTGTCCGCCGGGTACTCGAACGTCTCCTCCGGAACCGGCTCTTCGTCAAGGCAGAGAAGTGCCGGTTCCATTCCCCTTCCGTTGACTACCTGGGCTTCGTCGTTGAGAGGGGACAGACCCGGGCCGACCCCGGCAAGATCCAGGCTGTGGTGGACTGGCCCGATCCCACATCACGGAAGGAATTACAGAGCTTCCTCGGGTTTGCGAACTTCTATCGGAGGTTCATCAGGAACTACAGCCGTGTGGCACAACCTCTCACCAGGCTGACCTCCCCCTCCCAGCCGTTCATCTGGTCCCCGGCTGCCCGCTCTGCGTTCCAGTCCCTCAAGGAGAGGTTCACCAGCGCCCCGGTCCTGCTCCACCCCGACCCCAAGAGGCAGTTCATTGTGGAGGTGGACGCTTCGGACACCGGGTTAGGGGCTGTCCTCTCCCAGAGGTCAGCGTCTGACCAGAAGGTCCATCCATGTGCCTTCTTCTGTCGCCGGTTCCTCCCCGCCGAGGAGAACTACGATGTCGGGAACCGGGAGCTGCTGGCAGTGGTGGCTGCTCTGGAGGAGTGGCGCCATTGGCTGGAGGGGGCGGAACAGCCGTTCACCATCTGGACTGATCATAAGAACTTGACGTTCATCCGAGTAACCAAGCACCTCAATGGTCGGCAGGCACGGTGGGCCAGCTTCCTCAGTCGGTTTGACTTCACGCTGACTTATCGCCCCGGGTCCCGCAACACCAAGGCAGACTCCCTGTCCCGACAACACCCGAGGAGGGAGCCAGCTACAGAGGAGCCGACTCCCATCCTTCCTGAGGCCAGGGTGGTTGGCGTGGTTACCTGGGGCATCGAGACCGTGGTCAGGCAGGCGTTGCGCTCCCATCCCGCCCCGTGCCACGTGCCTCCACGCCGCCTGTTCGTCCCGGACTCAGTCCGGTCCCGGGTTCTTCAGTGGGGCCATGCCAGTCAGTTTGCCTGCTACCCGGGTGTCCACCGCACCTTCACCTTCCTGGCTTGGCGTTTCTGGTGGCCGACCATGAGGATCGACGTCAGGGACTTCGTAAAGGCCTGCTCCGTCTGTGCGGGTCTGCTGCAGCCCCTCCCAACTCCAAACCGGCCCTGGTCCAATGTGGCGTTGGATTTTGTCTCCGGACTGCCTCCCTCCCAGGGTAACACTATGATCCTGACAGTGGTGGACCGCTTCAGTAAGGGAGTGCACCTGGTGGCCCGCCCCAGACTCCCATCGGCTTCTGAGACGGCGGACCTCCTGACGGGCCACGTGTTCCGTCTCCACGGCCTTCCCCTGACGTCGTCTCGGACCGAGGGCCCCAGTTCGTCTCCTAGGTATGGCGGGCCTTTTGTAAGGGGTTGGGTGCCTCTGTTAGTCTCTCCTCTGGCTATCACCCACAGACTAACGGACAGACAGAGAGGATGAACCAGAGCGTGGAGTCTGCCCTCCGGTGCGTGGCCGCTAAGAAGCCCAGCTCCTGGGGCCGGTTCTTCCCCTGGGTCGAGTATGCCATCAACTCCCTGGTCAGCTCTGCCACCGGCCTCTCACCTTTTGAGGTGTCCCTGGGCTATCAGCCGCCTCTCTTTGCTGCGCAGGAGTCGGAAGTGGCAGTTCCCTCCGTGCAGGCCCATCTGAACCGGTGTCGTCGCATCTGGGAGGTGACCAGAGCTGCTCTCCTCCGGGCAGCTGAGCGCGCCAGTCGGGGAGCCAACCGACGCCGGTCCCCAGCGCCTACGTACCAACCAGGCCAAAGGGTGTGGCTGTCCTCGAAGGACCTCCCGCTTCAGTCCACCGCGAAGAAGCTGAACCCCCGGTTTATCGGGCCCTTTGAGATCAGGAAGGTTCTCAGCCCCGCGGCGGTGAATCTGAAGCTTCCGGCTCCCCTGAAGATCCATCCCGTTTTTCATGTGTCTCGGATTAACCCTGTCTCCCACAGTCCTCTGATGCCTACGGCCCCAGCTCCGCCTCCCCCTGAGATCGTGGATGGGCACCCCCAGTGGAAGGTCCGCCGGCTGCTGGACGTCCGGCGCCGAGGACGGGGGTTCCAGTATTTGGTGGACTGGGAGGGCTACGGTCCGGAGGAACGTAGTTGGGTCTCCCGCCAGTTCATCCTGGACCCTGGGCTGCTCACTGAGTTCCATCATTCCCATCCCGACAAGCCGGGCAAGTCGCCTGGTGGCTCCCGTGGAGGGGGGGGTACTGTTACGGCTCGCCTACCCCGCGCCGTGGCCCGCCCACCCCACGCCGGCAGGCATCAGCTCGTCAGGGCCGGGCTTAGCCGTCAGGGCTGGGCTTAAGTTTGCTGGTCTCACAGCGCCCGTTGTCAGTTCGTGCCGTAATCTCCTCGCAGTAGTGGTTACTCTTCCCTTATGGTGCTTTTCTCTCCGAGCTCACCCCAGCCCTTGGTTTATGGTTTCCCTTGCAAAGTTTCCCCGTGGAAGTATCCTGCCGTGTTCTCGTTTGGATTACCCGCGAGTTTTTTCCTTTGGACTTCCCGTTTTCTTGTCGCTTATTGCCTTCCTGTGTTTGACTGTTGTGCGCAAGGAATAAAGTACGCCAGTTTCGGCTAACCCCATCTCTGTCTGGTGTCGTGCGCTTGGGGTCTTCCACAAACCCTAACAATAGGTGTGGTGAGGTCAGGGAACTCTGCGAGCAGTCGTTGATACTGTAGTGAAGTCGCTACCCCGTCAGAATTGTGCTGTCCTGTTTTACCCATCAGGCATTGCGTGCAGATTGTCAGTTGTTATTAAATAGTTTGTAGGTGTTTTATGTGGTTTTATGTGTTTATGTGATTACTATTTGTTGTGTTGTAATTGCAGTTGTCATTCTGTTGTGTTGTGTAACCTTGGTACTGAAACCCTGAACATCTTTGTTGTTCAAGTAGATGACCGCCATGTATTGTGTCGCATTTCTCGTATGTTCTTGTTTCTGCGTGAGTTCAATAAAGGGGCTGCAAAGTTGCCTTTGTCGTTACTTCTACGTTCGCCACACTGGTGTCAGAAGTGGGATTGCAGCCAATACCCACAAATCGAAGATCGCAACGCCAAGAAGAAGCTTCGATGTAGAGCTCCGCGAGATTGAGGACTTCATCGAGTGTCTGGAAAAAGAGCTTTCCTGGGGAAAGAGCATCCCCGTCGGAAGAAGATGTCCCGCGGAGGAAGGGCCAACGGAGCCAATGCCCTCCGTCCTTCAGGACCTGACACGGCCGGCCGGTTCAGCGATTCGGAGGTGGCAACTGCCGCCGAGAAGTCGCGGCCCACTCTGATTTAAACGCCGACCACGTCACCGCCGGCCATCACCCACCCACTACCAACAGCCGTCATTCCGCCGCTGGCCGACGCCATGTCCTCGCCGGCCGCCGTTGTCTCCACCGCCGTCTCATCGCCAGCGCCGGCCGCCGCTGTCTCCACCGCCGTCTCATTGCCAGCGCCGGCCGCCGCCCATCCACTATCAACAGCCGCCATGCCGCCGTCGGCCGCCGCCATTACGTCACCGGTCACCGTCACCACTTCGCTGACCAACGTCACTACAACCCAAGCACCCCCTGCTAATGTGATGCTGCCATCACCAAGCATCTTCAAGCTCCCACGGTATGCGGGCATCACGGCCCTGGAGCCATACCTAGCTCAAGTGAAACTGGTAGCAAGTCACAACCAGTGGAGCACCCAAGACACTGCTGCTCATGTTGTCCTGGCGCTCGAAGGGAATGCGCTGCAGGTATTGCTCGACCTTATGCCATCAGAACAGCAGGATTACGAGACACTGGCCGCTGCTTTAGAACGACGCTTTGGTCAACGGGTCTCTACTGATAGCATGCGAGACCGACTGGCCCGCCGGCGCTGCCAAGAGGGCGAGACCCTGGGAACCTATTCAGCAGACGTGCACTTCTTTGCACATCGTGGCTACCCCACCTTTAATCCAGCAGCTCGTGACGAGTTAGCCCTGAGTGCCTTCATCCAGGGGCTCACCCCAGAGAGGTTGAAGGAGCACCTCCGCATCATTGCACCTACAGCCTTCAAGACTGCATTGGAAGAGGCAGAGAGGGTGGAGGCTGTGATGGCCCCACACAACCAACCAAGACCCCGAGTGCGTCAGGTTGAGGTCCACGCAGATGAAGGAGACGTCGAAAGAGGGGTCGTCTGCCAGGCTTGTCCGTCACCACGCCGAAAGCAACCAGGCCGACGCCAACCGACCATATCCCCCATTAAGAACTCTTCCCAGATCGGCAGAGTGGGCCATGCACACGGTCTCTATCTTTGTTGCTCCATTGGTGGACACTGCTGCTGGGCCCTTGTGGACACAGGGTCCATCTTCTCCATTGTGCGTCCAGGGGTGCTGCCAGAGACAGATTGGAGGCCCACCACCTGTAAAATCAGAACTGTGACTGGGGAACTAACCAGCATGCTGGGGAAGAGAGCCCTGCAGGTGCGGGCAGGGAAAGTTGCAGCCACCCACGAGTTTTGGTTGGCTGAAATACAAGACCCTTGCATCATCGGGCTGGACTTACTGACTCGCTGGGGGGCTCTGGTCGATGTGTCGAGTACTGCCATTCACCTCGGCACAGAGACCCTGGCCCTCCGGCGCCGTCCAGAGAGGAAGGTGCGACGTATCCACATCCAGCCAACTCCACCTGTCACCATGCCGCCGCCGCCCCCACCTCCACTGCCAACCGAGGAGATGATGACACTGCCCGGCCCACCAACAATGACGACGACCCTCATTGAGGCTCCCATTCCTCAGACACCCTCGCCGGACACTGTTGCCGCCATCCAGGATCTGTATCAGCGGAGCAGTGAGCAGAGCTGAAAGACCTGCTCCAACAGTTCGCTGAGATTTTTGCTGCACGCGAAGAGGAGTGCACCCAGACCAACCTGGTGCAGCACACAATCGACACTGGTACAACCCCGCCCATTAGACTGCGACCCTACCGGTTAGCGCTTGCCAAGCGTGAAGCTGCAAAGCGGATGATTCTAGAGACGGCTGCGGCCGGGGTGATAGAGCCATCCAATAGCCCTTGGGCCGCCCCTGCCATCCCGGTCAAAAAGAAAGATGACACCTGGAGGTTCTGTGTGGACTTTCGTCGGCTGAACAATGCAACTCGCAAGGACCTCTACCCCTTGCCCCGCATTGACGACGCTCTGGACCATATCGCAGGGTCACAGTGGTTCAGCTCATTTTGACCTACGGAGCGATTACTGGCAGGTGGAGCTGGCACCAGAAGCCAGACCCAAGACGGCCTTCACCATCGGTCAGGGACTCTGGCAATTTCGTGTGATGCCCTTTGGTCTCTGCAATGCCCCCGCCACGTTCGTGGAGAGGGTGCTGGCTCACATTCCCCGCAACCGGTGCGTGGTTTACCTCGATGACCTTCTGATTCATGCCGCTGACTTTGAGCTGGCCCTAGAGAACCTCCGTCAGGTCTTCCAAGCCATTCGGGGGGCGGGCCTGCGCCTGCACCCCAATAAATGCAACCTCCTTCGATGTGAGACCAAGTTTTGGGCCATGTGGTGGGGACAGAGGGCGTGGCCCCTGATCCTACTAAGGTGGAGGCGGTCGAGAAATGGCCAGTTCCGCAAAACGTCAGCGAGGTGCGCAGCTTCACGGGGCTCGTCTCCTACTACCGACGTTTTGTCCGCAACTTTGCCTCCATTGCCAGTCCCCTACACCGTCTCACCGAGAAGGGACGGGAGTTCCACTGGGACGACAACTGTGCAGCCGCCTTTGCCCGGCTCCGCACCGCCTTGATCACTGCACCCATCCTGGCCCTTCCTGATCCTAAGTGTCGCTTCATCGTGGACACAGACGCCAGCAATGTGGGGCTGGGGGCCGTCCTGTCTCAGGAGGTTGCTGGGGGAGAGAGAGTGGTGGCTTATTATAGTCGTGTCTTGAGCCGCCCTGAACGCCATAACTGCGTTACACGACGCGAGCTCTTGGCGGTGGTCGCGGCGTTCAATCATTTTCGCCTCTATCTCTATGGCCAGACCTTTCTCCTGCGGACGGATCATGCGGCCCTGATCTGGCTGCTCAGCTTTAAGGAGCCCGAAGGCCAGGTGGCTAGGTGGATTGAGGAGCTGCAGAGCTACGACTTCGAGACCCAGCACCGAGCTGGGCGCCTGCACAGCAATGCATATGCCCTCTCCCGTCGTCCCTGCAAGGATTGCAGACATTGTGAGCGCCAAGAGGAGCGAGACAGAGCAATCCTCCAAGTGTCCACCACGCGGCAGGTTGAGCCAGAGGAGGCGTGGCTGATGGCAATGGACAAGCAGGAGTGGCAAACAGCGCAAGATAGTGATCCCACCCTAGCCAGGGTGGGTCAGTGGGTCGACGCCAAGGCACGCCCCCACTGGCAAGCTGTCTCTGCAATGTCGTTGGAGACCAAGGCCTACTTTTCCCAGTGGGCCACCTTGGCCCGGCGTGATGGACTGTTGTACCGGGTCTGGCAAGCGCCAGGCCGGGGAAAAGTGTGTGGCAGTTACTGGTGCCCAAGGACTGGCGCCAACGAGTGCTACGGGCGGCCCACGGCTCGGTGGGGGCAGGTCACTATGGGGTGGCAAAGACGCTGAACAAACTGCGCCAACGGTTCTACTGGGCCGGATGCAGGCATGACACTGAACTTTTTGTGCATTGTTGCGATGCCTGCACCGCCAAGAAAGGACCAACCAGACGCTCCCATGCCCCTCTACAACAATATCAGGTGGGGGCCCCCATGGAACGGGTCGGTGTGGACTTTCTTGGCCCATTTCCCACCACAGACAACGGAAACCGGTACGTCCTTGTGGCCATGGACTACTTTACCAAATGGCCTGAGGCGTATGCGGTCCCAGACCAGAGCGCTGCCACTACAGCCGAGCGGCTGGTGTGTGAGATGTTCTGTCGGTTCGGTGCGCCCGAAGAAATACACAGCGGTCAGGGGCGGAAATTCGAGGCACAGGTATTCGCTGAGGTGTGTCAACGCATGGGGGTGAAGAAGACCAGGACAACGCCTCTCCACCCCCAGAGCGACGGACTGGTGGAGAGGTTCAATCGAACGCTCACAACACAACTCGCTATTGTCACCTCACGGCACCAGCGAGACTGGGACTGTCACCTACCCCTGGTCCTGTGGGCGTACCGGTCGGCAGTACAAGAAAGCATTCGGTGTACACCGGCCGCGCTCATGTTCGGGAGAGAACTGCGGACCCCTGTGGACTTAGCCTTTGGCACGCCCCCGGGCACTGACCTTCCCAAGATACCCGGTTTCGAGTAGCTGCGGGACCTCCAACAACGTCTGGCCGAGGCACATGAGTTTGCTTGGCAGCATCAGGAACAGGCAGATGCGAAACAAAAGCGGGCGTATGACGCTCGTTGTCAGGGCCGCTCCTTCACTCCAGGAGCAAAGTTGCGGGTCTTCAACCCAACCCGGAAGAGAGGAGTCTCCCCCAAGCTCGCCAGCCATTGGGTGGGGCCCTGTGAGGTGTTGGAGCAGCTTTCGGATGTTGTGTACCGGGTGAAACTGTGTGTCCGGGGGCGGGTGGTAGTTCTGCACCGGGACCGTTTGGCACCTTACCGCCCTTTGGCTGAAGAACCTTTAGATCAGTTTAGCCCACCCGGGACGTTCCCTCCTACACCCACAAGCCCTACCAACCGGACAGACAGTGGGGAACAGGGACCCGTGCCCAGTGATTAAAGTGGGCCAGAGCTCCCCGGATCCCGACACCGGCACTTCCCCTCCTCCCCCAAGTCAACCGGAGCTGAGATCCGGCACTCTGTAGACAGGAGTAATTTCAACCTTTTTGTCACAGTAAAATTTAAAACAAAAAACATGATGCAGCCAATTCACAAGCATTACAAAATAAATCGCAAATAAAGTCGTTCTTCTATTTTTATACTACTTTACTTTTTCTAAAAGTTTGAATGATATCGCGTCCTCACGTGACCCGCACCTGCTTGGTGTGTGGCTTCACCAGACTTGACATCAAAAGAGACTGGCTTCACACTCACGGGTCAGGGTCAGTTCACCGCACCAGGCAGACAAGACTCGAGAGAGCGTCAACCTGCTACCTGCACTATTATCTTGGATTGGGGGGCATAAAGACTGAGTATCTTCAGTGTATTTCCAATAGTATTTCCAATAGTTTTGTCTAGCTCTGCTGTGGTTTTCATTCAAGCAACTAACGTTAGCGAACGTAACGTTAGCTAGCTAGCTAACTAGCTATCTTACACCCGGTAACGTTGCTAGCTAGTTGCTGACGTTGCTGGCTAGTTGTTTGGATGCTGCTAGGCAAGCTAACTATCGGTAGCGTCCGGTAACGTTACCGGTAGCTAGCTAGTTATGTTTGTCCAACCTTAGCTCTGACCATGCAATATTTTCATTCAAATAACTAACTAGCTAGCAAACGTTAGCTACCGGTAGCTATTATTAGCTAACAATGCTATCACTCCCGCACTTTTCCCCACCTCTCTAATACAGAGATCCCCCACTTACCAAATCCCACTTTAACCCCTGCATACATGATGTAAATACATGCTGTAAATACATGCTGTAATGCATGCTGTAAAACATGCTGTAAATACATGCATGACACATGCTGTAAATACATGCTACAAATACATGCTGTAATGCATGCTGTAATACATGCTGTAAATACATGCTATAAATACATGATGTAAATACATGCTGTAATACATGCTGTAATACATACTTTAAATATATGCTGTAAATACAAGCTGTAATACATGCTATAAATACATGATGTAATACATGCTGTAAATACATGCTGTTGTGGGAGTGCAGGAATGAGGAGACGGAGAGATCGAGTCGAGTCAATTCCGTTTACTTGCCACACAAAACAACACCGATACAGCACAATCTCTCCTGGCAACCAGCTAACCGCTAGGCTGCTGCAAACATGGCTCCACCCCGGAAACTCTAAGCAGTGCCTACGTCAGCACTCTGAATGTCTGCCTTAAAGGAGCAGCAGCCCAGGGTGAATCTACCGTCAAATGTGTATCACCACACAGGCCCCCCCAGAATTCTCCATCACAAAAAACGCAAAACAGTAATGTAACACAAAAGTACTCAGTTAAACAGTCAACGTCTTGGGGGGCGGACCAGGCGGCCAAAACGGCTGCGCTGAATGGGTATGGGCGCGGGGGCAGGGGCAGCCAGGGGCCTGAGAAGGGGGGCGTCCACGCCGCGAGGGCAGGGCCAGTTCGACCGGCCCACCCAGGTTCAAATGGGCAGGCTTGACACGGTCCACCGAGACCCGCTCCGGCCTGCCCCCCAAGGCCACCACAAGGTTCTTAGGCCCCGCTTCCAGGACGCGGAAGGGCCCGTCGTAGGGGGGCTGCAGGGGGGCACGGTGGCTGTCGTGGCGGATGAAGACGTACCTGGCCGACCGCAGATCCTTGGGGACGTAGGACTGAGGGAGGCAGTGGTGAAATCTAGGGATAGGAGCGAAAGCGTTGGCGCTGTCCCGGGCCAGAGCCCGATGAGAAGCTTCTGACCAGGGGGCCACAGCGTCCGGGAGAAGCTCACCTGGGACACGCAGCGGCTGGCCGTAAACCAGCTCGGCAGACGAGGACCGGAGGTCTTCCTTGGGGGCAGAGCGAAGGCCGAGCATGAACCACGGGAGGCGATCGACCCAGTTGCTGTCCGTGAGGCTGGCATGAAGAGCGGCCTTCATAGACCGATGAAACCGCTCACAAAGTCCGTTGCCCTGCGGGTTGCTCGCTGTGGTGCGGTGGAGCTTCACCCCCAGCCGCTCCGCGACTGCAGTCCAGAGCTCTGACGTGAACTGCGGGCCCCTGAGAGGTGAGGTCAGCCGGCGTGCCAAAACGGACCACCCAGGACCCGATGAACGCCCGGGCCACCTCAGTAGACGTGGTCCTGTCCACCATGGTGAGAAGGTGAGTGAACCCGTGGGAGGGGGGCAGGGGGCCCACCAGGTCCACATTTACATGGTCAAAATGCCTCTCGGGCACTAGGAATGGCGCCAAGGGAGCTTTGGTATGACGGTGTACTTTGAAACGCTGGCACGCCACGCAGGAGTCAGCCCAGGTCTTGACGTCCTTCCTGAGGCCGGGCCAGACGAACTTGGCCCCCACCAGCTTAGTGGACGCCTTCACACCCGGGTGGGAAAGGCCATGGATAATGTCAAAAACACGGCGCCGCCAGAAGGTGGGCACCACGGGGCGGGGCTGGCCCGTGGAAACGTCGCAGAGGAGCGTCAAACACCACATCCTCCAACCGCAGCCCTGTAGCAGCCGTCCGATAGGCCGGGATGTCCGCATCAGTGGCTTGGTCTGCAGCCATGGCAGCGTAATCGAGTCCCAAGTGAACGGACCCTGCCACCGCCCGGGAGAGGCAGTCAATTACCAAGTCGTCCTTGCCAGCCACGTGCCGGATGTCTGTGGTAAACTCCGAGATGGCAGAGAGCTGACGTTGTTGGCGCCCGGACCACGGCTCGGAGGTCTTGGCCATGGCAATAGTCAACGGCTTGTGGTCGATGAAGGCAAGTGGAACGGCGGCCTTCCAACAGGAACCTGAAGTGTCGGGACGAGGAAGAGACCCAGGAGTTCCCGGTCGAAGGTGCTGTACTTCCGCTCGTTGTCCTTAAGCTGTTTGCTAAAGAAGGCAAGGGGCTGCCAGGCGCCACCCACCCACTGCTCGCACACCGCCCCGACCGCATAGTCAGAGGCGTCGGTCGTGAGGGTAATCGGGGTAGTGGGGGACGGGTGCGCCAGCAATGCGGCATTGGCCAGCGCAGCCTTGGCGTCGTCGAAAGCTTCGTCCATCCCCGGGGACCAGTCTACCTCGCCCTTGGCTTCCTTGCCCCGCAGGGCCTCGTACAAGGGTCGCATGCGGTGAGCTGCGTGGGGAATGAACCTGTTATAAAAGTTCGCAATGCTCAAGAACTCCTGCAGGGACTTGACACTGCGGGGGCGTGGAAAACTGGCGACGACGTCCACTCTGGCAGGAAGCGGAACGGCTCCTTGCGGGGAGAGACGGTGGCCGAGGAAGTCGATGGACGACCGGCCAAACTGGCACTTGGCTGGGTTGACTATGAGTCCATGTGCACTGAGCCGCTCGAACAACTGCCGGAGCTGCGTCAGGTGCTCCTCCGCGGATGCGCTGGCCACGAGAATGTCATCCAAGGAAACAAACAAGAACGGCGTATCCCGTAGCACAGAGTCCATCAGCCGCTGGAACGGCTGCGCTGCCCCCTTGAGACCGAAGGGCATCCGCAAGAACTCGATGAGTCCAAATGGCGTGATGACCGCTGTCTTGGGCACGTCCCGAGGGTGGACCGGTACCTGGTGGTAGCCTCGCACCAAATCTACTTTGGAAAAGATGGTGGCCCCCGCCAGGTGGGCGGAGAAATCCTGTATGTGCGGGACGGGGTACCGGTCAGGAGTTGTGGCGTTGTTCAGGCGACGAAAATCGCCGCAGGGGCGCCAACCGCCGTCAGCCTTAGAAACCATGTGCTGGGTGGAGGCCCACGGGCTGTCCGAGCGGCGCACAATGCCGAGGCGTTCCATGGTGGCAAACTCCTCCCTGGCGATCGCGAGCTTAGGCGCCGAGCACGTACGTAGACCGGGGGGCCGTCGGTGGCAATATGGCGCTCCACGCCGTGCTTACCTGATGAGAACGTAGGTGTGGTGAGGTCAGGGAACTCTGCGAGCAGTCGTTGATACGTATCTCCGGCGGCGAGCATGTTTGACAAGCCGAGCGTCCCTGCACCTCCCAGTGAGCGTGCACGGGTATGCAGCGAAAGAGACAGCATCGATCAAGCGACAGTTTGTCACATCCACCAGTAGCCGCCGGCCAGAAAAGGCGTCCTAACAGCATGCTGTTCTCGCTGGCGCTCATAGCTGCTATTGAGAGCCGGCCCTGGCGTTTCCCTGGACGCTGAAGCTGCATGGCGGACGACACTGCTTGGCCCTGGTACCAAACCTGTTGTGGTAATAACACAACCCGCTGTCACGCTGGCGGCGGGGGCGAGGTCTGGGTGGGGATCATTGCATGAACGAACTGCTGCCGGTTGGCGAGGAAAATCCTGTCCGCTTCCGCACCCAGAGCGCGGTAATCTTTGGTGGAGGATAGGGGGGAGCTGGCTAGCGCTGTGCGCACAGGGGCTGGGAGCTGCCGCAGAAAAATATGGGTGAAAATGAAGGAGGGGTCCGCCGAGCCCAAAACGGACAACATCTTCTCCAGCAGCTCGGAAGGTTTGCTATCGCCGAGTCCGTTGAGGGACAACAGGCGATCCGCGCTCTCCATCTCCGACAGCTCGGAAAAGGAAGCCCTGAGTGCGCCGTATTTTCCCACAGCTGGGGGGCTTCCAGTAGCCCCATAGCTCGGGCCGTCGTCCGGGCATCCAAAGCCGCCACCACATGGAAATACCTCGTAACGTCCCGCGTTATTCCTCCCAGCTCGAACTGGGCTTCAATGTGCTGAAACCATGGCCGGGGACGGTGCTGCCAAAACTCGGGCAACTTCACCGTTGCTGCTGAGAACAGCAGGCTGTTGTTTATCAAGGACGCCTTATCTGGCCGGCGGCTGCTGGTCGAGTCGGGCGCTCAGCGTAGCATCCTGCCTGCATCGGCCGCGGACACCATTGCCGGCGGACAAGGCCCCCCGATGGATGCCGCGAACGGCACGCCCATACGTAGCTACGGCACCGGGTATGTGGAGGTGTGTTTCGGCTGGGACTTCGTATGTATAGCATATATTTAAAGTATGTATTACAGCATGTATTACAGCATATATTTAAAGTATGTATTACAGCATGTATTACAGCATATATTTAAAGTATGTATTACAGCATGTATTACAGCATATATTTAAAGTATGTATTACAGCATGTATTACAGCATATATTTAAAGTATGTATTACAGCATGTATTTGTAGCATGTATTTACAGCATGTATTACATCATGTATTTACAGCATGTATTACAGCATGCATTACAGCAAGTATTTACAACATGTATTACAGCATGCATTTCAGCAAGTATTTACAACATGTATTACAGCATGCATTACAACATGTATTTACAGCATGTATTACAGCATGTATTTACAGCATGTATTACAACATGTATTACAGCATGTATTACAGCATGTATTTACAGCATATATTACAGCATGCATTACAGCAAGTATTTACATCATGTATTACAGCATGTATTACAACATGTATTTACAGCATATATTTACATCATGTATTACAGCATGTGTTACAGCATATATTTACGTCATGTATTACAGCATGTATTTACAGCATGTATAACATCATGCATTACAGCAAGTATTTACATCATGTATTGCAGCATGAATTACAGCATGTATTACAGCATGTATTACAGCATGTATTTACAGCATGTATTACAGCATGTATTACAACATGTATTTACATCATGTATTACAGCATGTATTTACAGCATGTATTACAACATGTATTTACAGCATGTATTACAGCATGCATGACAGCAAGTATTTACATCATGTATTTACAGCATGTATTACAACATGCATTACAGCATGTATTACAGCATGCATTACAGCATGTATTACAGCATGCATTACAGCAAGTACTTACATCATGTATTGCAGCATGAATTACAGCATGTATTACAGCATGTATTACAGCATGTATTTACAGCATATATTACAGCATATATTCACATCATGTATTACAGCATATATTTACATCATGTATTACAGCATGTATTACAGCATATATTTACAGCATGTATTACAGCATGTATTTGTAGCATGTATTTACAGCATGTATTACATCATGTATTTACAGCATGTATTACAGCATGCATTACAGCAAGTATTTACAACATGTATTACAGCATGCATTTCAGCAAGTATTTACAACATGTATTACAGCATGCATTACAACATGTATTTACAGCATGTATTACAGCATGTATTTACAGCATGTATTACAACATGTATTACAGCATGTATTACAGCATGTATTTACAGCATATATTACAGCATGCATTACAGCAAGTATTTACATCATGTATTACAGCATGTATTACAACATGTATTTACAGCATATATTTACATCATGTATTACAGCATGTGTTACAGCATATATTTACATCATGTATTACAGCATGCATTACAGCATGTATTACATCATGTATTACAGCATGTATTTACAGCATGTATTACAGCATGTATTACAACATGTATTTACATCATGTATTACAGCATGTATTTACAGCATGTATTACAACATGTATTTACAGCATGTATTACAGCATGCATGACAGCAAGTATTTACATCATGTATTACAGCATGTATTACAGCATGTATTTACAGCATGTATTACAACATGCATTACAGCATGTATTACAGCATGTATTTACAGCATGTATAACATCATGCATTACAGCAAGTATTTACATCATGTATTACAGCATGAATTACAGCATGTATTACAGCATGTATTACAGCATGTATTTACAGCATGTATTACAGCATATATTCACATCATGTATTACAGCATATATTTACATCATGTATTACAGCATGTATTACAGCATATATTTACAGCATGTATTACAGCATTTATTTGTAGCATGTATTTACAGCATGTATTACAGCATGTATTTACAGCATGTTTTACAACATGTATTTACAGCATGTATTACAGCATGCATGACAGCAAGTATTTACATCATGTATTACAGCATGTATTACAGCATGTATTTACAGCATGTATTACAACATGCATTACAGCATGTATTACAGCATGTATTTACAGCATGTATAACATCATGCATTACAGCAAGTATTTACATCATGTATTACAGCATGAATTACAGCATGTATTACAGCATGTATTACAGCATGTATTTACAGCATGTATTACAGCATATATTCACATCATGTATTACAGCATATATTTACATCATGTATTACAGCATGTATTACAGCATATATTTACATCATGTATTACAGCATGTATAGACATCATGTATTACAGCATGTATTACAGCATATATTTACACCATGTATTACAGCATGTATTTACATCATGTATTACAGCATGTATTACAGCATGTATTACAGCATGTATTTACATCATGTATTACAGCATGTATTTACATCATGTATTACAGCATGTATTTACAGCATGCATTACAACATGTATTTACAGCATGTATTACAGCATGTATTACAGCATGTATTTACAGCATGCATTACAACATGTATTTACAGCATGCATTACAACATGTATTTACAGCATGTATTACAGCATGTATTACAGCATGCATTACAGCATGTATTTACAGCATGTATTTATAGCATGTATTACAGCATATATTCACATCATGTATTACAGCATATATTTACATCATGTATTACAGCATGTATTACAGCATGCATTACAGCATGTATTTACATCATGTATTACATCATGTATTACAGCATATATTTACATCATGTATTACAGCATGTATTTACAGCATGTATTACAACATGTATTTACAGCATGCATTTACAGCATGTATTACAGCATGTATTTGAATCATGTATTACAGCATGCATTACAGCATGTATTACATCATGTATTACAGCATGTATTTACAGCATGTATTACAGCATGTATTACAACATGTATTTACATCATGTATTACAGCATGTATTTACAGCATGTATTACAACATGTATTTACAGCATGTATTACAGCATGCATGACAGCAAGTATTTACATCATGTATTACAGCATGTATTACAGCATGTATTTACAGCATGTATTACAACATGTATTACAGCATGTATTACAGCATGTATTTACAGCATGTATAACATCATGCATTACAGCAAGTATTTACATCATGTATTACAGCATGCATTACAGCATGTATTTACAGCATGTATTACAACATGTATTACAGCATGTATTACAGCATGTATTTACAGCATGTATTACAGCATATATTCACATCATGTATTACAGCATATATTTACATCATGTATTACAGCATGTATTACAGCATATATTTACATCATGTATTACAGCATGTATAGACATCATGTATTACAGCATGTATTACAGCATATATTTACACCATGTATTACAGCATGTATTTACATCATGTATTACAGCATGTATTTACATCATGTATTACAGCATGTATTACAGCATGTATTACAGCATGTATTTACATCATGTATTACAGCATGTATTTACATCATGTATTACAGCATGTATTTACAGCATGCATTACAACATGTATTTACAGCATGTATTACAGCATGTATTACAGCATGCATTACAGCATGTATTTACAGCATGTATTACAGCATATATTCACATCATGTATTACAGCATATATTTACATCATGTATTACAGCATGTATTACAGCATGCATTACAGCATGTATTTACAGTAGGTATTTACAGCGTGTATTTACATCATGTATTACAGCATGTATTACAGCATGTATTTACAGTACGTATTTACAGCATGTATTTACATCATGTATTACAGCATGTATTTACAGTATGTATTACAGAATGTATTACAGCTTGTATTTACAGCATGTATTACAGCATGTATTACAGCATGTATTACAGCATGCATTTACAGCATGTATTTATAGCATGTATTACAGCATGTATTACAGCATGTATTACAGCATGTATTACAACATGTATTTACAGCATGTATTACAGCATGTATTTACAGTATGTATTGCAGAATGTATTACAGCATGTATTTACAGCATGTATTACAGCATGTATTTATAGCATGTATTACAGCATGTATTTACAGCATGTATGACAGCATGTATTACAACATGTATTTACAGCATGTATTACAGCCTGTATTTACAGTATGTATTACAGAATGTATTACAGCTTGTATTTACAGCATGTATTTACATCATGTATTACAGCATGTATTTACAGCATGTATTACAACATGTATTTACAGCATGTATTACAGCATGCATGACAGCAAGTATTTACATCATGTATTACAGCATGTATTACAGCATGTATTTACAGCATGTATTACAACATGCATTACAGCATGTATTACAGCATGTATTTACAGCATGTATAACATCATGCATTACAGCAAGTATTTACATCATGTATTACAGCATGAATTACAGCATGTATTACAGCATGTATTACAGCATGTATTTACAGCATGTATTACAGCATATATTCACATCATGTATTACAGCATATATTTACATCATGTATTACAGCATGTATTACAGCATATATTTACAGCATGTATTACAGCATTTATTTGTAGCATGTATTTACAGCATGTATTACAGCATGTATTTACAGCATGTTTTACAACATGTATTTACAGCATGTATTACAGCATGCATGACAGCAAGTATTTACATCATGTATTACAGCATGTATTACAGCATGTATTTACAGCATGTATTACAACATGCATTACAGCATGTATTACAGCATGTATTTACAGCATGTATAACATCATGCATTACAGCAAGTATTTACATCATGTATTACAGCATGAATTACAGCATGTATTACAGCATGTATTACAGCATGTATTTACAGCATGTATTACAGCATATATTCACATCATGTATTACAGCATATATTTACATCATGTATTACAGCATGTATTACAGCATATATTTACATCATGTATTACAGCATGTATAGACATCATGTATTACAGCATGTATTACAGCATATATTTACACCATGTATTACAGCATGTATTTACATCATGTATTACAGCATGTATTACAGCATGTATTTACATCATGTATTACAGCATGTATTTACATCATGTATTACAGCATGTATTTACAGCATGCATTACAACATGTATTTACAGCATGTATTACAGCATGTATTACAGCATGTATTTACAGCATGCATTACAACATGTATTTACAGCATGCATTACAACATGTATTTACAGCATGTATTACAGCATGTATTACAGCATGCATTACAGCATGTATTTACAGCATGTATTTATAGCATGTATTACAGCATATATTCACATCATGTATTACAGCATATATTTACATCATGTATTACAGCATGTATTACAGCATGCATTACAGCATGTATTTACATCATGTATTACATCATGTATTACAGCATATATTTACATCATGTATTACAGCATGTATTTACAGCATGTATTACAACATGTATTTACAGCATGCATTTACAGCATGTATTACAGCATGTATTTGAATCATGTATTACAGCATGCATTACAGCATGTATTACATCATGTATTACAGCATGTATTTACAGCATGTATTACAGCATGTATTACAACATGTATTTACATCATGTATTACAGCATGTATTTACAGCATGTATTACAACATGTATTTACAGCATGTATTACAGCATGCATGACAGCAAGTATTTACATCATGTATTACAGCATGTATTACAGCATGCATTTACAGCATGTATTACAACATGTATTACAGCATGTATTACAGCATGTATTTACAGCATGTATAACATCATGCATTACAGCAAGTATTTACATCATGTATTACAGCATGCATTACAGCATGTATTTACAGCATGTATTACAACATGTATTACAGCATGTATTACAGCATGTATTTACAGCATGTATTACAGCATATATTCACATCATGTATTACAGCATATATTTACATCATGTATTACAGCATGTATTACAGCATATATTTACATCATGTATTACAGCATGTATAGACATCATGTATTACAGCATGTATTACAGCATATATTTACACCATGTATTACAGCATGTATTTACATCATGTATTACAGCATGTATTTACATCATGTATTACAGCATGTATTACAGCATGTATTACAGCATGTATTTACATCATGTATTACAGCATGTATTTACATCATGTATTACAGCATGTATTTACAGCATGCATTACAACATGTATTTACAGCATGTATTACAGCATGTATTACAGCATGCATTACAGCATGTATTTACAGCATGTATTACAGCATATATTCACATCATGTATTACAGCATATATTTACATCATGTATTACAGCATGTATTACAGCATGCATTACAGCATGTATTTACAGTAGGTATTTACAGCGTGTATTTACATCATGTATTACAGCATGTATTACAGCATGTATTTACAGTACGTATTTACAGCATGTATTTACATCATGTATTACAGCATGTATTTACAGTATGTATTACAGAATGTATTACAGCTTGTATTTACAGCATGTATTACAGCATGTATTACAGCATGTATTACAGCATGCATTTACAGCATGTATTTATAGCATGTATTACAGCATGTATTACAGCATGTATTACAGCATGTATTACAACATGTATTTACAGCATGTATTACAGCATGTATTTACAGTATGTATTGCAGAATGTATTACAGCATGTATTTACAGCATGTATTACAGCATGTATTTATAGCATGTATTACAGCATGTATTTACAGCATTTATGACAGCATGTATTACAACATGTATTTACAGCATGTATTACAGCCTGTATTTACAGTATGTATTACAGAATGTATTACAGCTTGTATTTACAGCATGTATTACAGCATGTATTACAGCATGTATTTACAGCATGTATTTATAGCATGTATTACAGCATATATTCACATCATGTATTACAGCATATATTTACATCATGTATTACAGCATGTATTACAGCATGCATTACAGCATGTATTTACATCATGTATTACATCATGTATTACAGCATATATTTACATCATGTATTACAGCATGTATTTACAGCATGTATTACAACATGTATTTACAGCATGCATTTACAGCATGTATTACAGCATGTATTTGAATCATGTATTACAGCATGCATTACAGCATGTATTACATCATGTATTACAGCATGTATTTACAGCATGTATTACAGCATGTATTACAACATGTATTTACATCATGTATTACAGCATGTATTTACAGCATGTATTACAACATGTATTTACAGCATGTATTACAGCATGCATGACAGCAAGTATTTACATCATGTATTACAGCATGTATTACAGCATGCATTTACAGCATGTATTACAACATGAATTACAGCATGTATTACAGCATGTATTTACAGCATGTATAACATCATGCATTACAGCAAGTATTTACATCATGTATTACAGCATGCATTACAGCATGTATTTACAGCATGTATTACAACATGTATTACAGCATGTATTACAGCATGTATTTACAGCATGTATTACAGCATATATTCACATCATGTATTACAGCATATATTTACATCATGTATTACAGCATGTATTACAGCATATATTTACATCATGTATTACAGCATGTATAGACATCATGTATTACAGCATGTATTACAGCATATATTTACACCATGTATTACAGCATGTATTTACATCATGTATTACAGCATGTATTTACATCATGTATTACAGCATGTATTACAGCATGTATTACAGCATGTATTTACATCATGTATTACAGCATGTATTTACATCATGTATTACAGCATGTATTTACAGCATGCATTACAACATGTATTTACAGCATGTATTACAGCATGTATTACAGCATGCATTACAGCATGTATTTACAGCATGTATTACAGCATATATTCACATCATGTATTACAGCATATATTTACATCATGTATTACAGCATGTATTACAGCATGCATTACAGCATGTATTTACAGTAGGTATTTACAGCGTGTATTTACATCATGTATTACAGCATGTATTACAGCATGTATTTACAGTACGTATTTACAGCATGTATTTACATCATGTATTACAGCATGTATTTACAGTATGTATTACAGAATGTATTACAGCTTGTATTTACAGCATGTATTACAGCATGTATTACAGCATGTATTACAGCATGCATTTACAGCATGTATTTATAGCATGTATTACAGCATGTATTACAGCATGTATTACAGCATGTATTACAACATGTATTTACAGCATGTATTACAGCATGTATTTACAGTATGTATTGCAGAATGTATTACAGCATGTATTTACAGCATGTATTACAGCATGTATTTATAGCATGTATTACAGCATGTATTTACAGCATTTATGACAGCATGTATTACAACATGTATTTACAGCATGTATTACAGCCTGTATTTACAGTATGTATTACAGAATGTATTACAGCTTGTATTTACAGCATGTATTACAGCATGTATTACAGCATGTATTTACAGCATGTATTTATAGCATGTATTACAGCATGTATTTACAGCATGTATTACAACATGTATTACAGCATGTATTACAGCGTGTATTTACAGCATGTATTACAGCATGCATTACAGCAAGTATTTACATCATGTATTACAGCATGTATATACAGCATATATTACAACATGTATTTACAGCATGTATTTACAGCATGTATTACAACATGTATTTACAGCATGTATTTACAGCATGTATTACAGCATATATTCACATCATGTATTACAGCATATATTCACATGATGTATTACAACATGTATTTACATCATGTATTACAGCATGTATTACAGCATGTATTTACAGCATGTATTACAGCATATATTCACATCATGTGTTACAGCATATATTTACATCATGTATTACAGCATGTATTACAGCATATATTTACAGCATGTATTACAGCATGTATTTGTAGCATGTATTTACAGCATGTATTACAGCATGTATTTGTAGCATGTATTTACAGCATGTATTACAGCATGTATTTACAGCATGTTTTACAACATGTATTTACAGCATGTATTACAGCATGTATTACAACATGCATTACAGCATGTATTACAGCATGTATTTACAGCATGTATAACATCATGCATTACAGCAAGTATTTACATCATGTATTACAGCATGAATTACAGCATGTATTACAGCATGTATTACAGCATGTATTTACAGCATGTATTACAGCATATATTCACATCATGTATTACAGCATATATTTACATCATGTATTACAGCATGTATTACAGCATATATTTACATCATGTATTACAGCATGTATAGACATCATGTATTACAGCATGTATTACAGCATATATTTACACCATGTATTACAGCATGTATTTACATCTATTACAGCATGTATTACAGCATGTATTACAGCATGTATTTACATCATGTATTACAGCATGTATTTACATCATGTATTACAGCATGTATTTACAGCATGCATTACAACATGTATTACAGCATGTATTACAGCATGTATTTACAGCATGCATTACAACATGTATTTACAGCATGCATTACAACATGTATTTACAGCATGTATTACAGCATGTATTACAGCATGCATTACAGCATGTATTTACAGCATGTATTTACAGCATGTATTACAGCATATATTCACATCATGTATTACAGCATATATTTACATCATGTATTACAGCATGTATTACAGCATGCATTACAGCATGTATTTACATCATGTATTACAGCATATATTTACATCATGTATTACAGCATGTATTTACAGCATGTATTACAACATGTATTTACAGCATGCATTTACAGCATGTATTACAGCATGTATTTGAATCATGTATTACAACATGTATTTACAGCATGTATTACAGCATGTATTTACAGTAGGTATTTACAGCGTGTATTTACATCATGTATTACAGCATGTATTACAGCATGTATTTACAGTACGTATTTACAGCATGTATTTACATCATGTATTACAGCATGTATTTACAGTATGTATTACAGAATGTATTACAGCTTGTATTTACAGCATGTATTACAGCATGTATTACAGCATGTATTACAGCATGCATTTACAGCATGTATTTATAGCATGTATTACAGCATGTATTACAGCATGTATTACAGCATGTATTACAACATGTATTTACAGCATGTATTACAGCATGTATTTACAGTATGTATTGCCGAATGTATTACAGCATGTATTACAGCATGTATTTACAGCATGTATTACAGCATGTATTTACAGCATGTATTTATAGCATGTATTACAGCATGTATTTACAGCATGTATGACAGCATATATTACAGCATGTATTACAACATGTATTTACAGCATGTATTACAGCCTGTATTTACAGTATGTATTACAGAATGTATTACAGCTTGTATTTACAGCATGTATTACAGCATGTATTTACAGCATGTATTACAGCATGTATTACAGCATGTATTTACAGCATGTATTTATAGCATGTATTACAGCATGTATTTACAGCATGTATTACAACATGTATTACAGCATGTATTACAGCATGTATTTACAGCATGTATTACAGCATGCATTACAGCAAGTATTTACATCATGTATTACAGCATGTATTTACAGCATGTATTACAACATGTATTTACAGCATGTATTTACAGCATGTATTACAACATGTATTTACAGCATGTATTACAGCATGTATTTACAGCATGTATTACAGCATATATTCACATCATGTATTACAGCATATATTCACATGATGTATTACAACATGTATTTACATCATGTATAATAGCATGTATTACAGCATGTATTTACAGCATGTATTACAGCATATATTCACATCATGTGTTACAGCATATATTTACATCATGTATTACAGCATGTATTACAGCATGTATTACATCATGTATTACAGCATGTATTTACAGCATGTATTACAGCATGTATTTACAGTATGTATTGCAGAATGTATTACAGCATGTATTTACAGCATGTATTACAGCATGTATTTATAGCATGTATTACAGCATGTATTTACAGCATGTATGACAGCATGTATTACAACATGTATTTACAGCATGTATTACAGCCTGTATTTACAGTATGTATTACAGAATGTATTACAGCTTGTATTTACAGCATGTATTACAGCATGTATTACAGCATGTATTTACAGCATGTATTTATAGCATGTATTACAGCATGTATTTACAGCATGTATTACAACATGTATTACAGCATGTATTACAGCGTGTATTTACAGCATGTATTACAGCATGCATTACAGCAAGTATTTACATCATGTATTACAGCATGTATATACAGCATATATTACAACATGTATTTACAGCATGTATTTACAGCATGTATTACAACATGTATTTACAGCATGTATTTACAGCATGTATTACAGCATATATTCACATCATGTATTACAGCATATATTCACATGATGTATTACAACATGTATTTACATCATGTATTACAGCATGTATTACAGCATGTATTTACAGCATGTATTACAGCATATATTCACATCATGTGTTACAGCATATATTTACATCATGTATTACAGCATGTATTACAGCATATATTTACAGCATGTATTACAGCATGTATTTGTAGCATGTATTTACAGCATGTATTACAGCATGTATTTGTAGCATGTATTTACAGCATGTATTACAGCATGTATTTACAGCATGTTTTACAACATGTATTTACAGCATGTATTACAGCATGCATGACAGCAAGTATTTACATCATGTATTACAGCATGTATTACAGCATGTATTTACAGCATGTATTACAACATGCATTACAGCATGTATTACAGCATGTATTTACAGCATGTATAACATCATGCATTACAGCAGGTATTTACATCATGTATTACAGCATGAATTACAGCATGTATTACAGCATGTATTACAGCATGTATTTACAGCATGTATTACAGCATATATTCACATCATGTATTACAGCATATATTTACATCATGTATTACAGCATGTATTACAGCATATATTTACATCATGTATTACAGCATGTATAGACATCATGTATTACAGCATGTATTACAGCATATATTTACACCATGTATTACAGCATGTATTTACATCATGTATTACAGCATGTATTACAGCATGTATTACAGCATGTATTTACATCATGTATTACAGCATGTATTTACATCATGTATTACAGCATGTATTTACAGCATGCATTACAACATGTATTTACAGCATGTATTACAGCATGTATTACAGCATGTATTTACAGCATGCATTACAACATGTATTTACAGCATGCATTACAACATGTATTTACAGCATGTATTACAGCATGTATTACAGCATGCATTACAGCATGTATTTACAGCATGTATTTACAGCATGTATTTATAGCATGTATTACAGCATATATTCACATCATGTATTACAGCATATATTTACATCATGTATTACAGCATGTATTACAGCATGCATTACAGCATGTATTTACATCATGTATTACAGCATATATTTACATCATGTATTACAGCATGTATTTACAGCATGTATTACAACATGTATTTACAGCATGCATTTACAGCATGTATTACAGCATGTATTTGAATCATGTATTACAACATGTATTTACAGCATGTATTACAGCATGTATTTACAGTAGGTATTTACAGCGTGTATTTACATCATGTATTACAGCATGTATTACAGCATGTATTTACAGTACGTATTTACAGCATGTATTTACATCATGTATTACAGCATGTATTTACAGTATGTATTACAGAATGTATTACAGCTTGTATTTACAGCATGTATTACAGCATGTATTACAGCATGTATTACAGCATGCATTTACAGCATGTATTTATAGCATGTATTACAGCATGTATTACAGCATGTATTACAGCATGTATTACAACATGTATTTACAGCATGTATTACAGCATGTATTTACAGTATGTATTGCAGAATGTATTACAGCATGTATTACAGCATGTATTTACAGCATGTATTACAGCATGTATTTACAGCATGTATTTATAGCATGTATTACAGCATGTATTTACAGCATGTATGACAGCATATATTACAGCATGTATTACAACATGTATTTACAGCATGTATTACAGCCTGTATTTACAGTATGTATTACAGAATGTATTACAGCTTGTATTTACAGCATGTATTACAGCATGTATTTACAGCATGTATTACAGCATGTATTACAGCATGTATTTACAGCATGTATTTATAGCATGTATTACAGCATGTATTTACAGCATGTATTACAACATGTATTACAGCATGTATTACAGCATGTATTTACAGCATGTATTACAGCATGCATTACAGCAAGTATTTACATCATGTATTACAGCATGTATTTACAGCATGTATTACAACATGTATTTACAGCATGTATTTACAGCATGTATTACAACATGTATTTACAGCATGTATTACAGCATGTATTTACAGCATGTATTACAGCATATATTCACATCATGTATTACAGCATATATTCACATGATGTATTACAACATGTATTTACATCATGTATAATAGCATGTATTACAGCATGTATTTACAGCATGTATTACAGCATATATTCACATCATGTGTTACAGCATATATTTACATCATGTATTACAGCATGTATTACAGCATGTATTACATCATGTATTACAGCATGTATTTACAGCATGTATTACAGCATGTATTACAACATGTATTTACATCATGTATTTACATCATGTATTACAGCATGTATTACAGCATGTATTTACAGCATGTATTACAACACGTATTACAGCATGTATTACAGCATGTATTTACAGCATGTATTACAGCATGCATTACAGCAAGTATTTACAGCATGTATTTACAGCATGTATTACAACATGTATTTACAGCATGTATTTACAGCATGTAATACAACATGTATTTACAGCATGTATTACAGCATGTATTACAACATGTATTTACAGCATATATTTACATCATGTATTACAGCATATATTTACATCATGTATTACAGCATGCATTACAGCATGTATTACATCATGTATTACAGCATGTATTTACAGCATGTATTACAGCATGTATTACAACATGTATTTACATCATGTATTACAGCATGTATTTACAGCATGTATTACAACATGTATTTACAGCATGTATTACAGCATGCATGACAGCAAGTATTTACATCATGTATTACAGCATGTATTTACAGCATGTATTACAACATGTATTACAGCATGTATTACAGCATGTATTTACAGCATGTATAACAGCATGCATCACAGCAAGTATTTACATCATGTATTACAGCATGAATTACAGCATGTATTTACAGCATGTATTACAACATGTATTACATCATGTATTACAGCATGAATTACAGCATGTATTTACAGCATATATTCACATCATGTATTACAGCATATATTTACATCATGTATTACAGCATGTATTACAGCATATATTTACATCATGTATTACAGCATGTATAGACATCATGTATTACAGCATGTATTACAGCATATATTTACACCATGTATTACAGCATGTATTTACATCATGTATTACAGCATGTATTTACATCATGTATTACAGCATGTATTACAGCATGTATTACAGCATGTATTACAGCATGTATTTACATCATGTATTACAGCATGTATTTACAGCATGCATTACAACATGTATTTACAGCATGTATTACAGCATGTATTACAGAATGCATTACAGCATGTATTTACAGCATGTATTTACAGCATGTATTTATAGCATGTATTACAGCATATATTCACATCATGTATTACAGCATATATTTACATCATGTATTACAGTATGTATTACAGCATGCATTACAGCATGTATTTACATCATGTATTACATCATGTATTACAGCATATATTTACATCATGTATTACAGCATGTATTTACAGCATGTATTACAACATGTATTTACAGCATGCATTTACAGCATGTATTACAGCATGTATTTGAATCATGTATTACAACATGTATTTACAGCATGTATTACAGCATGTATTTACAGTAGGTATTTACAGCGTGTATTTACATCATGTATTACAGCATGTATTACAGCATGTATTTACAGTACGTATTTACAGCATGTATTTACATCATGTATTACAGCATGTATTTACAGCATGTATTACATCATGTATTACAGCATGTATTTACAGCATGTATTACAGCATGTATTACAACATGTATTTACATCATGTATTTACATCATGTATTACAGCATGTATTACAGCATGTATTTACAGCATGTATTACAACACGTATTACAGCATGTATTACAGCATGTATTTACAGCATGTATTACAGCATGCATTACAGTAAGTATTTACATCATGTATTACAGCATGTATTTACAGCATGTATTACAACATGTATTTACAGCATGTATTACAACATGTATTTACAGCATGTATTACAGCATGTATTACAACATGTATTTACAGCATATATTTACATCATGTATTACAGCATGTGTTACAGCATATATTTACATCATGTATTACAGCATGCATTACAGCATGTATTACATCATGTATTACAGCATGTATTTACAGCATGTATTACAGCATGTATTACAACATGTATTTACATCATGTATTACAGCATGTATTTACAGCATGTATTACAACATGTATTTACAGCATGTATTACAGCATGCATGACAGCAAGTATTTACATCATGTATTACAGCATGTATTACAGCATGTATTTACAGCATGTATTACAACATGTATTACAGCATGTGTTACAGCATGTATTTACAGCATGTATAACATCATGCATTACAGCAAGTATTTACATCATGTATTACAGCATGCATTACAGCATGTATTAACAGCATGTATTACAGCATGTATTACAACATGTATTTACATCATGTATTACAGCATGTATTTACAGCATGTATTACAACATGTATTTACAGCATGTATTACAGCATGCATGACAGCAAGTATTTACATCATGTATTACAGCATGTATTACAGCATGTATTTACAGCATGTATTACAACATGTATTACAGCATGTGTTACAGCATGTATTTACAGCATGTATAACATCATGCATTACAGCAAGTATTTACATCATGTATTACAGCATGCATTACAGCATGTATTTACAGCATGTATTACAGCATGTATTACAGCATGTATTACAGCATGTATTTACAGCATGTATTACAGCATATATTCACATCATGTATTACAGCATATATTTACATCATGTATTACAGCATGTATTACAGCATATATTTACATCATGTATTACAGCATGTATAGACATCATGTATTACAGCATGTATTACAGCATATATTTACACCATGTATTACAGCATGTATTTACATCATGTATTACAGCATGTATTACAGCATGTATTACAGCATGTATTTACATCATGTATTACAGCATGTATTTACATCATGTATTACAGCATGTATTTACAGCATGCATTACAACATGTATTTACAGCATGTATTACAGCATGTATTACAGCATGCATTACAGCATGTATTTACAGCATGTATTTACAGCATGTATTTATAGCATGTATTACAGCATATATTCACATCATGTATTACAGCATATATTTACATCATGTATTACAGCATGTATTACAGCATGCATTACAGCATGTATTTACAGTAGGTATTTACAGCGTGTATTTACATCATGTATTACAGCATGTATTACAGCATGTATTTACAGTACGTATTTACATCATGTATTACAGCATGTATTACAGCATGTATTTACAGTACGTATTTACAGCATGTATTTACATCATGTATTACAGCATGTATTTACAGCATGTATTACATCATGTATTACAGCATGTATTTACAGCATGTATTACAGCATGTATTACAACATGTATTTACATCATGTATTTACATCATGTATTACAGCATGTATTACAGCATGTATTTACAGCATGTATTACAACACGTATTACAGCATGTATTACAGCATGTATTTACAGCATGTATTACAGCATGCATTACAGTAAGTATTTACATCATGTATTACAGCATGTATTTACAGCATGTATTACAACATGTATTTACAGCATGTATTACAACATGTATTTACAGCATGTATTACAGCATGTATTACAACATGTATTTACAGCATATATTTACATCATGTATTACAGCATGTGTTACAACATATATTTACATCATGTATTACAGCATGCATTACAGCATGTATTACATCATGTATTACAGCATGTATTTACAGCATGTATTACAGCATGTATTACAACATGTATTTACATCATGTATTACAGCATGTATTTACAGCATGTATTACAACATGTATTTACAGCATGTATTACAGCATGCATGACAGCAAGTATTTACATCATGTATTACAGCATGTATTACAGCATGTATTTACAGCATGTATTACAGCATGTATTACAGCATGTATTTACAGCATGTATAACATCATGCATTACAGCAAGTATTTACATCATGTATTACAGCATGCATTACAGCATGTATTTACAGCATGTATTACAACATGTATTACAGCATGTATTACAGCATGTATTTACAGCATGTATTACAGCATATATTCACATCATGTATTACAGCATATATTTACATCATGTATTACAGCATGTATTACAGCATATATTTACATCATGTATTACAGCATGTATAGACATCATGTATTACAGCATGTATTACAGCATATATTTACACCATGTATTACAGCATGTATTTACATCATGTATTACAGCATGTATTTACATCATGTATTACAGCATGTATTACAGCATGTATTACAGCATGTATTACAGCATGTATTTACATCATGTATTACAGCATGTATTTACAGCATGCATTACAACATGTATTTACAGCATGTATTACAGCATGTATTACAGCATGCATTACAGCATGTATTTACACCATGTATTTACAGCATGTATTTATAGCATGTATTACAGCATATATTCACATCATGTATTACAGCATATATTTACATCATGTATTACAGTATGTATTACAGCATGCATTACAGCATGTATTTACATCATGTATTACATCATGTATTACAGCATATATTTACATCATGTATTACAGCATGTATTTACAGCATGTATTACAACATGTATTTACAGCATGTATTACAGCATGTATTTGAATCATGTATTACAACATGTATTTACAGCATGTATTACAGCATGTATTTACAGTAGGTATTTACAGCGTGTATTTACATCATGTATTACAGCATGTATTACAGCATGTATTTACAGTACGTATTTACAGCATGTATTTACATCATGTATTACAGCATGTATTTACAGCATGTATTACATCATGTATTACAGCATGTATTTACAGCATGTATTACAGCATGTATTACAACATGTATTTACATCATGTATTACAGCATGTATTACAGCATGTATTTACAGCATGTATTACAACACGTATTACAGCATGTATTACAGCATGTATTACAGCATGCATTACAGTAAGTATTTACATCATGTATTACAGCATGTATTTACAGCATGTATTACAACATGTATTTACAGCATGTATTACAACATGTATTTACAGCATGTATTACAGCATGTATTACAACATGTATTTACAGCATATATTTACATCATGTATTACAGCATGTGTTACAGCATATATTTACATCATGTATTACAGCATGTATTTACAGCATGTATTACAGCATGTATTACAACATGTATTTACATCATGTATTACAGCATGTATTTACAGCATGTATTACAACATGTATTTACAGCATGTATTTACAGCATGCATTACAACATGTATTTACAGCATGTATTACAGCATGTATTACAGCATGTATTTACAGCATGCATTACAACATGTATTTACAGCATGCATTACAACATGTATTTACAGCATGTATTACAGCATGTATTACAGCATGCATTACAGCATGTATTTACAGCATGTATTTATAGCATGTATTACAGCATATATTCACATCATGTATTACAGCATATATTTACATCATGTATTACAGCATGTATTACAGCATGCATTACAGCATGTATTTACATCATGTATTACATCATGTATTACAGCATATATTTACATCATGTATTACAGCATGTATTTACAGCATGTATTACAACATGTATTTACAGCATGCATTTACAGCATGTATTACAGCATGTATTTGAATCATGTATTACAGCATGCATTACAGCATGTATTACATCATGTATTACAGCATGTATTTACAGCATGTATTACAGCATGTATTACAACATGTATTTACATCATGTATTACAGCATGTATTTACAGCATGTATTACAACATGTATTTACAGCATGTATTACAGCATGCATGACAGCAAGTATTTACATCATGTATTACAGCATGTATTACAGCATGCATTTACAGCATGTATTACAACATGTATTACAGCATGTATTACAGCATGTATTTACAGCATGTATAACATCATGCATTACAGCAAGTATTTACATCATGTATTACAGCATGCATTACAGCATGTATTTACAGCATGTATTACAACATGTATTACAGCATGTATTACAGCATGTATTTACAGCATGTATTACAGCATATATTCACATCATGTATTACAGCATATATTTACATCATGTATTACAGCATGTATTACAGCATATATTTACATCATGTATTACAGCATGTATAGACATCATGTATTACAGCATGTATTACAGCATATATTTACACCATGTATTACAGCATGTATTTACATCATGTATTACAGCATGTATTTACATCATGTATTACAGCATGTATTACAGCATGTATTACAGCATGTATTTACATCATGTATTACAGCATGTATTTACATCATGTATTACAGCATGTATTTACAGCATGCATTACAACATGTATTTACAGCATGTATTACAGCATGTATTACAGCATGCATTACAGCATGTATTTACAGCATGTATTACAGCATATATTCACATCATGTATTACAGCATATATTTACATCATGTATTACAGCATGTATTACAGCATGCATTACAGCATGTATTTACAGTAGGTATTTACAGCGTGTATTTACATCATGTATTACAGCATGTATTACAGCATGTATTTACAGTACGTATTTACAGCATGTATTTACATCATGTATTACAGCATGTATTTACAGTATGTATTACAGAATGTATTACAGCTTGTATTTACAGCATGTATTACAGCATGTATTACAGCATGTATTACAGCATGCATTTACAGCATGTATTTATAGCATGTATTACAGCATGTATTACAGCATGTATTACAGCATGTATTACAACATGTATTTACAGCATGTATTACAGCATGTATTTACAGTATGTATTGCAGAATGTATTACAGCATGTATTTACAGCATGTATTACAGCATGTATTTATAGCATGTATTACAGCATGTATTTACAGCATTTATGACAGCATGTATTACAACATGTATTTACAGCATGTATTACAGCCTGTATTTACAGTATGTATTACAGAATGTATTACAGCTTGTATTTACAGCATGTATTACAGCACGTATTACAGCATGTATTTACAGCATGTATTTATAGCATGTATTACAGCATATATTCACATCATGTATTACAGCATATATTTACATCATGTATTACAGCATGTATTACAGCATGCATTACAGCATGTATTTACATCATGTATTACATCATGTATTACAGCATATA
Organism: Lampris incognitus; assembly: GCF_029633865.1. Lineage (NCBI taxonomy): Eukaryota > Metazoa > Chordata > Actinopteri > Lampriformes > Lampridae > Lampris > Lampris incognitus. Next base: position 52,888,353 of record NC_079223.1, on the reverse strand, counting down.
TTTACATCATGTATTACAGCATGTATTTACAGCATGTATTACAACATGTATTTACAGCATGCATTTACAGCATGTATTACAGCATGTATTTGAATCATGTATTACAGCATGCATTACAGCATGTATTACATCATGTATTACAGCATGTATTTACAGCATGTATTACAGCATGTATTACAACATGTATTTACATCATGTATTACAGCATGTATTTACAGCATGTATTACAACATGTATTTACAGCATGTATTACAGCATGCATGACAGCAAGTATTTACATCATGTATTACAGCATGTATTACAGCATGCATTTACAGCATGTATTACAACATGTATTACAGCATGTATTACAGCATGTATTTACAGCATGTATAACATCATGCATTACAGCAAGTATTTACATCATGTATTACAGCATGCATTACAGCATGTATTTACAGCATGTATTACAACATGTATTACAGCATGTATTACAGCATGTATTTACAGCATGTATTACAGCATATATTCACATCATGTATTACAGCATATATTTACATCATGTATTACAGCATGTATTACAGCATATATTTACATCATGTATTACAGCATGTATAGACATCATGTATTACAGCATGTATTACAGCATATATTTACACCATGTATTACAGCATGTATTTACATCATGTATTACAGCATGTATTTACATCATGTATTACAGCATGTATTACAGCATGTATTACAGCATGTATTTACATCATGTATTACAGCATGTATTTACATCATGTATTACAGCATGTATTTACAGCATGCATTACAACATGTATTTACAGCATGTATTACAGCATGTATTACAGCATGCATTACAGCATGTATTTAGAGCATGTATTACAGCATATATTCACATCATGTATTACAGCATATATTTACATCATGTATTACAGCATGTATTACAGCATGCATTACAGCATGTATTTACAGTAGGTATTTACAGCGTGTATTTACATCATGTATTACAGCATGTATTACAGCATGTATTTACAGTACGTATTTACAGCATGTATTTACATCATGTATTACAGCATGTATTTACAGTATGTATTACAGAATGTATTACAGCTTGTATTTACAGCATGTATTACAGCATGTATTACAGCATGTATTACAGCATGCATTTACAGCATGTATTTATAGCATGTATTACAGCATGTATTACAGCATGTATTACAGCATGTATTACAACATGTATTTACAGCATGTATTACAGCATGTATTTACAGTATGTATTGCAGAATGTATTACAGCATGTATTTACAGCATGTATTACAGCATGTATTTATAGCATGTATTACAGCATGTATTTACAGCATTTATGACAGCATGTATTACAACATGTATTTACAGCATGTATTACAGCCTGTATTTACAGTATGTATTACAGAATGTATTACAGCTTGTATTTACAGCATGTATTACAGCATGTATTACAGCATGTATTTACAGCATGTATTTATAGCATGTATTACAGCATGTATTTACAGCATGTATTACAACATGTATTACAGCATGTATTACAGCGTGTATTTACAGCATGTATTACAGCATGCATTACAGCAAGTATTTACATCATGTATTACAGCATGTATATACAGCATATATTACAACATGTATTTACAGCATGTATTTACAGCATGTATTACAACATGTATTTACAGCATGTATTTACAGCATGTATTACAGCATATATTCACATCATGTATTACAGCATATATTCACATGATGTATTACAACATGTATTTACATCATGTATTACAGCATGTATTACAGCATGTATTTACAGCATGCATTACAGCATATATTCACATCATGTGTTACAGCATATATTTACATCATGTATTACAGCATGTATTACAGCATATATTTACAGCATGTATTACAGCATGTATTTGTAGCATGTATTTACAGCATGTATTACAGCATGTATTTGTAGCATGTATTTACAGCATGTATTACAGCATGTATTTACAGCATGTTTTACAACATGTATTTACAGCATGTATTACAGCATGCATGACAGCAAGTATTTACATCATGTATTACAGCATGTATTACAGCATGTATTTACAGCATGTATTACAACATGCATTACAGCATGTATTACAGCATGTATTTACAGCATGTATAACATCATGCATTACAGCAAGTATTTACATCATGTATTACAGCATGAATTACAGCATGTATTACAGCATGTATTACAGCATGTATTTACAGCATGTATTACAGCATATATTCACATCATGTATTACAGCATATATTTACATCATGTATTACAGCATGTATTACAGCATATATTTACATCATGTATTACAGCATGTATTTACAGCATGTATTTACATCATGTATTACAGCATATATTTACACCATGTATTACAGCATGTATTTACATCTATTACAGCATGTATTACAGCATGTATTACAGCATGTATTTACATCATGTATTACAGCATGTATTTACATCATGTATTACAGCATGTATTTACAGCATGCATTACAACATGTATTTACAGCATGTATTACAGCATGTATTTACAGCATGCATTACAACATGTATTTACAGCATGCATTACAACATGTATTTACAGCATGTATTACAGCATGTATTACAGCATGCATTACAGCATGTATTTACAGCATGTATTTACAGCATGTATTACAGCATATATTCACATCATGTATTACAGCATATATTTACATCATGTATTACAGCATGTATTACAGCATGCATTACAGCATGTATTTACATCATGTATTACAGCATATATTTACATCATGTATTACAGCATGTATTTACAGCATGTATTACAACATGTATTTACAGCATGCATTTACAGCATGTATTACAGCATGTATTTGAATCATGTATTACAACATGTATTTACAGCATGTATTACAGCATGTATTTACAGTAGGTATTTACAGCGTGTATTTACATCATGTATTACAGCATGTATTACAGCATGTATTTACAGTACGTATTTACAGCATGTATTTACATCATGTATTACAGCATGTATTTACAGTATGTATTACAGAATGTATTACAGCTTGTATTTACAGCATGTATTACAGCATGTATTACAGCATGTATTACAGCATGCATTTACAGCATGTATTTATAGCATGTATTACAGCATGTATTACAGCATGTATTACAGCATGTATTACAACATGTATTTACAGCATGTATTACAGCATGTATTTACAGTATGTATTGCCGAATGTATTACAGCATGTATTACAGCATGTATTTACAGCATGTATTACAGCATGTATTTACAGCATGTATTTATAGCATGTATTACAGCATGTATTTACAGCATGTATGACAGCATATATTACAGCATGTATTACAACATGTATTTACAGCATGTATTACAGCCTGTATTTACAGTATGTATTACAGAATGTATTACAGCTTGTATTTACAGCATGTATTACAGCATGTATTTACAGCATGTATTACAGCATGTATTACAGCATGTATTTACAGCATGTATTTATAGCATGTATTACAGCATGTATTTACAGCATGTATTACAACATGTATTACAGCATGTATTACAGCATGTATTTACAGCATGTATTACAGCATGCATTACAGCAAGTATTTACATCATGTATTACAGCATGTATTTACAGCATGTATTACAACATGTATTTACAGCATGTATTTACAGCATGTATTACAACATGTATTTACAGCATGTATTACAGCATGTATTTACAGCATGTATTACAGCATATATTCACATCATGTATTACAGCATATATTCACATGATGTATTACAACATGTATTTACATCATGTATAATAGCATGTATTACAGCATGTATTTACAGCATGTATTACAGCATATATTCACATCATGTGTTACAGCATATATTTACATCATGTATTACAGCATGTATTACAGCATGTATTACATCATGTATTACAGCATGTATTTACAGCATGTATTACAGCATGTATTTACAGTATGTATTGCAGAATGTATTACAGCATGTATTTACAGCATGTATTACAGCATGTATTTATAGCATGTATTACAGCATGTATTTACAGCATGTATGACAGCATGTATTACAACATGTATTTACAGCATGTATTACAGCCTGTATTTACAGTATGTATTACAGAATGTATTACAGCTTGTATTTACAGCATGTATTACAGCATGTATTACAGCATGTATTTACAGCATGTATTTATAGCATGTATTACAGCATGTATTTACAGCATGTATTACAACATGTATTACAGCATGTATTACAGCGTGTATTTACAGCATGTATTACAGCATGCATTACAGCAAGTATTTACATCATGTATTACAGCATGTATATACAGCATATATTACAACATGTATTTACAGCATGTATTTACAGCATGTATTACAACATGTATTTACAGCATGTATTTACAGCATGTATTACAGCATATATTCACATCATGTATTACAGCATATATTCACATGATGTATTACAACATGTATTTACATCATGTATTACAGCATGTATTACAGCATGTATTTACAGCATGTATTACAGCATATATTCACATCATGTGTTACAGCATATATTTACATCATGTATTACAGCATGTATTACAGCATGTATTACAGCATGCATTACAGTAAGTATTTACATCATGTATTACAGCATGTATTTACAGCATGTATTACAACATGTATTTACATCATGTATTACAGCATGTATTACAGCATGTATTTACAGCATGTATTACAACACGTATTACAGCATGTATTACAGCATGTATTACAGCATGCATTACAGTAAGTATTTACATCATGTATTACAGCATGTATTTACAGCATGTATTACAACATGTATTTACAGCATGTATTACAACATGTATTTACAGCATGTATTACAGCATGTATTACAACATGTATTTACAGCATATATTTACATCATGTATTACAGCATGTGTTACAGCATATATTTACATCATGTATTACAGCATGTATTTACAGCATGTATTACAGCATGTATTACAACATGTATTTACATCATGTATTACAGCATGTATTTACAGCATGTATTACAACATGTATTTACAGCATGTATTACAGCATGCATGACAGCAAGTATTTACAGCATGTATTACAGCATGTATTTACAGCATGTATTACAACATGTATTACAGCATGTATTACAGCATGTATTTACAGCATGTATAACATCATGCATTACAGCAAGTATTTACATCATGTATTACAGCATGCATTACAGCATGTATTTACAGCATGTATTACAACATGTATTACAGCATGTATTACAGCATGTATTTACAGCATGTATTACAGCATATATTCACATCATGTATTACAGCATATATTTACATCATGTATTACAGCATGTATTACAGCATATATTTACATCATGTATTACAGCATGTATAGACATCATGTATTACAGCATGTATTACAGCATATATTTACACCATGTATTACAGCATGTATTTACATCATGTATTACAGCATGTATTTACATCATGTATTACAGCATGTATTACAGCATGTATTACAGCATGTATTACAACATGTATTTACAGCATGTATTTACAGTACGTATTTACAGCATGTATTTACATCATGTATTACAGCATGTATTTACAGCATGTATTACATCATGTATTACAGCATGTATTTACAGCATGTATTACAGCATGTATTTACATCATGTATTACAGCATGTATTACAGCATGTATTTACAGCATGTATTACAACACGTATTACAGCATGTATTACAGCATGTATTTACAGCATGTATTACAGCATGCATTACAGTAAGTATTTACATCATGTATTACAGCATGTATTTACAGCATGTATTACAACATGTATTTACAGCATGTATTACAGCATGTATTACAACATGTATTTACAGCATATATTTACATCATGTATTACAGCATGTGTTACAGCATATATTTACATCATGTATTACAGCATGTATTTACAGCATGTATTACAGCATGTATTACAACATGTATTTACATCATGTATTACAGCATGTATTTACAGCATGTATTACAACATGTATTTACAGCATGTATTACAGCATGCATGACAGCAAGTATTTACATCATGTATTACAGCATGTATTACAGCATGTATTTACAGCATGTATTACAACATGTATTACAGCATGTATTACAGCATGTATTTACAGCATGTATAACATCATGCATTACAGCAAGTATTTACATCATGTATTACAGCATGCATTACAGCATGTATTTACAGCATGTATTACAACATGTATTACAGCATGTATTACAGCATGTATTTACAGCATGTATTACAGCATATATTCACATCATGTATTACAGCATATATTTACATCATGTATTACAGCATGTATTACAGCATATATTTACATCATGTATTACAGCATGTATAGACATCATGTATTACAGCATGTATTACAGCATATATTTACACCATGTATTACAGCATGTATTTACATCATGTATTACAGCATGTATTTACATCATGTATTACAGCATGTATTTACATCATGTATTACAGCATGTATTTACAGCATGTATTACAACACGTATTACAGCATGTATTACAGCATGTATTTACAGCATGTATTACAGCATGCATTACAGTAAGTATTTACATCATGTATTACAGCATGTATTTACAGCATGTATTACAACATGTATTTACAGCATGTATTACAACATGTATTTACAGCATGTATTACAGCATGTATTACAACATGTATTTACAGCATATATTTACATCATGTATTACAGCATGTGTTACAGCATATATTTACATCATGTATTACAGCATGCATTACAGCATGTATTACATCATGTATTACAGCATGTATTTACAGCATGTATTACAGCATGTATTACAACATGTATTTACATCATGTATTACAGCATGTATTTACAGCATGTATTACAACATGTATTTACAGCATGTATTACAGCATGCATGACAGCAAGTATTTACATCATGTATTACAGCATGTATTACAGCATGTATTTACAGCATGTATAACATCATGCATTACAGCAAGTATTTACATCATGTATTACAGCATGCATTACAGCATGTATTTACAGCATGTATTACAACATGTATTACAGCATGTATTACAGCATGTATTTACAGCATGTATTACAGCATATATTCACATCATGTATTACAGCATATATTTACATCATGTATTACAGCATGTATTACAGCATATATTTACATCATGTATTACAGCATGTATAGACATCATGTATTACAGCATGTATTACAGCATATATTTACACCATGTATTACAGCATGTATTTACATCATGTATTACAGCATGTATTTACATCATGTATTACAGCATGTATTTACATCATGTATTACAGCATGTATTTACAGCATGTATTACAACACGTATTACAGCATGTATTACAGCATGTATTTACAGCATGTATTACAGCATGCATTACAGTAAGTATTTACATCATGTATTACAGCATGTATTTACAGCATGTATTACAACATGTATTTACAGCATGTATTACAACATGTATTTACAGCATGTATTACAGCATGTATTACAACATGTATTTACAGCATATATTTACATCATGTATTACAGCATGTGTTACAGCATATATTTACATCATGTATTACAGCATGCATTACAGCATGTATTACATCATGTATTACAGCATGTATTTACAGCATGTATTACAGCATGTATTACAACATGTATTTACATCATGTATTACAGCATGTATTTACAGCATGTATTACAACATGTATTTACAGCATGTATTACAGCATGCATGACAGCAAGTATTTACATCATGTATTACAGCATGTATTACAGCATGTATTTACAGCATGTATTACAACATGTATTACAGCATGTATTACAGCATGTATTTACAGCATGTATAACATCATGCATTACAGCAAGTATTTACATCATGTATTACAGCATGCATTACAGCATGTATTTACAGCATGTATTACAACATGTATTACAGCATGTATTACAGCATGTATTTACAGCATGTATTACAGCATATATTCACATCATGTATTACAGCATATATTTACATCATGTATTACAGCATGTATTACAGCATATATTTACATCATGTATTACAGCATGTATAGACATCATGTATTACAGCATGTATTACAGCATATATTTACACCATGTATTACAGCATGTATTTACATCATGTATTACAGCATGTATTTACATCATGTATTACAGCATGTATTACAGCATGTATTACAGCATGTATTTACATCATGTATTACAGCATGTATTTACATCATGTATTACAGCATGTATTTACAGCATGCATTACAACATGTATTTACAGCATGTATTACAGCATGTATTACAGCATGCATTACAGCATGTATTTACAGCATGTATTTACAGCATGTATTTATAGCATGTATTACAGCATATATTCACATCATGTATTACAGCATATATTTACATCATGTATTACAGCATGTATTACAGCATGCATTACAGCATGTATTTACAGTAGGTATTTACAGCGTGTATTTACATCATGTATTACAGCATGTATTACAGCATGTATTTACAGTACGTATTTACAGCATGTATTTACATCATGTATTACAGCATGTATTTACAGTATGTATTACAGAATGTATTACAGCTTGTATTTACAGCATGTATTACAGCATGTATTACAGCATGTATTACAGCATGCATTTACAGCATGTATTTATAGCATGTATTACAGCATGTATTACAGCATGTATTACAACATGTATTTACAGCATGTATTACAGCATGTATTTACAGTATGTATTGCAGAATGTATTACAGCATGTATTTACAGCATGTATTACAGCATGTATTTACAGCATGTATTTATAGCATGTATTACAGCATGTATTTACAGCATGTATGACAGCATGTATTACAGCATGTATTACAACATGTATTTACAGCATGTATTACAGCCTGTATTTACAGTATGTATTACAGAATGTATTACAGCTTGTATTTACAGCATGTATTACAGCATGTATTTACAGTATGTATTACAGAATGTATTACAGCTTGTATTTACAGCATGTATTACAGCATGTATTACAGCATGTATTACAGCATGCATTTACAGCATGTATTTATAGCATGTATTACAGCATGTATTACAGCATGTATTACAGCATGTATTACAACATGTATTTACAGCATGTATTACAACATGTATTTACAGCATGTATTACAGCATGTATTACAACATGTATTTACAGCATATATTTACATCATGTATTACAGCATGTGTTACAGCATATATTTACATCATGTATTACAGCATGCATTACAGCATGTATTACATCATGTATTACAGCATGTATTTACAGCATGTATTACAGCATGTATTACAACATGTATTTACATCATGTATTACAGCATGTATTTACAGCATGTATTACAACATGTATTTACAGCATGTATTACAGCATGCATGACAGCAAGTATTTACATCATGTATTACAGCATGTATTACAGCATGTATTTACAGCATGTATTACAACATGTATTACAGCATGTATTACAGCATGTATTTACAGCATGTATAACATCATGCATTACAGCAAGTATTTACATCATGTATTACAGCATGCATTACAGCATGTATTTACAGCATGTATTACAACATGTATTACAGCATGTATTACAGCATGTATTTACAGCATGTATTACAGCATATATTCACATCATGTATTACAGCATATATTTACATCATGTATTACAGCATGTATTACAGCATATATTTACATCATGTATTACAGCATGTATAGACATCATGTATTACAGCATGTATTACAGCATATATTTACACCATGTATTACAGCATGTATTTACATCATGTATTACAGCATGTATTTACATCATGTATTACAGCATGTATTACAGCATGTATTACAGCATGTATTTACATCATGTATTACAGCATGTATTTACATCATGTATTACAGCATGTATTTACAGCATGCATTACAACATGTATTTACAGCATGTATTACAGCATGTATTACAGCATGCATTACAGCATGTATTTACAGCATGTATTTACAGCATGTATTTATAGCATGTATTACAGCATATATTCACATCATGTATTACAGCATATATTTACATCATGTATTACAGCATGTATTACAGCATGCATTACAGCATGTATTTACAGTAGGTATTTACAGCGTGTATTTACATCATGTATTACAGCATGTATTACAGCATGTATTTACAGTACGTATTTACAGCATGTATTTACATCATGTATTACAGCATGTATTTACAGTATGTATTACAGAATGTATTACAGCTTGTATTTACAGCATGTATTACAGCATGTATTACAGCATGTATTACAGCATGCATTTACAGCATGTATTTATAGCATGTATTACAGCATGTATTACAGCATGTATTACAACATGTATTTACAGCATGTATTACAGCATGTATTTACAGTATGTATTGCAGAATGTATTACAGCATGTATTTACAGCATGTATTACAGCATGTATTTACAGCATGTATTTATAGCATGTATTACAGCATGTATTTACAGCATGTATGACAGCATGTATTACAGCATGTATTACAACATGTATTTACAGCATGTATTACAGCCTGTATTTACAGTATGTATTACAGAATGTATTACAGCTTGTATTTACAGCATGTATTACAGCATGTATTTACAGTATGTATTACAGAATGTATTACAGCTTGTATTTACAGCATGTATTACAGCATGTATTACAGCATGTATTACAGCATGCATTTACAGCATGTATTTATAGCATGTATTACAGCATGTATTACAGCATGTATTACAGCATGTATTACAACATGTATTTACAGCATGTATTACAACATGTATTTACAGCATGTATTACAGCATGTATTACAACATGTATTTACAGCATATATTTACATCATGTATTACAGCATGTGTTACAGCATATATTTACATCATGTATTACAGCATGCATTACAGCATGTATTACATCATGTATTACAGCATGTATTTACAGCATGTATTACAGCATGTATTACAACATGTATTTACATCATGTATTACAGCATGTATTTACAGCATGTATTACAGCATGCATGACAGCAAGTATTTACATCATGTATTACAGCATGTATTACAGCATGTATTTACAGCATGTATTACAACATGTATTACAGCATGTATTACAGCATGTATTTACAGCATGTATAACATCATGCATTACAGCAAGTATTTACATCATGTATTACAGCATGCATTACAGCATGTATTTACAGCATGTATTACAACATGTATTACAGCATGTATTACAGCATGTATTTACAGCATGTATTACAGCATATATTCACATCATGTATTACAGCATATATTTACATCATGTATTACAGCATGTATTACAGCATATATTTACATCATGTATTACAGCATGTATAGACATCATGTATTACAGCATGTATTACAGCATATATTTACACCATGTATTACAGCATGTATTTACATCATGTATTACAGCATGTATTTACATCATGTATTACAGCATGTATTACAGCATGTATTACAGCATGTATTTACATCATGTATTACAGCATGTATTACAGCATGTATTTACAGCATGTATTACAACACGTATTACAGCATGTATTACAGCATGTATTTACAGCATGTATTACAGCATGCATTACAGTAAGTATTTACATCATGTATTACAGCATGTATTTACAGCATGTATTACAACATGTATTTACAGCATGTATTACAACATGTATTACAGCATGTATTTACAGCATGCATTACAACATGTATTTACAGCATGTATTACAGCATGTATTACAGCATGCATTACAGCATGTATTTACACCATGTATTTACAGCATGTATTTATAGCATGTATTACAGCATATATTCACATCATGTATTACAGCATATATTTACATCATGTATTACAGTATGTATTACAGCATGTATTACAGCATGTATAGACATCATGTATTACAGCATGTATTACAGCATATATTTACACCATGTATTACAGCATGTATTTACATCATGTATTACAGCATGTATTTACATCATGTATTACAGCATGTATTACAGCATGTATTACAGCATGTATTTACATCATGTATTACAGCATGTATTACAGCATGTATTTACAGCATGTATTACAACACGTATTACAGCATGTATTACAGCATGTATTTACAGCATGTATTACAGCATGCATTACAGTAAGTATTTACATCATGTATTACAGCATGTATTTACAGCATGTATTACAACATGTATTTACAGCATGTATTACAACATGTATTACAGCATGTATTTACAGCATGCATTACAACATGTATTTACAGCATGTATTACAGCATGTATTACAGCATGCATTACAGCATGTATTTACACCATGTATTTACAGCATGTATTTATAGCATGTATTACAGCATATATTCACATCATGTATTACAGCATATATTTACATCATGTATTACAGTATGTATTACAGCATGTATTACAGCATGTATAGACATCATGTATTACAGCATGTATTACAGCATATATTTACACCATGTATTACAGCATGTATTTACATCATGTATTACAGCATGTATTACAGCATGTATTACAGCATGTATTTACATCATGTATTACAGCATGTATTACAGCATGTATTTACAGCATGTATTACAACACGTATTACAGCATGTATTACAGCATGTATTTACAGCATGTATTACAGCATGCATTACAGTAAGTATTTACATCATGTATTACAGCATGTATTTACAGCATGTATTACAACATGTATTTACAGCATGTATTACAACATGTATTACAGCATGTATTTACAGCATGCATTACAACATGTATTTACAGCATGTATTACAGCATGTATTACAGCATGCATTACAGCATGTATTTACACCATGTATTTACAGCATGTATTTATAGCATGTATTACAGCATATATTCACATCATGTATTACAGCATATATTTACATCATGTATTACAGTATGTATTACAGCATGCATTACAGCATGTATTTACATCATGTATTACATCATGTATTACAGCATATATTTACATCATGTATTACAGCATGTATTTACAGCATGTATTACAACATGTATTTACAGCATGCATTTACAGCATGTATTACAGCATGTATTTACAGTAGGTATTTACAGCGTGTATTTACATCATGTATTACAGCATGTATTACAGCATGTATTTACAGTACGTATTTACAGCATGTATTTACATCATGTATTACAGCATGTATTTACAGCATGTATTACATCATGTATTACAGCATGTATTTACAGCATGTATTACAGCATGTATTACAACATGTATTTACATCATGTATTTACATCATGTATTACAGCATGTATTACAGCATGTATTTACAGCATGTATTACAACACGTATTACAGCATGTATTACAGCATGTATTTACAGCATGTATTACAGCATGCATTACAGTAAGTATTTACATCATGTATTACAGCATGTATTTACAGCATGTATTACAACATGTATTTACAGCATGTATTACAACATGTATTTACAGCATGTATTACAGCATGTATTACAACATGTATTTACAGCATATATTTACATCATGTATTACAGCATGTGTTACAGCATATATTTACATCATGTATTACAGCATGTATAGACATCATGTATTACAGCATGTATTACAGCATATATTTACACCATGTATTACAGCATGTATTTACATCATGTATTACAGCATGTATTTACATCATGTATTACAGCATGTATTACAGCATGTATTACAGCATGTATTTACATCATGTATTACAGCATGTATTACAGCATGTATTTACAGCATGTATTACAACACGTATTACAGCATGTATTACAGCATGTATTTACAGCATGTATTACAGCATGCATTACAGTAAGTATTTACATCATGTATTACAGCATGTATTTACAGCATGTATTACAACATGTATTTACAGCATGTATTACAACATGTATTTACAGCATGTATTACAGCATGTATTACAACATGTATTTACAGCATATATTTACATCATGTATTACAGCATGTGTTACAGCATATATTTACATCATGTATTACAGCATGCATTACAGCATGTATTACATCATGTATTACAGCATGTATTTACAGCATGTATTACAGCATGTATTACAACATGTATTTACATCATGTATTACAGCATGTATTTACAGCATGTATTACAACATGTATTTACAGCATGTATTACAGCATGCATGACAGCAAGTATTTACATCATGTATTACAGCATGTATTACAGCATGTATTTACAGCATGTATTACAACATGTATTACAGCATGTATTACAGCATGTATTTACAGCATGTATAACATCATGCATTACAGCAAGTATTTACATCATGTATTACAGCATGCATTACAGCATGTATTTACAGCATGTATTACAACATGTATTACAGCATGTATTACAGCATGTATTTACAGCATGTATTACAGCATATATTCACATCATGTATTACAGCATATATTTACATCATGTATTACAGCATGTATTACAGCATATATTTACATCATGTATTACAGCATGTATAGACATCATGTATTACAGCATGTATTACAGCATATATTTACACCATGTATTACAGCATGTATTTACATCATGTATTACAGCATGTATTTACATCATGTATTACAGCATGTATTACAGCATGTATTACAGCATGTATTTACATCATGTATTACAGCATGTATTTACATCATGTATTACAGCATGTATTTACAGCATGCATTACAACATGTATTTACAGCATGTATTACAGCATGTATTACAGCATGCATTACAGCATGTATTTACAGCATGTATTTACAGCATGTATTTATAGCATGTATTACAGCATATATTCACATCATGTATTACAGCATATATTTACATCATGTATTACAGCATGTATTACAGCATGCATTACAGCATGTATTTACAGTAGGTATTTACAGCGTGTATTTACATCATGTATTACAGCATGTATTACAGCATGTATTTACAGTACGTATTTACAGCATGTATTTACATCATGTATTACAGCATGTATTTACAGTATGTATTACAGAATGTATTACAGCTTGTATTTACAGCATGTATTACAGCATGTATTACAGCATGTATTACAGCATGCATTTACAGCATGTATTTATAGCATGTATTACAGCATGTATTACAGCATGTATTACAGCATGTATTACAACATGTATTTACAGCATGTATTACAGCATGTATTACAGCATGCATTACAGCATGTATTTACAGTAGGTATTTACAGCGTGTATTTACATCATGTATTACAGCATGTATTACAGCATGTATTTACAGTACGTATTTACAGCATGTATTTACATCATGTATTACAGCATGTATTTACAGTATGTATTACAGAATGTATTACAGCTTGTATTTACAGCATGTATTACAGCATGTATTACAGCATGTATTACAGCATGCATTTACAGCATGTATTTATAGCATGTATTACAGCATGTATTACAGCATGTATTACAACATGTATTTACAGCATGTATTACAGCATGTATTTACAGTATGTATTGCAGAATGTATTACAGCATGTATTTACAGCATGTATTACAGCATGTATTTACAGCATGTATTTATAGCATGTATTACAGCATGTATTTACAGCATGTATGACAGCATGTATTACAGCATGTATTACAACATGTATTTACAGCATGTATTACAGCCTGTATTTACAGTATGTATTACAGAATGTATTACAGCTTGTATTTACAGCATGTATTACAGCATGTATTTACAGTATGTATTACAGAATGTATTACAGCTTGTATTTACAGCATGTATTACAGCATGTATTACAGCATGTATTACAGCATGCATTTACAGCATGTATTTATAGCATGTATTACAGCATGTATTACAGCATGTATTACAGCATGTATTACAACATGTATTTACAGCATGTATTACAACATGTATTTACAGCATGTATTACAGCATGTATTACAACATGTATTTACAGCATATATTTACATCATGTATTACAGCATGTGTTACAGCATATATTTACATCATGTATTACAGCATGCATTACAGCATGTATTACATCATGTATTACAGCATGTATTTACAGCATGTATTACAGCATGTATTACAACATGTATTTACATCATGTATTACAGCATGTATTTACAGCATGTATTACAACATGTATTTACAGCATGTATTACAGCATGCATGACAGCAAGTATTTACATCATGTATTACAGCATGTATTACAGCATGTATTTACAGCATGTATTACAACATGTATTACAGCATGTATTACAGCATGTATTTACAGCATGTATAACATCATGCATTACAGCAAGTATTTACATCATGTATTACAGCATGCATTACAGCATGTATTACAGCATGTATTACAACATGTATTACAGCATGTATTACAGCATGTATTTACAGCATGTATTACAGCATATATTCACATCATGTATTACAGCATATATTTACATCATGTATTACAGCATGTATTACAGCATATATTTACATCATGTATTACAGCATGTATAGACATCATGTATTACAGCATGTATTACAGCATATATTTACACCATGTATTACAGCATGTATTTACATCATGTATTACAGCATGTATTTACATCATGTATTACAGCATGTATTACAGCATGTATTACAGCATGTATTTACATCATGTATTACAGCATGTATTACAGCATGTATTTACAGCATGTATTACAACACGTATTACAGCATGTATTACAGCATGTATTTACAGCATGTATTACAGCATGCATTACAGTAAGTATTTACATCATGTATTACAGCATGTATTTACAGCATGTATTACAACATGTATTTACAGCATGTATTACAACATGTATTACAGCATGTATTTACAGCATGCATTACAACATGTATTTACAGCATGTATTACAGCATGTATTACAGCATGCATTACAGCATGTATTTACACCATGTATTTACAGCATGTATTTATAGCATGTATTACAGCATATATTCACATCATGTATTACAGCATATATTTACATCATGTATTACAGTATGTATTACAGCATGTATTACAGCATGTATAGACATCATGTATTACAGCATGTATTACAGCATATATTTACACCATGTATTACAGCATGTATTTACATCATGTATTACAGCATGTATTTACATCATGTATTACAGCATGTATTACAGCATGTATTACAGCATGTATTTACATCATGTATTACAGCATGTATTACAGCATGTATTTACAGCATGTATTACAACACGTATTACAGCATGTATTACAGCATGTATTTACAGCATGTATTACAGCATGCATTACAGTAAGTATTTACATCATGTATTACAGCATGTATTTACAGCATGTTTTACAACATGTATTTACAGCATGTATTACAACATGTATTACAGCATGTATTTACAGCATGCATTACAACATGTATTTACAGCATGTATTACAGCATGTATTACAGCATGCATTACAGCATGTATTTACACCATGTATTTACAGCATGTATTTATAGCATGTATTACAGCATATATTCACATCATGTATTACAGCATATATTTACATCATGTATTACAGTATGTATTACAGCATGTATTACAGCATGTATAGACATCATGTATTACAGCATGTATTACAGCATATATTTACACCATGTATTACAGCATGTATTTACATCATGTATTACAGCATGTATTTACATCATGTATTACAGCATGTATTACAGCATGTATTACAGCATGTATTTACATCATGTATTACAGCATGTATTACAGCATGTATTTACAGCATGTATTACAACACGTATTACAGCATGTATTACAGCATGTATTTACAGCATGTATTACAGCATGCATTACAGTAAGTATTTACATCATGTATTACAGCATGTATTTACAGCATGTATTACAACATGTATTTACAGCATGTATTACAACATGTATTACAGCATGTATTTACAGCATGCATTACAACATGTATTTACAGCATGTATTACAGCATGTATTACAGCATGCATTACAGCATGTATTTACACCATGTATTTACAGCATGTATTTATAGCATGTATTACAGCATATATTCACATCATGTATTACAGCATATATTTACATCATGTATTACAGTATGTATTACAGCATGCATTACAGCATGTCTTTTACATCATGTATTACATCATGTATTACAGCATATATTTACATCATGTATTACAGCATGTATTTACAGCATGTATTACAACATGTATTTACAGCATGCATTTACAGCATGTATTACAGCATGTATTTGAATCATGTATTACAACATGTATTTACAGCATGTATTACAGCATGTATTTACAGTAGGTATTTACAGCGTGTATTTACATCATGTATTACAGCATGTATTACAGCATGTATTTACAGTACGTATTTACAGCATGTATTTACATCATGTATTACAGCATGTATTTACAGCATGTATTACATCATGTATTACAGCATGTATTTACAGCATGTATTACAGCATGTATTACAACATGTATTTACATCATGTATTTACATCATGTATTACAGCATGTATTACAGCATGTATTTACAGCATGTATTACAACACGTATTACAGCATGTATTACAGCATGTATTTACAGCATGTATTACAGCATGCATTACAGTAAGTATTTACATCATGTATTACAGCATGTATTTACAGCATGTATTACAACATGTATTTACAGCATGTATTACAACATGTATTTACAGCATGTATTACAGCATGTATTACAACATGTATTTACAGCATATATTTACATCATGTATTACAGCATGTGTTACAGCATATATTTACATCATGTATTACAGCATGTATAGACATCATGTATTACAGCATGTATTACAGCATATATTTACACCATGTATTACAGCATGTATTTACATCATGTATTACAGCATGTATTTACATCATGTATTACAGCATGTATTACAGCATGTATTACAGCATGTATTTACATCATGTATTACAGCATGTATTACAGCATGTATTTACAGCATGTATTACAACACGTATTACAGCATGTATTACAGCATGTATTTACAGCATGTATTACAGCATGCATTACAGTAAGTATTTACATCATGTATTACAGCATGTATTTACAGCATGTATTACAACATGTATTTACAGCATGTATTACAACATGTATTTACAGCATGTATTACAGCATGTATTACAACATGTATTTACAGCATATATTTACATCATGTATTACAGCATGTGTTACAGCATATATTTACATCATGTATTACAGCATGCATTACAGCATGTATTACATCATGTATTACAGCATGTATTTACAGCATGTATTACAGCATGTATTACAACATGTATTTACATCATGTATTACAGCATGTATTTACAGCATGTATTACAACATGTATTTACAGCATGTATTACAGCATGCATGACAGCAAGTATTTACATCATGTATTACAGCATGTATTACAGCATGTATTTACAGCATGTATTACAACATGTATTACAGCATGTATTACAGCATGTATTTACAGCATGTATAACATCATGCATTACAGCAAGTATTTACATCATGTATTACAGCATGCATTACAGCATGTATTTACAGCATGTATTACAACATGTATTACAGCATGTATTACAGCATGTATTTACAGCATGTATTACAGCATATATTCACATCATGTATTACAGTATATATTTACATCATGTATTACAGCATGTATTACAGCATATATTTACATCATGTATTACAGCATGTATAGACATCATGTATTACAGCATGTATTACAGCATATATTTACACCATGTATTACAGCATGTATTTACATCATGTATTACAGCATGTATTTACATCATGTATTACAGCATGTATTACAGCATGTATTACAGCATGTATTTACATCATGTATTACAGCATGTATTTACATCATGTATTACAGCATGTATTTACAGCATGCATTACAACATGTATTTACAGCATGTATTACAGCATGTATTACAGCATGCATTACAGCATGTATTTACAGCATGTATTTACAGCATGTATTTATAGCATGTATTACAGCATATATTCACATCATGTATTACAGCATATATTTACATCATGTATTACAGCATGTATTACAGCATGCATTACAGCATGTATTTACAGTAGGTATTTACAGCGTGTATTTACATCATGTATTACAGCATGTATTACAGCATGTATTTACAGTACGTATTTACAGCATGTATTTACATCATGTATTACAGCATGTATTTACAGTATGTATTACAGAATGTATTACAGCTTGTATTTACAGCATGTATTACAGCATGTATTACAGCATGTATTACAGCATGCATTTACAGCATGTATTTATAGCATGTATTACAGCATGTATTACAGCATGTATTACAGCATGTATTACAACATGTATTTACAGCATGTATTTACAGTATGTATTGCAGAATGTATTACAGCATGTATTTACAGCATGTATTACAGCATGTATTTACAGCATGTATTTATAGCATGTATTACAGCATGTATTTACAGCATGTATGACAGCATGTATTACAGCATGTATTACAACATGTATTTACAGCATGTATTACAGCCTGTATTTACAGTATGTATTACAGAATGTATTACAGCTTGTATTTACAGCATGTATTACAGCATGTATTTACAGTATGTATTACAGAATGTATTACAGCTTGTATTTACAGCATGTATTACAGCATGTATTACAGCATGTATTACAGCATGCATTTACAGCATGTATTTATAGCATGTATTACAGCATGTATTACAGCATGTATTACAGCATGTATTACAACATGTATTTACAGCATGTATTACAACATGTATTTACAGCATGTATTACAGCATGTATTACAACATGTATTTACAGCATATATTTACATCATGTATTACAGCATGTGTTACAGCATATATTTACATCATGTATTACAGCATGCATTACAACATGTATTTACATCATGTATTACAGCATGTATTTACAGCATGTATTACAACATGTATTTACAGCATGTATTACAGCATGTATTTACAGCATGTATTACAACATGTATTTACAGCATGTATTACAGCATGCATGACAGCAAGTATTTACATCATGTATTACAGCATGTATTTACAGCATGTATTACAACATGTATTACAGCATGTATGACAGCATGTATTTACAGCATGTATTACAACATGTATTACAGCATGTATTTACAGCATGTATTTACAGCATGTATTTATAGCATGTATTAAAGCATATATTCACATCATGTATTACAGCATATATTTACATCATGTATTACAGCATGTATTACAGCATGCATTACAGCATGTATTTACATCATGTATTACAGCATATATTTACATCATGTATTACAGCATGTATTTACAGCATGTATTACAACATGTATTTACAGCATGCATTTACAGCATGTATTACAGCATGTATTTGAATCATGTATTACAACATGTATTTACAGCATGTATTACAGCATGTATTTACAGTAGGTATTTACAGCGTGTATTTACATCATGTATTACAGCATGTATTACAGCATGTATTTACAGTACGTATTTACAGCATGTATTTACATCATGTATTACAGCATGTATTTACAGTATGTATTACAGAATGTATTACAGCTTGTATTTACAGCATGTATTACAGCATGTATTACAGCATGTATTACAGCATGCATTTACAGCATGTATTTATAGCATGTATTACAGCATGTATTACAGCATGTATTACAGCATGTATTACAACATGTATTTACAGCATGTATTACAGCATGTATTTACAGTATGTATTGCAGAATGTATTACAGCATGTATTACAGCATGTATTTACAGCATGTATTACAGCATGTATTTACAGCATGTATTTATAGCATGTATTACAGCATGTATTTACAGCATGTATGACAGCATATATTACAGCATGTATTACAACATGTATTTACAGCATGTATTACAGCCTGTATTTACAGTATGTATTACAGAATGTATTACAGCTTGTATTTACAGCATGTATTACAGCATGTATTTACAGCATGTATTACAGCATGTATTACAGCATGTATTTACAGCATGTATTTATAGCATGTATTACAGCATGTATTTACAGCATGTATTACAACATGTATTACAGCATGTATTACAGCATGTATTTACAGCATGTATTACAGCATGCATTACAGCAAGTATTTACATCATGTATTACAGCATGTATTTACAGCATGTATTACAACATGTATTTACAGCATGTATTTACAGCATGTATTACAACATGTATTTACAGCATGTATTACAGCATGTATTTACAGCATGTATTACAGCATATATTCACATCATGTATTACAGCATATATTCACATGATGTATTACAACATGTATTTACATCATGTATAATAGCATGTATTACAGCATGTATTTACAGCATGTATTACAGCATATATTCACATCATGTGTTACAGCATATATTTACATCATGTATTACAGCATGTATTACAGCATGTATTACATCATGTATTACAGCATGTATTTACAGCATGTATTACAGCATGTATTACAACATGTATTTACATCATGTATTTACATCATGTATTACAGCATGTATTACAGCATGTATTTACAGCATGTATTACAACACGTATTACAGCATGTATTACAGCATGTATTTACAGCATGTATTACAGCATGCATTACAGCAAGTATTTACAGCATGTATTTACAGCATGTATTACAACATGTATTTACAGCATGTATTTACAGCATGTAATACAACATGTATTTACAGCATGTATTACAGCATGTATTACAACATGTATTTACAGCATATATTTACATCATGTATTACAGCATATATTTACATCATGTATTACAGCATGCATTACAGCATGTATTACATCATGTATTACAGCATGTATTTACAGCATGTATTACAGCATGTATTACAACATGTATTTACATCATGTATTACAGCATGTATTTACAGCATGTATTACAACATGTATTTACAGCATGTATTACAGCATGCATGACAGCAAGTATTTACATCATGTATTACAGCATGTATTTACAGCATGTATTACAACATGTATTACAGCATGTATTACAGCATGTATTTACAGCATGTATAACAGCATGCATCACAGCAAGTATTTACATCATGTATTACAGCATGAATTACAGCATGTATTTACAGCATGTATTACAACATGTATTACATCATGTATTACAGCATGAATTACAGCATGTATTTACAGCATATATTCACATCATGTATTACAGCATATATTTACATCATGTATTACAGCATGTATTACAGCATATATTTACATCATGTATTACAGCATGTATAGACATCATGTATTACAGCATGTATTACAGCATATATTTACATCATGTATTACAGCATGTATTTACATCATGTATTACAGCATGTATTACAGCATGTATTACAGCATGTATTACAGCATGTATTTACATCATGTATTACAGCATGTATTTACAGCATGCATTACAACATGTATTTACAGCATGTATTACAGCATGTATTACAGAATGCATTACAGCATGTATTTACAGCATGTATTTACAGCATGTATTTATAGCATGTATTACAGCATATATTCACATCATGTATTACAGCATATATTTACATCATGTATTACAGTATGTATTACAGCATGCATTACAGCATGTATTTACATCATGTATTACATCATGTATTACAGCATATATTTACATCATGTATTACAGCATGTATTTGAATCATGTATTACAACATGTATTTAAAGCATGTATTACAGCATGTATTTACAGTAGGTATTTACAGCGTGTATTTACATCATGTATTACAGCATGTATTACAGCATGTATTTACAGTACGTATTTACAGCATGTATTTACAGCCTGTATTACAGCATGTATTTACAGCATGTATTACATCATGTATTACAGCATGTATTTACAGCATGTATTACAGCATGTATTACAACATGTATTTACATCATGTATTTACATCATGTATTACAGCATGTATTACAGCATGTATTTACAGCATGTATTACAACACGTATTACAGCATGTATTACAGCATGTATTTACAGCATGTATTACAGCATGCATTACAGTAAGTATTTACATCATGTATTACAGCATGTATTTACAGCATGTATTACAACATGTATTTACAGCATGTATTACAACATGTATTTACAGCATGTATTACAGCATGTATTACAACATGTATTTACAGCATATATTTACATCATGTATTACAGCATGTGTTACAGCATATATTTACATCATGTATTACAGCATGCATTACAGCATGTATTACATCATGTATTACAGCATGTATTTACAGCATGTATTACAGCATGTATTACAACATGTATTTACATCATGTATTACAGCATGTATTTACAGCATGTATTACAACATGTATTTACAGCATGTATTACAGCATGCATGACAGCAAGTATTTACATCATGTATTACAGCATGTATTACAGCATGTATTTACAGCATGTATTACAACATGTATTACAGCATGTGTTACAGCATGTATTTACAGCATGTATAACATCATGCATTACAGCAAGTATTTACATCATGTATTACAGCATGCATTACAGCATGTATTTACAGCATGTATTACAACATGTATTACAGCATGTATTACAGCATGTATTTACAGCATGTATTACAGCATATATTCACATCATGTATTACAGCATATATTTACATCATGTATTACAGCATGTATTACAGCATATATTTACATCATGTATTACAGCATGTATAGACATCATGTATTACAGCATGTATTACAGCATATATTTACACCATGTATTACAGCATGTATTTACATCATGTATTACAGCATGTATTACAGCATGTATTACAGCATGTATTTACATCATGTATTACAGCATGTATTTACATCATGTATTACAGCATGTATTTACAGCATGCATTACAACATGTATTTACAGCATGTATTACAGCATGTATTACAGCATGCATTACAGCATGTATTTACAGCATGTATTTACAGCATGTATTTATAGCATGTATTACAGCATATATTCACATCATGTATTACAGCATATATTTACATCATGTATTACAGCATGTATTACAGCATGCATTACAGCATGTATTTACAGTAGGTATTTACAGCGTGTATTTACATCATGTATTACAGCATGTATTACAGCATGTATTTACAGTACGTATTTACATCATGTATTACAGCATGTATTACAGCATGTATTTACAGTACGTATTTACAGCATGTATTTACATCATGTATTACAGCATGTATTTACAGCATGTATTACATCATGTATTACAGCATGTATTTACAGCATGTATTACAGCATGTATTACAACATGTATTTACATCATGTATTTACATCATGTATTACAGCATGTATTACAGCATGTATTTACAGCATGTATTACAACACGTATTACAGCATGTATTACAGCATGTATTTACAGCATGTATTACAGCATGCATTACAGTAAGTATTTACATCATGTATTACAGCATGTATTTACAGCATGTATTACAACATGTATTTACAGCATGTATTACAACATGTATTTACAGCATGTATTACAGCATGTATTACAACATGTATTTACAGCATATATTTACATCATGTATTACAGCATGTGTTACAACATATATTTACATCATGTATTACAGCATGCATTACAGCATGTATTACATCATGTATTACAGCATGTATTTACAGCATGTATTACAGCATGTATTACAACATGTATTTACATCATGTATTACAGCATGTATTTACAGCATGTATTACAACATGTATTTACAGCATGTATTACAGCATGCATGACAGCAAGTATTTACATCATGTATTACAGCATGTATTACAGCATGTATTTACAGCATGTATTACAGCATGTATTACAGCATGTATTTACAGCATGTATAACATCATGCATTACAGCAAGTATTTACATCATGTATTACAGCATGCATTACAGCATGTATTTACAGCATGTATTACAACATGTATTACAGCATGTATTACAGCATGTATTTACAGCATGTATTACAGCATATATTCACATCATGTATTACAGCATATATTTACATCATGTATTACAGCATGTATTACAGCATATATTTACATCATGTATTACAGCATGTATAGACATCATGTATTACAGCATGTATTACAGCATATATTTACACCATGTATTACAGCATGTATTTACATCATGTATTACAGCATGTATTTACATCATGTATTACAGCATGTATTACAGCATGTATTACAGCATGTATTACAGCATGTATTTACATCATGTATTACAGCATGTATTTACAGCATGCATTACAACATGTATTTACAGCATGTATTACAGCATGTATTACAGCATGCATTACAGCATGTATTTACACCATGTATTTACAGCATGTATTTATAGCATGTATTACAGCATATATTCACATCATGTATTACAGCATATATTTACATCATGTATTACAGTATGTATTACAGCATGCATTACAGCATGTATTTACATCATGTATTACATCATGTATTACAGCATATATTTACATCATGTATTACAGCATGTATTTACAGCATGTATTACAACATGTATTTACAGCATGCATTTACAGCATGTATTACAGCATGTATTTGAATCATGTATTACAACATGTATTTACAGCATGTATTACAGCATGTATTTACAGTAGGTATTTACAGCGTGTATTTACATCATGTATTACAGCATGTATTACAGCATGTATTTACAGTACGTATTTACAGCATGTATTTACATCATGTATTACAGCATGTATTTACAGCATGTATTACATCATGTATTACAGCATGTATTTACAGCATGTATTACAGCATGTATTACAACATGTATTTACATCATGTATTTACATCATGTATTACAGCATGTATTACAGCATGTATTTACAGCATGTATTACAACACGTATTACAGCATGTATTACAGCATGTATTTACAGCATGTATTACAGCATGCATTACAGTAAGTATTTACATCATGTATTACAGCATGTATTTACAGCATGTATTACAACATGTATTTACAGCATGTATTACAACATGTATTTACAGCATGTATTACAGCATGTATTACAACATGTATTTACAGCATATGTTTACATCATGTATTACAGCATGTGTTACAGCATATATTTACATCATGTATTACAGCATGTATTTACAGCATGTATTACAGCATGTATTACAACATGTATTTACATCATGTATTACAGCATGTATTTACAGCATGTATTACAACATGTATTTACAGCATGTATTACAGCATGCATGACAGCAAGTATTTACATCATGTATTACAGCATGTATTACAGCATGTATTTACAGCATGTATTACAACATGTATTACAGCATGTATTACAGCATGTATTTACAGCATGTATAACATCATGCATTACAGCAAGTATTTACATCATGTATTACAGCATGCATTACAGCATGTATTTACAGCATGTATTACAACATGTATTACAGCATGTATTACAGCATGTATTTACAGCATGTATTACAGCATATATTCACATCATGTATTACAGCATATATTTACATCATGTATTACAGCATGTATTACAGCATATATTTACATCATGTATTACAGCATGTATAGACATCATGTATTACAGCATGTATTACAGCATATATTTACACCATGTGTTACAGCATGTATTTACATCATGTATTACAGCATGTATTTACATCATGTATTACAGCATGTATTACAGCATGTATTACAGCATGTATTTACATCATGTATTACAGCATGTATTTACATCATGTATTACAGCATGTATTTACAGCATGCATTACAACATGTATTTACAGCATGTATTACAGCATGTATTACAGCATGCATTACAGCATGTATTTACAGCATGTATTTACAGCATGTATTTATAGCATGTATTACAGCATATATTCACATCATGTATTACAGCATATATTTACATCATGTATTACAGCATGTATTACAGCATGCATTACAGCATGTATTTACAGTAGGTATTTACAGCGTGTATTTACATCATGTATTACAGCATGTATTACAGCATGTATTTACAGTACGTATTTACAGCATGTATTTACATCATGTATTACAGCATGTATTTACAGTATGTATTACAGAATGTATTACAGCTTGTATTTACAGCATGTATTACAGCATGTATTACAGCATGTATTACAGCATGCATTTACAGCATGTATTTATAGCATGTATTACAGCATGTATTACAGCATGTATTACAACATGTATTTACAGCATGTATTACAGCATGTATTTACAGTATGTATTGCAGAATGTATTACAGCATGTATTTACAGCATGTATTACAGCATGCATTTACAGCATGTATTTATAGCATGTATTACAGCATGTATTACAGCATGTATTACAGCATGTATTACAACATGTATTTACAGCATGTATTACAACATGTATTTACAGCATGTATTACAGCATGTATTACAACATGTATTTACAGCATATATTTACATCATGTATTACAGCATGTGTTACAGCATATATTTACATCATGTATTACAGCATGCATTACAGCATGTATTACATCATGTATTACAGCATGTATTTACAGCATGTATTACAGCATGTATTACAACATGTATTTACATCATGTATTACAGCATGTATTTACAGCATGTATTACAACATGTATTTACAGCATGTATTACAGCATGCATGACAGCAAGTATTTACATCATGTATTACAGCATGTATTACAGCATGTATTTACAGCATGTATTACAACATGTATTACAGCATGTATTACAGCATGTATTTACAGCATGTATAACATCATGCATTACAGCAAGTATTTACATCATGTATTACAGCATGCATTACAGCATGTATTTACAGC
Source organism: Lampris incognitus (assembly GCF_029633865.1). Classification (NCBI taxonomy): domain Eukaryota; kingdom Metazoa; phylum Chordata; class Actinopteri; order Lampriformes; family Lampridae; genus Lampris; species Lampris incognitus. Next base: position 52,859,146 of record NC_079223.1, on the reverse strand, counting down.
ATGTATTACAACATGTATTACAGCATGTATTACAGCATGTATTTACAGCATGTATTACAGCATATATTCACATCATGTATTACAGCATATATTTACATCATGTATTACAGCATGTATTACAGCATATATTTACATCATGTATTACAGCATGTATAGACATCATGTATTACAGCATGTATTACAGCATATATTTACACCATGTATTACAGCATGTATTTACATCATGTATTACAGCATGTATTTACATCATGTATTACAGCATGTATTACAGCATGTATTACAGCATGTATTTACATCATGTATTACAGCATGTATTACAGCATGTATTTACAGCATGTATTACAACACGTATTACAGCATGTATTACAGCATGTATTTACAGCATGTATTACAGCATGCATTACAGTAAGTATTTACATCATGTATTACAGCATGTATTTACAGCATGTATTACAACATGTATTTACAGCATGTATTACAACATGTATTTACAGCATGTATTACAGCATGTATTACAACATGTATTTACAGCATATATTTACATCATGTATTACAGCATGTGTTACAGCATATATTTACATCATGTATTACAGCATGCATTACAGCATGTATTACATCATGTATTACAGCATGTATTTACAGCATGTATTACAGCATGTATTACAACATGTATTTACATCATGTATTACAGCATGTATTTACAGCATGTATTACAACATGTATTTACAGCATGTATTACAGCATGCATGACAGCAAGTATTTACATCATGTATTACAGCATGTATTACAGCATGTATTTACAGCATGTATTACAACATGTATTACAGCATGTATTACAGCATGTATTTACAGCATGTATAACATCATGCATTACAGCAAGTATTTACATCATGTATTACAGCATGCATTACAGCATGTATTTACAGCATGTATTACAACATGTATTACAGCATGTATTACAGCATGTATTTACAGCATGTATTACAGCATATATTCACATCATGTATTACAGCATATATTTACATCATGTATTACAGCATGTATTACAGCATATATTTACATCATGTATTACAGCATGTATAGACATCATGTATTACAGCATGTATTACAGCATATATTTACACCATGTATTACAGCATGTATTTACATCATGTATTACAGCATGTATTTACATCATGTATTACAGCATGTATTACAGCATGTATTACAGCATGTATTTACATCATGTATTACAGCATGTATTTACATCATGTATTACAGCATGTATTTACAGCATGCATTACAACATGTATTTACAGCATGTATTACAGCATGTATTACAGCATGCATTACAGCATGTATTTACAGCATGTATTTACAGCATGTATTTATAGCATGTATTACAGCATATATTCACATCATGTATTACAGCATATATTTACATCATGTATTACAGCATGTATTACAGCATGCATTACAGCATGTATTTACAGTAGGTATTTACAGCGTGTATTTACATCATGTATTACAGCATGTATTACAGCATGTATTTACAGTACGTATTTACAGCATGTATTTACATCATGTATTACAGCATGTATTTACAGTATGTATTACAGAATGTATTACAGCTTGTATTTACAGCATGTATTACAGCATGTATTACAGCATGTATTACAGCATGCATTTACAGCATGTATTTATAGCATGTATTACAGCATGTATTACAGCATGTATTACAGCATGTATTACAACATGTATTTACAGCATGTATTACAGCATGTATTTACAGTATGTATTGCAGAATGTATTACAGCATGTATTTACAGCATGTATTACAGCATGTATTTACAGCATGTATTTATAGCATGTATTACAGCATGTATTTACAGCATGTATGACAGCATGTATTACAGCATGTATTACAACATGTATTTACAGCATGTATTACAGCCTGTATTTACAGTATGTATTACAGAATGTATTACAGCTTGTATTTACAGCATGTATTACAGCATGTATTTACAGTATGTATTACAGAATGTATTACAGCTTGTATTTACAGCATGTATTACAGCATGTATTACAGCATGTATTACAGCATGCATTTACAGCATGTATTTATAGCATGTATTACAGCATGTATTACAGCATGTATTACAGCATGTATTACAACATGTATTTACAGCATGTATTACAACATGTATTTACAGCATGTATTACAGCATGTATTACAACATGTATTTACAGCATATATTTACATCATGTATTACAGCATGTGTTACAGCATATATTTACATCATGTATTACAGCATGCATTACAGCATGTATTACATCATGTATTACAGCATGTATTTACAGCATGTATTACAGCATGTATTACAACATGTATTTACATCATGTATTACAGCATGTATTTACAGCATGTATTACAACATGTATTTACAGCATGTATTACAGCATGCATGACAGCAAGTATTTACATCATGTATTACAGCATGTATTTACAGCATGTATTACAACATGTATTACAGCATGTATTACAGCATGTATTTACAGCATGTATAACATCATGCATTACAGCAAGTATTTACATCATGTATTACAGCATGCATTACAGCATGTATTTACAGCATGTATTACAACATGTATTACAGCATGTATTACAGCATGTATTTACAGCATGTATTACAGCATATATTCACATCATGTATTACAGCATATATTTACATCATGTATTACAGCATGTATTACAGCATATATTTACATCATGTATTACAGCATGTATAGACATCATGTATTACAGCATGTATTACAGCATATATTTACACCATGTATTACAGCATGTATTTACATCATGTATTACAGCATGTATTTACATCATGTATTACAGCATGTATTACAGCATGTATTACAGCATGTATTTACATCATGTATTACAGCATGTATTTACATCATGTATTACAGCATGTATTTACAGCATGCATTACAACATGTATTTACAGCATGTATTACAGCATGTATTACAGCATGCATTACAGCATGTATTTACAGCATGTATTTACAGCATGTATTTATAGCATGTATTACAGCATATATTCACATCATGTATTACAGCATATATTTACATCATGTATTACAGCATGTATTACAGCATGCATTACAGCATGTATTTACAGTAGGTATTTACAGCGTGTATTTACATCATGTATTACAGCATGTATTTACAGTACGTATTTACAGCATGTATTTACATCATGTATTACAGCATATATTCACATGATGTATTACAACATGTATTTACATCATGTATTACAGCATGTATTACAGCATGTATTTACAGCATGTATTACAGCATATATTCACATCATGTGTTACAGCATATATTTACATCATGTATTACAGCATGTATTACAGCATGTATTACATCATGTATTACAGCATGTATTTACAGCATGTATTACAACATGTATTTACATCATGTATTTACATCATGTATCACAGCATGTATTACAGCATGTATTTACAGCATGTATTACAACACGTATTACAGCATGTATTACAGCATGTATTTACAGCATGTATTACAGCATGCATTACAGCAAGTATTTACATCATGTATTACAGCATGTATTTACAGCATGTATTACAACATGTATTTACAGCATGTATTTACAGCATGTATTACAACATGTATTTACAGCATGTATTACAGCATGTATTACAACATGTATTTACAGCATATATTTACATCATGTATTACAGCATGTATTACAGCATATATTTACATCATGTATTACAGCATGCATTACAGCATGTATTACATCATGTATTACAGCATGTATTTACAGCATGTATTACAGCATGTATTACAACATGTATTTACATCATGTATTACAGCATGTATTACAGCATGTATTTACAGCATGTATTTACAGCATGTATTACAGCATGTATTACAGCATGTATTTACAGCATGTATAACAGCATGTATTACAGCATGTATTTACAGCATATATTACAACATGTATTACAGCATGTATTACAGCATGTATTTACAGTACGTATTTACAGCATGTATTTACATCATGTATTACAGCATGTATTTACAGTATGTATTACAGAATGTATTACAGCTTGTATTTACAGCATGTATTACAGCATGTATTACAGCATGCATTTACAGCATGTATTTATAGCATGTATTACAGCATGTATTACAACATGTATTTACAGCATGTATTTACAGCATGTATTACAACATGTATTTACAGCATGTATTACAGCATGTATTTACAGCATGTATTTACAGCATGTATTACAGCATGTATTACAGCATGTATTTACAGCATGTATTTACAGCATGTATTACAGCATGTATTACAGCATGTATTTACAGCATGTATAACAGCATGTATTACAGCATGTATTTACAGCATGTATTACAACATGTATTACAGCATGTATTACATAATGTATTTACAGCATGTATAACAGCATGCATTACAGCAAGTATTTACATCATGTATTACAGCATGAATTACAGCATGTATTTACAGCATGTATTACAACATGTATTACAGCATGTATTACAGCATGTATTTACAGCATGTATTACAGCATATATTCACATCATGTATTACAGCATATATTTACATCATGTATTACAGCATGTATTACAGCATATATTTACATCATGTATTACAGCATGTATTTACATCATGTATTACAGCATGTATTACAGCATATATTTACACCATGTATTACAGGATGTATTTACTTCATGTATTACAGCATGTATTTACATCATGTATTACAGCATGTATTACAGCATGTATTTATAGCATGTATTACAACATGTATTTACAGCATATATTTACATCATGTATTACAGCATATATTTACATCATGTGTTACAGCATGCATTACAGCATGTATTACAGCATGTATTACAGCATGTATTTACAGCATGTATTTATAGCATGTATTACAGCATGTATTACAGCATGTATTACAGCATATATTTACATCATGTATTACAGCATGTATTTACAGCATGTCTTACAGCATGTATTTACAGCATGTATTTATAGCATGTATTACAGCATGTATTTACAGCATGTATGACAGCATTTATTACAGCATGTATTACAACATGTATTTACAGCATGTATTACAGCTTGTATTTACAGCATGTATTACAGCATGTATTTACAGCATGTATTACAGCATTTATTACAGCATGTATTTACAGCATGTATTTATAGCATGTATTACAGCATGTATTTACAGCATGTATTTATAGCATGTATTACAGCATGTATTTACATCATGTTTGACAGCATGTATTACAGCATGTATTACAACATGTATTTACAGCATGTATTACAGCATGTATTACAACATGTATTACAGCATGTATTACAGCATGTATTTACAGCATGTATAACATCATGCATTACAGCAAGTATTTACATCATGTATTACAGCATGCATTACAGCATGTATTTACAGCATGTATTACAACATGTATTACAGCATGTATTACAGCATGTATTTACAGCATGTATTACAGCATATATTCACATCATGTATTACAGCATATATTTACATCATGTATTACAGCATGTATTACAGCATATATTTACATCATGTATTACAGCATGTATAGACATCATGTATTACAGCATGTATTACAGCATATATTTACACCATGTATTACAGCATGTATTTACATCATGTATTACAGCATGTATTTACATCATGTATTACAGCATGTATTACAGCATGTATTACAGCATGTATTTACATCATGTATTACAGCATGTATTTACATCATGTATTACAGCATGTATTTACAGCATGCATTACAACATGTATTTACAGCATGTATTACAGCATGTATTACAGCATGTATTTACAGCATGTATAACAGCATGTATTACAGCATGTATTTACAGCATATATTACAACATGTATTACAGCATGTATTACAGCATGTATTTACAGTACGTATTTACAGCATGTATTTACATCATGTATTACAGCATGTATTTACAGCATGTATTACAGCATGTATTACAGCATGCATTTACAGCATGTATTTATAGCATGTATTACAGCATGTATTACAACATGTATTTACAGCATGTATTTACAGCATGTATTACAACATGTATTTACAGCATGTATTACAGCATGTATTTACAGCATGTATTTACAGCATGTATTACAACATGTATTACAGCATGTATTACATAATGTATTTACAGCATGTATAACAGCATGCATTACAGCAAGTATTTACATCATGTATTACAGCATGAATTACAGCATGTATTTACAGCATGTATTACAACATGTATTACAGCATGTATTACAGCATGTATTTACAGCATGTATTACAGCATATATTCACATCATGTATTACAGCATATATTTACATCATGTATTACAGCATGTATTACAGCATATATTTACATCATGTATTACAGCATGTATTTACATCATGTATTACAGCATGTATTACAGCATATATTTACACCATGTATTACAGGATGTATTTACTTCATGTATTACAGCATGTATTTACATCATGTATTACAGCATGTATTACAGCATGTATTTATAGCATGTATTACAACATGTATTTACAGCATATATTTACATCATGTATTACAGCATATATTTACATCATGTGTTACAGCATGCATTACAGCATGTATTACAGCATGTATTACAGCATGTATTTACAGCATGTATTTATAGCATGTATTACAGCATGTATTACAGCATGTATTACAGCATATATTTACATCATGTATTACAGCATGTATTTACAGCATGTCTTACAGCATGTATTTACAGCATGTATTTATAGCATGTATTACAGCATGTATTTACAGCATGTATTACAACATGTATTTACAGCATGTATTACAGCATGTATTTACAGCATCTATTACAACATGTATTTACAGCATGTATTACAGCATGTATTACAGCATGTATTACATGTATTTACAACATGTATTACAACATGTATTTACATCATGTATTACAGCATGTATTACAGCATGTATTTACAGCATGTATTACAACATGTATTTACAGCATGTATTTACATCATGTATTACAACATGTATTTACAGCATGTATTACAGCATGTATTACAGCATGTATTACAGCATGTATTACAACATGTATTTACAGCATGTATTACAGCATGCATTTACAGCATGTATTACGGCATGTATTTACAGCATGTATCTACAGCATGTATTTACAGCATGTATTACAGCATGTACTACAGCATGTATTTACAGCATGTATTACAGCATATATTCACATCATGTATTACAGCATATATTCACATCATGTATTACAGCATGTATTACAGCATATATTTACATCATGTATTACAGCATGTATTACAGCATGTATTTACAGCATGTATTACAACCTGTATTTACAGCATGTATTACAGCATGCATTACAGCATGTATTTACAGCATGTATTTACAGCATGTATTACAGCATGTATTTACAGCATGTATTTATAGCATGTATTACAGCATGTATTACAGCATGTATTACAGCATATATTTACAGCATGTATTACAGCATGTATTTACAGCATGTATTTATAGCATGTATTACAGCATGTATTTACAGCATGTATGACAGCATTTATTACAGCATGTATTACAACATGTATTTACAGCATGTATTACAGCTTGTATTTACAGCATGTATTACAGCATGTATTTACAGCATGTATTACAGCATTTATTACAGCATGTATTTACAGCATGTATTTATAGCATGTATTACAGCATGTATTTACAGCATGTATTTATAGCATGTATTACAGCATGTATTTACATCATGTTTGACAGCATGTATTACAGCATGTATTACAGCATGTATTACAACATGTATTTACAGCATGTATTACAGCATGTATTTACATCATGTATTACAGCATGTATTACAGCATGTATTTACAGCATGTATTACAACATGTATTTACAGCATGTATTACAGCATGTATTTACAGCATGTATTTACAGCATGTATTTATAGCATGTGTTACAGCATGTATTTACATCATGTATGACAGCATGTATTACAGCATGTATTTACATCATGTATTTACAGCTTGTATTACATCATGTATAACAGCCTGTCTTACAACATGTATTTACAGCATGTATTACAGCATGTATTTACAGCATGTATTACAACGTGTATTTACAGCATGTATTACATGTATTTACATCATGTATTACAGCATGCATTACAGCATGTATTTACAGCTTGTATTACAGCATGTATTACAGCATGTATTACAACATGTATTTACAGCATGTATTACAGCATGTATTTACGTCATGTATTTACAGCATGTATTACAGCATGTATTACAGCCTGTATTTACATCATGTATTTACAGCATGTATTACAGCATGTATTACATGTATTTACATCATGTATTACAGCATGTATTACAGCATGTATTACAGCATGTATTACAACATGTATTTACAGCATGTATTACAGCATGTATTTACGTCATGTATTTACAGCATGTATTACAGCATGTATTACAGCCTGTATTTACATCATGTATTTACAGCATGTATTACAGCATGTATTACATGTATTTACATCATGTATTACAGCATGTATTACAGCATGTATTTACAGCATGTATTACAACATGTATTACAGCATGTATTTACATCATGTTTGACAGCATGTATTACAGCATGTATTGCAGCATGTATTAAAACATGTATTTACAGCATGTATTATAGCATGTATTTACATCATGTATTACAGCCTGTATTTACATCATGTATTTACAGCATGTATTACAGCATGTATTTACAGCATGTATTACAACATGTATTTACAGCATGTATTACAGCATGTATTTACAGCATCTATTACAACATGTATTTACAGCATGTATTACAGCATGTATTACAGCATGTATTACATGTATTTACAACATGTATTACAACATGTATTTACATCATGTATTACAGCATGTATTACAGCATGTATTTACAGCATGTATTACAACATGTATTTACAGCATGTATTTACATCATGTATTACAACATGTATTACAGCATGTATTACAGCATGTATTACAGCATGTATTACAACATGTATTTACAGCATGTATTACAGCATGTATTTACATCATGTATTACAGCATGTATTTACAGCATGTATTACAACATGTATTACAGCATGTATTACAGCATGTATTTACAGCATGTATTACAGCATGCATTACAGCAAGTATTTACATCATGTATTACAGCATGTATATACAGCATATATTACAACATGTATTTACAGCATGTATTTACAGCATGTATTACAACATGTATTTACAGCATGTATTACAGCATGTATTTACAGCATGTATTACAGCATATATTCACATCATGTATTACAGCATATATTCACATGATGTATTACAACATGTATTTACATCATGTATTACAGCATGTATTACAGCATGTATTTACAGCATGTATTACAACATGTATTACAGCATGTATTTACATCATGTTTGACAGCATGTATTACAGCATGTATTTACAGCATGTATTACAGCATGTATTACAACATGTATTTACATCATGTATTACAGCATGTATTTACAGCATGTATTACAACATGTATTTACAGCATGTATTACAGCATGCATGACAGCAAGTATTTACATCATGTATTACAGCATGTATTACAGCATGTATTTACAGCATGTATTACAACATGTATTACAGCATGTATTACAGCATGTATTTACAGCATGTATAACATCATGCATTACAGCAAGTATTTACATCATGTATTACAGCATGCATTACAGCATGTATTTACAGCATGTATTACAACATGTATTACAGCATGTATTACAGCATGTATTTACAGCATGTATTACAGCATATATTCACATCATGTATTACAGCATATATTTACATCATGTATTACAGCATGTATTACAGCATATATTTACATCATGTATTACAGCATGTATAGACATCATGTATTACAGCATGTATTACAGCATATATTTACACCATGTATTACAGCATGTATTTACATCATGTATTACAGCATGTATTTACATCATGTATTACAGCATGTATTACAGCATGTATTACAGCATGTATTTACATCATGTATTACAGCATGTATTTACATCATGTATTACAGCATGTATTTACAGCATGCATTACAACATGTATTTACAGCATGTATTACAGCATGTATTACAGCATGCATTACAGCATGTATTTACAGCATGTATTTACAGCATGTATTTATAGCATGTATTACAGCATATATTCACATCATGTATTACAGCATATATTTACATCATGTATTACAGCATGTATTACAGCATGCATTACAGCATGTATTTACAGTAGGTATTTACAGCGTGTATTTACATCATGTATTACAGCATGTATTACAGCATGTATTTACAGTACGTATTTACAGCATGTATTTACATCATGTATTACAGCATGTATTTACAGTATGTATTACAGAATGTATTACAGCTTGTATTTACAGCATGTATTACAGCATGTATTACAGCATGTATTACAGCATGCATTTACAGCATGTATTTATAGCATGTATTACAGCATGTATTACAGCATGTATTACAACATGTATTTACAGCATGTATTACAGCATGTATTTACAGTATGTATTGCAGAATGTATTACAGCATGTATTTACAGCATGTATTACAGCATGTATTTACAGCATGTATTTATAGCATGTATTACAGCATGTATTTACAGCATGTATGACAGCATGTATTACAGCATGTATTACAACATGTATTTACAGCATGTATTACAGCCTGTATTTACAGTATGTATTACAGAATGTATTACAGCTTGTATTTACAGCATGTATTACAGCATGTATTTACAGTATGTATTACAGAATGTATTACAGCTTGTATTTACAGCATGTATTACAGCATGTATTACAGCATGTATTACAGCATGCATTTACAGCATGTATTTATAGCATGTATTACAGCATGTATTACAGCATGTATTACAGCATGTATTACAACATGTATTTACAGCATGTATTACAACATGTATTTACAGCATGTATTACAGCATGTATTACAACATGTATTTACAGCATATATTTACATCATGTATTACAGCATGTGTTACAGCATATATTTACATCATGTATTACAGCATGCATTACAGCATGTATTACATCATGTATTACAGCATGTATTTACAGCATGTATTACAGCATGTATTACAACATGTATTTACATCATGTATTACAGCATGTATTTACAGCATGTATTACAACATGTATTTACAGCATGTATTACAGCATGCATGACAGCAAGTATTTACATCATGTATTACAGCATGTATTTACAGCATGTATTACAACATGTATTACAGCATGTATTACAGCATGTATTTACAGCATGTATAACATCATGCATTACAGCAAGTATTTACATCATGTATTACAGCATGCATTACAGCATGTATTTACAGCATGTATTACAACATGTATTACAGCATGTATTACAGCATGTATTTACAGCATGTATTACAGCATATATTCACATCATGTATTACAGCATATATTTACATCATGTATTACAGCATGTATTACAGCATATATTTACATCATGTATTACAGCATGTATAGACATCATGTATTACAGCATGTATTACAGCATATATTTACACCATGTATTACAGCATGTATTTACATCATGTATTACAGCATGTATTTACATCATGTATTACAGCATGTATTACAGCATGTATTACAGCATGTATTTACATCATGTATTACAGCATGTATTTACATCATGTATTACAGCATGTATTTACAGCATGCATTACAACATGTATTTACAGCATGTATTACAGCATGTATTACAGCATGCATTACAGCATGTATTTACAGCATGTATTTACAGCATGTATTTATAGCATGTATTACAGCATATATTCACATCATGTATTACAGCATATATTTACATCATGTATTACAGCATGTATTACAGCATGCATTACAGCATGTATTTACAGTAGGTATTTACAGCGTGTATTTACATCATGTATTACAGCATGTATTACAGCATGTATTTACAGTACGTATTTACAGCATGTATTTACATCATGTATTACAGCATATATTCACATGATGTATTACAACATGTATTTACATCATGTATTACAGCATGTATTACAGCATGTATTTACAGCATGTATTACAGCATATATTCACATCATGTGTTACAGCATATATTTACATCATGTATTACAGCATGTATTACAGCATGTATTACATCATGTATTACAGCATGTATTTACAGCATGTATTACAACATGTATTTACATCATGTATTTACATCATGTATCACAGCATGTATTACAGCATGTATTTACAGCATGTATTACAACACGTATTACAGCATGTATTACAGCATGTATTTACAGCATGTATTACAGCATGCATTACAGCAAGTATTTACATCATGTATTACAGCATGTATTTACAGCATGTATTACAACATGTATTTACAGCATGTATTTACAGCATGTATTACAACATGTATTTACAGCATGTATTACAGCATGTATTACAACATGTATTTACAGCATATATTTACATCATGTATTACAGCATGTATTACAGCATATATTTACATCATGTATTACAGCATGCATTACAGCATGTATTACATCATGTATTACAGCATGTATTTACAGCATGTATTACAGCATGTATTACAACATGTATTTACATCATGTATTACAGCATGTATTACAGCATGTATTTACAGCATGTATTTACAGCATGTATTACAGCATGTATTACAGCATGTATTTACAGCATGTATAACAGCATGTATTACAGCATGTATTTACAGCATATATTACAACATGTATTACAGCATGTATTACAGCATGTATTTACAGTACGTATTTACAGCATGTATTTACATCATGTATTACAGCATGTATTTACAGTATGTATTACAGAATGTATTACAGCTTGTATTTACAGCATGTATTACAGCATGTATTACAGCATGCATTTACAGCATGTATTTATAGCATGTATTACAGCATGTATTACAACATGTATTTACAGCATGTATTTACAGCATGTATTACAACATGTATTTACAGCATGTATTACAGCATGTATTTACAGCATGTATTACAGCATGTATTACAGCATGTATTTACAGCATGTATTTACAGCATGTATTACAGCATGTATTACAGCTTGTATTTACAGCATGTATAACAGCATGTATTACAGCATGTATTTACAGCATGTATTACAACATGTATTACAGCATGTATTACATAATGTATTTACAGCATGTATAACAGCATGCATTACAGCAAGTATTTACATCATGTATTACAGCATGAATTACAGCATGTATTTACAGCATGTATTACAACATGTATTACAGCATGTATTACAGCATGTATTTACAGCATGTATTACAGCATATATTCACATCATGTATTACAGCATATATTTACATCATGTATTACAGCATGTATTACAGCATATATTTACATCATGTATTACAGCATGTATTTACAGCATGTATTACAGCATATATTTACACCATGTATTACAGGATGTATTTACTTCATGTATTACAGCATGTATTTACATCATGTATTACAGCATGTATTACAGCATGTATTTATAGCATGTATTACAACATGTATTTACAGCATATATTTACATCATGTATTACAGCATATATTTACATCATGTGTTACAGCATGCATTACAGCATGTATTACAGCATGTATTACAGCATGTATTTACAGCATGTATTTATAGCATGTATTACAGCATGTATTACAGCATGTATTACAGCATATATTTACATCATGTATTACAGCATGTATTTACAGCATGTCTTACAGCATGTATTTACAGCATGTATTTATAGCATGTATTACAGCATGTATTTACAGCATGTATGACAGCATTTATTACAGCATGTATTACAACATGTATTTACAGCATGTATTACAGCTTGTATTTACAGCATGTATTACAGCATGTATTTACAGCATGTATTACAGCATTTATTACAGCATGTATTTACAGCATGTATTTATAGCATGTATTACAGCATGTATTTACAGCATGTATTTATAGCATGTATTACAGCATGTATTTACATCATGTTTGACAGCATGTATTACAGCATGTATTACAACATGTATTTACAGCATGTATTACAGCATGTATTACAACATGTATTACAGCATGTATTACAGCATGTATTTACAGCATGTATAACATCATGCATTACAGCAAGTATTTACATCATGTATTACAGCATGCATTACAGCATGTATTTACAGCATGTATTACAACATGTATTACAGCATGTATTACAGCATGTATTTACAGCATGTATTACAGCATATATTCACATCATGTATTACAGCATATATTTACATCATGTATTACAGCATGTATTACAGCATATATTTACATCATGTATTACAGCATGTATAGACATCATGTATTACAGCATGTATTACAGCATATATTTACACCATGTATTACAGCATGTATTTACATCATGTATTACAGCATGTATTTACATCATGTATTACAGCATGTATTACAGCATGTATTACAGCATGTATTTACATCATGTATTACAGCATCTATTTACATCATGTATTACAGCATGTATTTACAGCATGCATTACAACATGTATTTACAGCATGTATTACAGCATGTATAACAGCATGTATTACAGCATGTATTTACAGCATATATTACAACATGTATTACAGCATGTATTACAGCATGTATTTACAGTACGTATTTACAGCATGTATTTACATCATGTATTACAGCATGTATTTACAGTATGTATTACAGAATGTATTACAGCTTGTATTTACAGCATGTATTACAGCATGTATTACAGCATGCATTTACAGCATGTATTTATAGCATGTATTACAGCATGTATTACAACATGTATTTACAGCATGTATTTACAGCATGTATTACAACATGTATTTACAGCATGTATTACAGCATGTATTTACAGCATGTATTTACAGCATGTATTACAGCATGTATTACAGCATGTATTTACAGCATGTATTTACAGCATGTATTACAGCATGTATTACAGCATGTATTTACAGCATGTATAACAGCATGTATTACAGCATGTATTTACAGCATGTATTACAACATGTATTACAGCATGTATTACATAATGTATTTACAGCATGTATAACAGCATGCATTACAGCAAGTATTTACATCATGTATTACAGCATGAATTACAGCATGTATTTACAGCATGTATTACAACATGTATTACAGCATGTATTACAGCATGTATTTACAGCATGTATTACAGCATATATTCACATCATGTATTACAGCATATATTTACATCATGTATTACAGCATGTATTACAGCATATATTTACATCATGTATTACAGCATGTATTTACATCATGTATTACAGCATGTATTACAGCATATATTTACACCATGTATTACAGGATGTATTTACTTCATGTATTACAGCATGTATTTACATCATGTATTACAGCATGTATTACAGCATGTATTTATAGCATGTATTACAACATGTATTTACAGCATATATTTACATCATGTATTACAGCATATATTTACATCATGTGTTACAGCATGCATTACAGCATGTATTACAGCATGTATTACAGCATGTATTTACAGCATGTATTTATAGCATGTATTACAGCATGTATTACAGCATGTATTACAGCATATATTTACATCATGTATTACAGCATGTATTTACAGCATGTCTTACAGCATGTATTTACAGCATGTATTTATAGCATGTATTACAGCATGTATTTACAGCATGTATGACAGCATTTATTACAGCATGTATTACAACATGTATTTACAGCATGTATTACAGCTTGTATTTACAGCATGTATTACAGCATGTATTTACAGCATGTATTACAGCATTTATTACAGCATGTATTTACAGCATGTATTTATAGCATGTATTACAGCATGTATTTACAGCATGTATTTATAGCATGTATTACAGCATGTATTTACATCATGTTTGACAGCATGTATTACAGCATGTATTACAACATGTATTTACAGCATGTATTACAGCATGTATTACAACATGTATTACAGCATGTATTTACAGCATGTATAACATCATGCATTACAGCAAGTATTTACATCATGTATTACAGCATGCATTACAGCATGTATTTACAGCATGTATTACAACATGTATTACAGCATGTATTACAGCATGTATTTACAGCATGTATTACAGCATATATTCACATCATGTATTACAGCATATATTTACATCATGTATTACAGCATGTATTACAGCATATATTTACATCATGTATTACAGCATGTATAGACATCATGTATTACAGCATGTATTACAGCATATATTTACACCATGTATTACAGCATGTATTTACATCATGTATTACAGCATGTATTTACATCATGTATTACAGCATGTATTACAGCATGTATTACAGCATGTATTTACATCATGTATTACAGCATGTATTTACATCATGTATTACAGCATGTATTTACAGCATGCATTACAACATGTATTTACAGCATGTATTACAGCATGTATTACAGCATGCATTACAGCATGTATTACAGCATGCATTACAGCATGTATTTACAGCATGTATTTACAGCATGTATTTATAGCATGTATTACAGCATATATTCACATCATGTATTACAGCATATATTTACATCATGTATTACAGCATGTATTACAGCATGCATTACAGCATGTATTTACATCATGTATTACATCATGTATTACAGCATATATTTACATCATGTATTACAGCATGCATTTACAGCATGTATTACAGCATGTATTTGAATCATGTATTACAACATGTATTTACAGCATGTATTACAGTATGTATTTACAGTAGGTATTTACAGCGTGTATTTACATCATGTATTACAGCATGTATTACAGCATGTATTTACAGTACGTATTTACAGCATGTATTTACATCATGTATTACAGCATGTATTTACAGTATGTATTACAGAATGTATTACAGCTTGTATTTACAGCATGTATTACAGCATGTATTACAGCATGCATTTACAGCATGTATTACAGCATGTATTACAGCATGTATTACAGCATGTATTACAACATGTATTTACAGCATGTATTACAGCATGTATTTACAGTATGTATTGCAGAATGTATTACAGCATGTACTTACAGCATGTATTACAGCATGTATTTACAGCATGTATTTATAGCATGTATTACAGCATGTATTTACAGCATGTATGACAGCATGTATTACAGCATGTATTACAACATGTATTTACAGCATGTATTACAGCCTGTATTTACAGTATGTATTACAGAATGTATTACAGCTTGTATTTACAGCATGTATTACAGCATGTATTTACAGCATGTATTACAGCATGTATTACAGCATGTATTTACATTATGTATTTATAGCATGTATTACAGCATGTATTTACAGCATGTATTACAACATGTATTACAGCATGTATTACAGCATGTATTTACAGCATGTATTACAGCATGCATTACAGCAAGTATTTACATCATGTATTACAGCATGTATATACAGCATATATTACAACATGTATTTACAGCATGTATTTACAGCATGTATTACAACATGTATTTACAGCATGTATTACAGCATGTATTTACAGCATGTATTACAGCATATATTCACATCATGTATTACAGCATATATTCACATGATGTATTACAACATGTATTTACATCATGTATTACAGCATGTATTACAGCATGTATTTACAGCATGTATTACAGCATATATTCACATCATGTGTTACAGCATATATTTACATCATGTATTACAGCATGTATTACAGCATGTATTACATCATGTATTACAGCATGTATTTACAGCATGTATTACAACATGTATTTACATCATGTATTTACATCATGTATCACAGCATGTATTACAGCATGTATTTACAGCATGTATTACAACACGTATTACAGCATGTATTACAGCATGTATTTACAGCATGTATTACAGCATGCATTACAGCAAGTATTTACATCATGTATTACAGCATGTATTTACAGCATGTATTACAACATGTATTTACAGCATGTATTTACAGCATGTATTACAACATGTATTTACAGCATGTATTACAGCATGTATTACAACATGTATTTACAGCATATATTTACATCATGTATTACAGCATGTATTACAGCATATATTTACATCATGTATTACAGCATGCATTACAGCATGTATTACATCATGTATTACAGCATGTATTTACAGCATGTATTACAGCATGTATTACAACATGTATTTACATCATGTATTACAGCATGTATTACAGCATGTATTTACAGCATGTATTTACAGCATGTATTACAGCATGTATTACAGCATGTATTTACAGCATGTATAACAGCATGTATTACAACATGTATTACAGCATGTATTACAGCATGTATTTACAGTACGTATTTACAGCATGTATTTACATCATGTATTACAGCATGTATTTACAGTATGTATTACAGAATGTATTACAGCTTGTATTTACAGCATGTATTACAGCATGTATTACAGCATGCATTTACAGCATGTATTTATAGCATGTATTACAGCATGTATTACAACATGTATTTACAGCATGTATTTACAGCATGTATTACAACATGTATTTACAGCATGTATTACAGCATGTATTTACAGCATGTATTACAGCATATATTCACATCATGTATTACAGCATATATTCACATGATGTATTACAACATGTATTTACATCATGTATTACAGCATGTATTACAGCATGTATTTACAGCATGTATTACAGCATATATTCACATCATGTGTTACAGCATATATTTACATCATGTATTACAGCATGTATTACAGCATGTATTACATCATGTATTACAGCATGTATTTACAGCATGTATTACAACATGTATTTACATCATGTATTTACATCATGTATCACAGCATGTATTACAGCATGTATTTACAGCATGTATTACAACACGTATTACAGCATGTATTACAGCATGTATTTACAGCATGTATTACAGCATGCATTACAGCAAGTATTTACATCAGGTATTACAGCATGTATTTACAGCATGTATTACAACATGTATTTACAGCATGTATTTACAGCATGTATTACAACATGTATTTACAGCATGTATTACAGCATGTATTACAACATGTATTTACAGCATATATTTACATCATGTATTACAGCATGTATTACAGTATATATTTACATCATGTATTACAGCATGCATTACAGCATGTATTACATCATGTATTACAGCATGTATTTACAGCATGTATTACAGCATGCATTACAGCATGTATTTACAGCATGTATTTACAGCATGTATTACAGCATGTATTACAGCATGTATTTACAGCATGTATTTACAGCATGTATTACAGCATGTATTACAGCATGTATAACAGCATGTATTACAGCATGTATTTACAGCATGTATTACAACATGTATTACAGCATGTATTACATAATGTATTTACAGCATGTATAACAGCATGCATTACAGCAAGTATTTACATCATGTATTACAGCATGAATTACAGCATGTATTTACAGCATGTATTACAACATGTATTACAGCATGTATTACAGCATGTATTTACAGCATGTATTACAGCATATATTCACATCATGTATTACAGCATATATTTACATCATGTATTACAGCATGTATTACAGCATATATTTACATCATGTATTACAGCATGTATTTACATCATGTATTACAGCATGTATTACAGCATATATTTACACCATGTATTACAGGATGTATTTACTTCATGTATTACAGCATGTATTTACATCATGTATTACAGCATGTATTACAGCATGTATTTATAGCATGTATTACAACATGTATTTACAGCATATATTTACATCATGTATTACAGCATATATTTACATCATGTGTTACAGCATGCATTACAGCATGTATTACAGCATGTATTACAGCATGTATTTACAGCATGTATTTATAGCATGTATTACAGCATGTATTACAGCATGTATTACAGCATATATTTACATCATGTATTACAGCATGTATTTACAGCATGTATTACAGCATGTATTTACAGCATGTATTTATAGCATGTATTACAGCATGTATTTACAGCATGTATGACAGCATTTATTACAGCATGTATTACAACATGTATTTACAGCATGTATTACAGCTTGTATTTACAGCATGTATTACAGCATGTATTTACAGCATGTATTACAGCATTTATTACAGCATGTATTTACAGCATGTATTTATAGCATGTATTACAGCATGTATTTACAGCATGTATTTATAGCATGTATTACAGCATGTATTTACATCATGTTTGACAGCATGTATTACAGCATGTATTACAGCATGTATTACAACATGTATTTACAGCATGTATTACAGCATGTATTTACATCATGTATTACAGCATGTATTACAGCATGTATTTACAGCATGTATTACAACATGTATTTACAGCATGTATTACAGCATGTATTACAACATGTATTTACAGCATGTATTTACAGCATGTATTTATAGCATGTGTTACAGCATGTATTTACATCATGTATGACAGCATGTATTACAGCATGTATTTACATCATGTATTTACAGCTTGTATTACATCATGTATAACAGCATGTCTTACAACATGTATTTACAGCATGTATTACAGCATGTATTTACAGCATGTATTACAACGTGTATTTACAGCATGTATTACATGTATTTACATCATGTATTACAGCATGCATTACAGCATGTATTTACAGCTTGTATTACAGCATGTATTACAGCATGTATTACAACATGTATTTACAGCATGTATTACAGCATGTATTTACGTCATGTATTTACAGCATGTATTACAGCATGTATTACAGCCTGTATTTACATCATGTATTTACAGCATGTATTACAGCATGTATTACATGTATTTACATCATGTATTACAGCATGTATTACAGCATGTATTACAGCATGTATTACAACATGTATTTACAGCATGTATTACAGCATGTATTTACGTCATGTATTTACAGCATGTATTACAGCATGTATTACAGCATGTATTACATGTATTTACATCATGTATTACAGCATGTATTACAGCATGTATTTACAGCATGTATTACAACATGTATTACAGCATGTATTTACATCATGTTTGACAGCATGTATTACAGCATGTATTGCAGCATGTATTACAACATGTATTTACAGCATGTATTATAGCATGTATTTACATCATGTATTACAGCCTGTATTTACATCATGTATTTACAGCATGTATTACAGCATGTATTTACAGCATGTATTACAACATGTATTTACAGCATGTATTACAGCATGTATTTACAGCATCTATTACAACATGTATTTACAGCATGTATTACAGCATGTATTACAGCATGTATTACATGTATTTACAACATGTATTACAACATGTATTTACATCATGTATTACAGCATGTATTACAGCATGTATTTACAGCATGTATTACAACATGTATTTACAGCACGTATTTACATCATGTATTACAACATGTATTTACAGCATGTATTACAGCATGTATTACAGCATGTATTACAGCATGTATTACAGCATGTATTACAACATGTATTTACAGCATGTATTACAGCATGCATTTACAGCATGTATTACGGCATGTATTTACAGCATGTATCTACAGCATGTATTTACGGCATGTATTACAGCATGTACTACAGCATGTATTTACAGCATGTATTACAGCATATATTCACATCATGTATTACAGCATATTATCACATCATGTATTACAGCATGTATTACAGCATATATTTACATCATGTATTACAGCATGTATTACAGCATGTATTTACAGCATGTATTACAACCTGTATTTACAGCATGTATTACAGCATGCATTACAGCATGTATTTACAGCATGTATTTACAGCATGTATTACATCATGTATTACAGCATGTATTTACAGCATGTATTACAGCATGTATTACAGCATGTATATACAGGATGTATTACAACATGTATTTACAGCATGTATTACAGCATGCACTACAGCAAGTATTTACAACATGTATTACAGCATGCATTACAGCAAGTATTTACAGCATGTATTACAGCATGTATTTACAGCATGTATTACAACATGTATTTACAGCATGTATTACAGCATGCATTACAGCAAGTATTTACAACATGTATTACAGCATGCATTACAGCAAGTATTTACAACATGTATTACAGCATGCATTACAACATGTATTTACAGCATGTATTACAGCATGTATTTACAGCATGTATTTACAGCATGTATTACAGCATATATTCACATCATTTATTACAGCATATATTTACATCATGTATACAGCATGTATTACAGCATATATTTACATCATGTATTACAGCATGTATTACAGCATGTATTTACAGCATGTATTACAACGTGTATTTACAGCATGTATTACATGTATTTGCATCATGTATTACAGCATGCATTACAGCATGTATTTACAGCTTGTATTACAGCATGTATTACAGCATGTATTACAACGTGTATTTACAGCATGTATTACAGCATGTATTTACGTCATGTATTTACAGCATGTATTACAGCATGTATTACAGCCTGTATTTACATCATGTATTTACAGCATGTATTACAGCATGTATTTACAGCATGTATTACAACATGTATTTACAGCATGTATTACAGCATGTATTTACAGCATCTATTACAACATGTATTTACAGCATGTATTACAGCATGTATTACAGCATGTATTACATGTATTTACAACATGTATTACAACATGTATTTACATCATGTATTACAGCATGTATTACAGCATGTATTTACAGCATGTATTACAACATGTATTTACAGCATGTATTTACATCATGTATTACAACATGTATTTACAGCATGTATTACAGCATGTATTACAGCATGTATTACAGCATGTATTACAACATGTATTTACAGCATGTATTACAGCATGCATTTACAGCATGTATTACGGCATGTATTTACAGCATGTATCTACAGCATGTATTTACAGCATGTATTACAGCATGTACTACAGCATGTATTTACAGCATGTATTACAGCATATATTCACATCATGTATTACAGCATATATTCACATCATGTATTACAGCATGTATTACAGCATATATTTACATCATGTATTACAGCATGTATTACAGCATGTATTTACAGCATGTATTACAACCTGTATTTACAGCATGTATTACAGCATGCATTACAGCATGTATTTACAGCATGTATTTACAGCATGTATTACAGCATGTATTTACAGCATGTATTTATAGCATGTATTACAGCATGTATTACAGCATGTATTACAGCATATATTTACATCATGTATTACAGCATGTATTTACAGCATGTATTACAGCATGTATTTACAGCATGTATTTATAGCATGTATTACAGCATGTATTTACAGCATGTATGACAGCATTTATTACAGCATGTATTACAACATGTATTTACAGCATGTATTACAGCTTGTATTTACAGCATGTATTACAGCATGTATTTACAGCATGTATTACAGCATTTATTACAGCATGTATTTACAGCATGTATTTATAGCATGTATTACAGCATGTATTTACAGCATGTATTTATAGCATGTATTACAGCATGTTTGACAGCATGTATTACAGCATGTATTACAGCATGTATTACAACATGTATTTACAGCATGTATTACAGCATGTATTTACATCATGTATTACAGCATGTATTACAGCATGTATTTACAGCATGTATTACAACATGTATTTACAGCATGTATTACAGCATGTATTTACAGCATGTATTTACAGCATGTATTTATAGCATGTGTTACAGCATGTATTTACATCATGTATGACAGCATGTATTACAGCATGTATTTACATCATGTATTTACAGCTTGTATTACATCATGTATAACAGCATGTCTTACAACATGTATTTACAGCATGTATTACAGCATGTATTTACAGCATGTATTACAACGTGTATTTACAGCATGTATTACATGTATTTACATCATGTATTACAGCATGCATTACAGCATGTATTTACAGCTTGTATTACAGCATGTATTACAGCATGTATTACAACATGTATTTACAGCATGTATTACAGCATGTATTTACGTCATGTATTTACAGCATGTATTACAGCATGTATTACAGCCTGTATTTACATCATGTATTTACAGCATGTATTACAGCATGTATTACATGTATTTACATCATGTATTACAGCATGTATTACAGCATGTATTACAGCATGTATTACAACATGTATTTACAGCATGTATTACAGCATGTATTTACGTCATGTATTTACAGCATGTATTACAGCATGTATTACAGCCTGTATTTACATCATGTATTTACAGCATGTATTACAGCATGTATTACATGTATTTACATCATGTATTACAGCATGTATTACAGCATTTATTTACAGCATGTATTACAACATGTATTACAGCATGTATTTACATCATGTTTGACAGCATGTATTACAGCATGTATTGCAGCATGTATTACAACATGTATTTACAGCATGTATTATAGCATGTATTTACATCATGTATTACAGCCTGTAATACATCATGTATTTACAGCATGTATTACAGCATGTATTTACAGCATGTATTACAACATGTATTTACAGCATGTATTACAGCATGTATTTACAGCATCTATTACAACATGTATTTACAGCATGTATTACAGCATGTATTACAGCATGTATTACATGTATTTACAACATGTATTACAACATGTATTTACATCATGTATTACAGCATGTATTACAGCATGTATTTACAGCATGTATTACAACATGTATTTACAGCATGTATTTACATCATGTATTACAACATGTATTTACAGCATGTATTACAGCATGTATTACAGCATGTATTACAGCATGTATTACAGCATGTATTACAACATGTATTTACAGCATGTATTACAGCATGCATTTACAGCATGTATTACGGCATGTATTTACAGCATGTATCTACAGCATGTATTTACAGCATGTATTACAGCATGTACTACAGCATGTATTTACAGCATGTATTACAGCATATATTCACATCATGTATTACAGCATATTATCACATCATGTATTACAGCATGTATTACAGCATATATTTACATCATGTATTACAGCATGTATTACAGCATGTATTTACAGCATGTATTACAACCTGTATTTACAGCATGTATTACAGCATGCATTACAGCATGTATTTACAGCATGTATTTACAGCATGTATTACATCATGTATTACAGCATGTATTTACAGCATGTATTACAGCATGTATTACAGCATGTATTACAACATGTATTTACATCATGTATTACAGCATGTATATACAGGATGTATTACAACATGTATTTACAGCATGTATTACAGCATGCACTACAGCAAGTATTTACAACATGTATTACAGCATGCATTACAGCAAGTATTTACAGCATGTATTACAGCATGTATTTACAGCATGTATTACAACATGTATTTACAGCATGTATTACAGCATGCATTACAGCAAGTATTTACAACATGTATTACAGCATGCATTACAACATGTATTTACAGCATGTATTACAGCATGTATTTACAGCATGTATTTACAGCATGTATTACAGCATATATTCACATCATTTATTACAGCATATATTTACATCATGTATACAGCATGTATTACAGCATATATTTACATCATGTATTACAGCATGTATTACAGCATGTATTTACAGCATGTATTACAACGTGTATTTACAGCATGTATTACATGTATTTGCATCATGTATTACAGCATGCATTACAGCATGTATTTACAGCTTGTATTACAGCATGTATTACAGCATGTATTACAACGTGTATTTACAGCATGTATTACAGCATGTATTTACGTCATGTATTTACAGCATGTATTACAGCATGTATTACAGCCTGTATTTACATCATGTATTTACAGCATGTATTACAGCATGTATTTACAGCATGTATTACAACATGTATTTACAGCATGTATTACAGCATGTATTTACAGCATCTATTACAACATGTATTTACAGCATGTATTACAGCATGTATTACAGCATGTATTACATGTATTTACAACATGTATTACAACATGTATTTACATCATGTATTACAGCATGTATTACAGCATGTATTTACAGCATGTATTACAACATGTATTTACAGCATGTATTTACATCATGTATTACAACATGTATTTACAGCATGTATTACAGCATGTATTACAGCATGTATTACAGCATGTATTACAACATGTATTTACAGCATGTATTACAGCATGCATTTACAGCATGTATTACGGCATGTATTTACAGCATGTATCTACAGCATGTATTTACAGCATGTATTACAGCATGTACTACAGCATGTATTTACAGCATGTATTACAGCATATATTCACATCATGTATTACAGCATATATTCACATCATGTATTACAGCATGTATTACAGCATATATTTACATCATGTATTACAGCATGTATTACAGCATGTATTTACAGCATGTATTACAACCTGTATTTACAGCATGTATTACAGCATGCATTACAGCATGTATTTACAGCATGTATTTACAGCATGTATTACAGCATGTATTTACAGCATGTATTTATAGCATGTATTACAGCATGTATTACAGCATGTATTACAGCATATATTTACATCATGTATTACAGCATGTATTTACAGCATGTATTACAGCATGTATTTACAGCATGTATTTATAGCATGTATTACAGCATGTATTTACAGCATGTATGACAGCATTTATTACAGCATGTATTACAACATGTATTTACAGCATGTATTACAGCTTGTATTTACAGCATGTATTACAGCATGTATTTACAGCATGTATTACAGCATTTATTACAGCATGTATTTACAGCATGTATTTATAGCATGTATTACAGCATGTATTTACAGCATGTATTTATAGCATGTATTACAGCATGTATTTACATCATGTTTGACAGCATGTATTACAGCATGTATTACAGCATGTATTACAACATGTATGACAGCATTTATTACAGCATGTATTACAACATGTATTTACAGCATGTATTACAGCTTGTATTTACAGCATGTATTACAGCATGTATTTACAGCATGTATTACAGCATTTATTACAGCATGTATTTACAGCATGTATTTATAGCATGTATTACAGCATGTATTTACAGCATGTATTTATAGCATGTATTACAGCATGTATTTACATCATGTTTGACAGCATGTATTACAGCATGTATTACAGCATGTATTACAACATGTATTTACAGCATGTATTACAGCATGTATTTACATCATGTATTACAGCATGTATTACAGCATGTATTTACAGCATGTATTACAACATGTATTTACAGCATGTATTACAGCATGTATTTACAGCATGTATTTACAGCATGTATTTATAGCATGTGTTACAGCATGTATTTACATCATGTATGACAGCATGTATTACAGCATGTATTTACATCATGTATTTACAGCTTGTATTACATCATGTATAACAGCATGTCTTACAACATGTATTTACAGCATGTATTACAGCATGTATTTACAGCATGTATTACAACGTGTATTTACAGCATGTATTACATGTATTTACATCATGTATTACAGCATGCATTACAGCATGTATTTACAGCTTGTATTACAGCATGTATTACAGCATGTATTACAACATGTATTTACAGCATGTATTACAGCATGTATTTACGTCATGTATTTACAGCATGTATTACAGCATGTATTACAGCCTGTATTTACATCATGTATTTACAGCATGTATTACAGCATGTATTACATGTATTTACATCATGTATTACAGCATGTATTACAGCATGTATTACAGCATGTATTACAACATGTATTTACAGCATGTATTACAGCATGTATTTACGTCATGTATTTACAGCATGTATTACAGCATGTATTACAGCCTGTATTTACATCATGTATTTACAGCATGTATTACAGCATGTATTACATGTATTTACATCATGTATTACAGCATGTATTACAGCATGTATTTACAGCATGTATTACAACATGTATTACAGCATGTATTTACATCATGTTTGACAGCATGTATTACAGCATGTATTGCAGCATGTATTACAACATGTATTTACAGCATGTATTATAGCATGTATTTACATCATGTATTACAGCCTGTATTTACATCATGTATTTACAGCATGTATTACAGCATGTATTTACAGCATGTATTACAACATGTATTTACAGCATGTATTACAGCATGTATTTACAGCATCTATTACAACATGTATTTACAGCATGTATTACAGCATGTATTACATGTATTTACAACATGTATTACAACATGTATTTACATCATGTATTACAGCATGTATTACAGCATGTATTTACAGCATGTATTACAACATGTATTTACAGCATGTATTTACATCATGTATTACAACATGTATTTACAGCATGTATTACAGCATGTATTACAGCATGTATTACAGCATGTATTACAACATGTATTTACAGCATGTATTACAGCATGCATTTACAGCATGTATTACGGCATGTATTTACAGCATGTATCTACAGCATGTATTTACAGCATGTATTACAGCATGTACTACAGCATGTATTTACAGCATGTATTACAGCATATATTCACATCATGTATTACAGCATATTATCACATCATGTATTACAGCATGTATTACAGCATATATTTACATCATGTATTACAGCATGTATTACAGCATGTATTTACAGCATGTATTACAACCTGTATTTACAGCATGTATTACAGCATGCATTACAGCATGTATTTACAGCATGTATTTACAGCATGTATTACATCATGTATTACAGCATGTATTTACAGCATGTATTACAGCATGTATTACAGCATGTATTACAACATGTATTTACATCATGTATTACAGCATGTATATACAGGATGTATTACAACATGTATTTACAGCATGTATTACAGCATGCACTACAGCAAGTATTTACAACATGTATTACAGCATGCATTACAGCAAGTATTTACAGCATGTATTACAGCATGTATTTACAGCATGTATTACAACATGTATTTACAGCATGTATTACAGCATGCATTACAGCAAGTATTTACAACATGTATTACAGCATGCATTACAGCAAGTATTTACAACATGTATTACAGCATGCATTACAACATGTATTTACAGCATGTATTACAGCATGTATTTACAGCATGTATTTACAGCATGTATTACAGCATATATTCACATCATTTATTACAGCATATATTTACATCATGTATACAGCATGTATTACAGCATATATTTACATCATGTATTACAGCATGTATTACAGCATGTATTTACAGCATGTATTACATGTATTTGCATCATGTATTACAGCATGCATTACAGCATGTATTTACAGCTTGTATTACAGCATGTATTACAGCATGTATTACAACGTGTATTTACAGCATGTATTACAGCATGTATTTACGTCATGTATTTACAGCATGTATTACAGCATGTATTACAGCCTGTATTTACATCATGTATTTACAGCATGTATTACAGCATGTATTTACAGCATGTATTACAACATGTATTTACAGCATGTATTACAGCATGTATTTACAGCATCTATTACAACATGTATTTACAGCATGTATTACAGCATGTATTACATGTATTTACAACATGTATTACAACATGTATTTACATCATGTATTACAGCATGTATTACAGCATGTATTTACAGCATGTATTACAACATGTATTTACAGCATGTATTTACATCATGTATTACAACATGTATTTACAGCATGTATTACAGCATGTATTACAGCATGTATTACAGCATGTATTACAACATGTATTTACAGCATGTATTACAGCATGCATTTACAGCATGTATTACGGCATGTATTTACAGCATGTATCTACAGCATGTATTTACAGCATGTATTACAGCATGTACTACAGCATGTATTTACAGCATGTATTACAGCATATATTCACATCATGTATTACAGCATATATTCACATCATGTATTACAGCATGTATTACAGCATATATTTACATCATGTATTACAGCATGTATTACAGCATGTATTTACAGCATGTATTACAACATGTATTTACAGCATGTATTTACAGCATGTATTACAACATGTATTTACAGCATGTATTACAGCATGTATTTACAGCATCTATTACAACATGTATTTACAGCATGTATTACAGCATGTATTACAGCATGTATTACATGTATTTACAACATGTATTACAACATGTATTTACATCATGTATTACAGCATGTATTACAGCATGTATTTACAGCATGTATTACAACATGTATTTACAGCATGTATTTACATCATGTATTACAACATGTATTTACAGCATGTATTACAGCATGTATTACAGCATGTATTACAGCATGTATTACAGCATGTATTACAACATGTATTTACAGCATGTATTACAGCATGCATTTACAGCATGTATTACGGCATGTATTTACAGCATGTATCTACAGCATGTATTTACGGCATGTATTACAGCATGTACTACAGCATGTATTTACAGCATGTATTACAGCATATATTCACATCATGTATTACAGCATATTATCACATCATGTATTACAGCATGTATTACAGCATATATTTACATCATGTATTACAGCATGTATTACAGCATGTATTTACAGCATGTATTACAACCTGTATTTACAGCATGTATTACAGCATGCATTACAGCATGTATTTACAGCATGTATTTACAGCATGTATTACATCATGTATTACAGCATGTATTTACAGCATGTATTACAGCATGTATTACAGCATGTATATACAGGATGTATTACAACATGTATTTACAGCATGTATTACAGCATGCACTACAGCAAGTATTTACAACATGTATTACAGCATGCATTACAGCAAGTATTTACAGCATGTATTACAGCATGTATTTACAGCATGTATTACAACATGTATTTACAGCATGTATTACAGCATGCATTACAGCAAGTATTTACAACATGTATTACAGCATGCATTACAGCAAGTATTTACAACATGTATTACAGCATGCATTACAACATGTATTTACAGCATGTATTACAGCATGTATTTACAGCATGTATTTACAGCATGTATTACAGCATATATTCACATCATTTATTACAGCATATATTTACATCATGTATACAGCATGTATTACAGCATATATTTACATCATGTATTACAGCATGTATTACAGCATGTATTTACAGCATGTATTACAACGTGTATTTACAGCATGTATTACATGTATTTGCATCATGTATTACAGCATGCATTACAGCATGTATTTACAGCTTGTATTACAGCATGTATTACAGCATGTATTACAACGTGTATTTACAGCATGTATTACAGCATGTATTTACGTCATGTATTTACAGCATGTATTACAGCATGTATTACAGCCTGTATTTACATCATGTATTTACAGCATGTATTACAGCATGTATTTACAGCATGTATTACAACATGTATTTACAGCATGTATTACAGCATGTATTTACAGCATCTATTACAACATGTATTTACAGCATGTATTACAGCATGTATTACAGCATGTATTACATGTATTTACAACATGTATTACAACATGTATTTACATCATGTATTACAGCATGTATTACAGCATGTATTTACAGCATGTATTACAACATGTATTTACAGCATGTATTTACATCATGTATTACAACATGTATTTACAGCATGTATTACAGCATGTATTACAGCATGTATTACAGCATGTATTACAACATGTATTTACAGCATGTATTACAGCATGCATTTACAGCATGTATTACGGCATGTATTTACAGCATGTATCTACAGCATGTATTTACAGCATGTATTACAGCATGTACTACAGCATGTATTTACAGCATGTATTACAGCATATATTCACATCATGTATTACAGCATATATTCACATCATGTATTACAGCATGTATTACAGCATATATTTACATCATGTATTACAGCATGTATTACAGCATGTATTTACAGCATGTATTACAACCTGTATTTACAGCATGTATTACAGCATGCATTACAGCATGTATTTACAGCATGTATTTACAGCATGTATTACAGCATGTATTTACAGCATGTATTTATAGCATGTATTACAGCATGTATTACAGCATGTATTACAGCATATATTTACATCATGTATTACAGCATGTATTTACAGCATGTATTACAGCATGTATTTACAGCATGTATTTATAGCATGTATTACAGCATGTATTTACAGCATGTATGACAGCATTTATTACAGCATGTATTACAACATGTATTTACAGCATGTATTACAGCTTGTATTTACAGCATGTATTACAGCATGTATTTACAGCATGTATTACAGCATTTATTACAGCATGTATTTACAGCATGTATTTATAGCATGTATTACAGCATGTATTTACAGCATGTATTTATAGCATGTATTACAGCATGTTTGACAGCATGTATTACAGCATGTATTACAGCATGTATTACAACATGTATTTACAGCATGTATTACAGCATGTATTTACATCATGTATTACAGCATGTATTACAGCATGTATTTACAGCATGTATTACAACATGTATTTACAGCATGTATTACAGCATGTATTTACAGCATGTATTTACAGCATGTATTTATAGCATGTGTTACAGCATGTATTTACATCATGTATGACAGCATGTATTACAGCATGTATTTACATCATGTATTTACAGCTTGTATTACGTTATGTATAACAGCATGTCTTACAACATGTATTTACAGCATGTATTACAGCATGTATTTACAGCATGTATTACAACGTGTATTTACAGCATGTATTACATGTATTTACATCATGTATTACAGCATGCATTACAGCATGTATTTACAGCTTGTATTACAGCATGTATTACAGCATGTATTACAACATGTATTTACAGCATGTATTACAGCATGTATTTACAGCATGTATTACAGCATGTATTACAGCCTGTATTTACATCATGTATTTACAGCATGTATTACAGCATGTATTACATGTATTTACATCATGTATTACAGCATGTATTACAGCATGTATTACAGCATGTATTACAACATGTATTTACAGCATGTATTACAGCATGTATTTACGTCATGTATTTACAGCATGTATTACAGCATGTATTACAGCCTGTATTTACATCATGTATTTACAGCATGTATTACAGCATGTATTACATGTATTTACATCATGTATTACAGCATGTATTACAGCATGTATTTACAGCATGTATTACAACATGTATTACAGCATGTATTTACATCATGTTTGACAGCATGTATTACAGCATGTATTGCAGCATGTATTACAACATGTATTTACAGCATGTATTATAGCATGTATTTACATCATGTATTACAGCCTGTAATACATCATGTATTTACAGCATGTATTACAGCATGTATTTACAGCATGTATTACAACATGTATTTACAGCATGTATTACAGCATGTATTTACAGCATCTATTACAACATGTATTTACAGCATGTATTACAGCATGTATTACAGCATGTATTACATGTATTTACAACATGTATTACAACATGTATTTACATCATGTATTACAGCATGTATTACAGCATGTATTTACAGCATGTATTACAACATGTATTTACAGCATGTATTTACATCATGTATTACAACATGTATTTACAGCATGTATTACAGCATGTATTACAGCATGTATTACAGCATGTATTACAGCATGTATTACAACATGTATTTACAGCATGTATTACAGCATGCATTTACAGCATGTATTACGGCATGTATTTACAGCATGTATCTACAGCATGTATTTACAGCATGTATTACAGCATGTACTACAGCATGTATTTACAGCATGTATTACAGCATATATTCACATCATGTATTACAGCATATTATCACATCATGTATTACAGCATGTATTACAGCATATATTTACATCATGTATTACAGCATGTATTACAGCATGTATTTACAGCATGTATTACAACCTGTATTTACAGCATGTATTACAGCATGCATTACAGCATGTATTTACAGCATGTATTTACAGCATGTATTACATCATGTATTACAGCATGTATTTACAGCATGTATTACAGCATGTATTACAGCATGTATTACAACATGTATTTACATCATGTATTACAGCATGTATTTACAGGATGTATTACAACATGTATTTACAGCATGTATTACAGCATGCACTACAGCAAGTATTTACAACATGTATTACAGCATGCATTACAGCAAGTATTTACAGCATGTATTACAGCATGTATTTACAGCATGTATTACAACATGTATTTACAGCATGTATTACAGCATGCATTACAGCAAGTATTTACAACATGTATTACAGCATGCATTACAACATGTATTTACAGCATGTATTACAGCATGTATTTACAGCATGTATTTACAGCATGTATTACAGCATATATTCACATCATTTATTACAGCATATATTTACATCATGTATACAGCATGTATTACAGCATATATTTACATCATGTATTACAGCATGTATTACAGCATGTATTTACAGCATGTATTACAACGTGTATTTACAGCATGTATTACATGTATTTGCATCATGTATTACAGCATGCATTACAGCATGTATTTACAGCTTGTATTACAGCATGTATTACAGCATGTATTACAACGTGTATTTACAGCATGTATTACAGCATGTATTTACGTCATGTATTTACAGCATGTATTACAGCATGTATTACAGCCTGTATTTACATCATGTATTTACAGCATGTATTACAGCATGTATTTACAGCATGTATTACAACATGTATTTACAGCATGTATTACAGCATGTATTTACAGCATCTATTACAACATGTATTTACAGCATGTATTACAGCATGTATTACAGCATGTATTACATGTATTTACAACATGTATTACAACATGTATTTACATCATGTATTACAGCATGTATTACAGCATGTATTTACAGCATGTATTACAACATGTATTTACAGCATGTATTTACATCATGTATTACAACATGTATTTACAGCATGTATTACAGCATGTATTACAGCATGTATTACAGCATGTATTACAACATGTATTTACAGCATGTATTACAGCATGCATTTACAGCATGTATTACGGCATGTATTTACAGCATGTATCTACAGCATGTATTTACAGCATGTATTACAGCATGTACTACAGCATGTATTTACAGCATGTATTACAGCATATATTCACATCATGTATTACAGCATATATTCACATCATGTATTACAGCATGTATTACAGCATATATTTACATCATGTATTACAGCATGTATTACAGCATGTATTTACAGCATGTATTACAACCTGTATTTACAGCATGTATTACAGCATGCATTACAGCATGTATTTACAGCATGTATTTACAGCATGTATTACAGCATGTATTTACAGCATGTATTTATAGCATGTATTACAGCATGTATTACAGCATGTATTACAGCATATATTTACATCATGTATTACAGCATGTATTTACAGCATGTATTACAGCATGTATTTACAGCATGTATTTATAGCATGTATTACAGCATGTATTTACAGCATGTATGACAGCATTTATTACAGCATGTATTACAACATGTATTTACAGCATGTATTACAGCTTGTATTTACAGCATGTATTACAGCATGTATTTACAGCATGTATTACAGCATTTATTACAGCATGTATTTACAGCATGTATTTATAGCATGTATTACAGCATGTATTTACAGCATGTATTTATAGCATGTATTACAGCATGTATTTACATCATGTTTGACAGCATGTATTACAGCATGTATTACAGCATGTATTACAACATGTATGACAGCATTTATTACAGCATGTATTACAACATGTATTTACAGCATGTATTACAGCTTGTATTTACAGCATGTATTACAGCATGTATTTACAGCATGTATTACAGCATTTATTACAGCATGTATTTACAGCATGTATTTATAGCATGTATTACAGCATGTATTTACAGCATGTATTTATAGCATGTATTACAGCATGTATTTACATCATGTTTGACAGCATGTATTACAGCATGTATTACAGCATGTATTACAACATGTATTTACAGCATGTATTACAGCATGTATTTACATCATGTATTACAGCATGTATTACAGCATGTATTTACAGCATGTATTTACAGCATGTATTTACAGCATGTATTTATAGCATGTGTTACAGCATGTATTTACATCATGTATGACAGCATGTATTACAGCATGTATTTACATCATGTATTTACAGCTTGTATTACATCATGTATAACAGCATGTCTTACAACATGTATTTACAGCATGTATTACAGCATGTATTTACAGCATGTATTACAACGTGTATTTACAGCATGTATTACATGTATTTACATCATGTATTACAGCATGCATTACAGCATGTATTTACAGCTTGTATTACAGCATGTATTACAGCATGTATTACAACATGTATTTACAGCATGTATTACAGCATGTATTTACGTCATGTATTTACAGCATGTATTACAGCATGTATTACAGCCTGTATTTACATCATGTATTTACAGCATGTATTACAGCATGTATTACATGTATTTACATCATGTATTACAGCATGTATTACAGCATGTATTACAGCATGTATTACAACATGTATTTACAGCATGTATTACAGCATGTATTTACGTCATGTATTTACAGCATGTATTACAGCATGTATTACAGCCTGTATTTACATCATGTATTTACAGCATGTATTACAGCATGTATTACATGTATTTACATCATGTATTACAGCATGTATTACAGCATGTATTTACAGCATGTATTACAACATGTATTACAGCATGTATTTACATCATGTTTGACAGCATGTATTACAGCATGTATTGCAGCATGTATTACAACATGTATTTACAGCATGTATTATAGCATGTATTTACATCATGTATTACAGCCTGTATTTACATCATGTATTTACAGCATGTATTACAGCATGTATTTACAGCATGTATTACAACATGTATTTACAGCATGTATTACAGCATGTATTTACAGCATCTATTACAACATGTATTTACAGCATGTATTACAGCATGTATTACAGCATGTATTACATGTATTTACAACATGTATTACAACATGTATTTACATCATGTATTACAGCATGTATTACAGCATGTATTTACAGCATGTATTACAACATGTATTTACAGCATGTATTTACATCATGTATTACAACATGTATTTACAGCATGTATTACAGCATGTATTACAGCATGTATTACAGCATGTATTACAACATGTATTTACAGCATGTATTACAGCATGCATTTACAGCATGTATTACGGCATGTATTTACAGCATGTATCTACAGCATGTATTTACAGCATGTATTACAGCATGTACTACAGCATGTATTTACAGCATGTATTACAGCATATATTCACATCATGTATTACAGCATATTATCACATCATGTATTACAGCATGTATTACAGCATATATTTACATCATGTATTACAGCATGTATTACAGCATGTATTTACAGCATGTATTACAACCTGTATTTACAGCATGTATTACAGCATGCATTACAGCATGTATTTACAGCATGTATTTACAGCATGTATTACATCATGTATTACAGCATGTATTTACAGCATGTATTACAGCATGTATTACAGCATGTATTACAACATGTATTTACATCATGTATTACAGCATGTATATACAGGATGTATTACAACATGTATTTACAGCATGTATTACAGCATGCACTACAGCAAGTATTTACAACATGTATTACAGCATGCATTACAGCAAGTATTTACAGCATGTATTACAGCATGTATTTACAGCATGTATTACAACATGTATTTACAGCATGTATTACAGCATGCATTACAGCAAGTATTTACAACATGTATTACAGCATGCATTACAGCAAGTATTTACAACATGTATTACAGCATGCATTACAACATGTATTTACAGCATGTATTACAGCATGTATTTACAGCATGTATTTACAGCATGTATTACAGCATATATTCACATCATTTATTACAGCATATATTTACATCATGTATACAGCATGTATTACAGCATATATTTACATCATGTATTACAGCATGTATTACAGCATGTATTTACAGCATGTATTACATGTATTTGCATCATGTATTACAGCATGCATTACAGCATGTATTTACAGCTTGTATTACAGCATGTATTACAGCATGTATTACAACGTGTATTTACAGCATGTATTACAGCATGTATTTACGTCATGTATTTACAGCATGTATTACAGCATGTATTACAGCCTGTATTTACATCATGTATTTACAGCATGTATTACAGCATGTATTTACAGCATGTATTACAACATGTATTTACAGCATGTATTACAGCATGTATTTACAGCATCTATTACAACATGTATTTACAGCATGTATTACAGCATGTATTACATGTATTTACAACATGTATTACAACATGTATTTACATCATGTATTACAGCATGTATTACAGCATGTATTTACAGCATGTATTACAACATGTAT
This sequence comes from Lampris incognitus, assembly GCF_029633865.1. NCBI lineage: Eukaryota > Metazoa > Chordata > Actinopteri > Lampriformes > Lampridae > Lampris > Lampris incognitus. Next base: position 52,820,132 of record NC_079223.1, on the reverse strand, counting down.
TTACAGCATGTATTTACATCATGTATTACAACATGTATTTACAGCATGTATTACAGCATGTATTACAGCATGTATTACAGCATGTATTACAACATGTATTTACAGCATGTATTACAGCATGCATTTACAGCATGTATTACGGCATGTATTTACAGCATGTATCTACAGCATGTATTTACAGCATGTATTACAGCATGTACTACAGCATGTATTTACAGCATGTATTACAGCATATATTCACATCATGTATTACAGCATATATTCACATCATGTATTACAGCATGTATTACAGCATATATTTACATCATGTATTACAGCATGTATTACAGCATGTATTTACAGCATGTATTACAACCTGTATTTACAGCATGTATTACAGCATGCATTACAGCATGTATTTACAGCATGTATTTACAGCATGTATTACATCATGTATTACAGCATGTATTTACAGCATGTATTACAGCATGTATTACAGCATGTATTACAACATGTATTTACATCATGTATTACAGCATGTATATACAGGATGTATTACAACATGTATTTACAGCATGTATTACAGCATGCACTACAGCAAGTATTTACAACATGTATTACAGCATGCATTACAGCAAGTATTTACAGCATGTATTACAGCATGTATTTACAGCATGTATTACAACATGTATTTACAGCATGTATTACAGCATGCATTACAGCAAGTATTTACAACATGTATTACAGCATGCATTACAGCAAGTATTTACAACATGTATTACAGCATGCATTACAACATGTATTTACAGCATGTATTACAGCATGTATTTACAGCATGTATTTACAGCATGTATTACAGCATATATTCACATCATTTATTACAGCATATATTTACATCATGTATACAGCATGTATTACAGCATATATTTACATCATGTATTACAGCATGTATTACAGCATGTATTACATCATGTATTACAGCATGTATTTACAGCATGTATTACAGCATGTATTACAACATGTATTTACATCATGTATTTACATCATGTATTACAGCATGTGTTACAGCATGTATTTACAGCATGTATTACAACACGTATTACAGCATTTATTACAGCATGTATTTACAGCATGTATTACAGCATGCATTACAGCAAGTATTTACATCGTGTATTACAGCATGTATTTACAGCATGTATTACAACATGTATTTAAAGCATGTATTTACAATATGTATTACAGCATGTATTACAGCATGTATTACAGCATGTATTTACAGCATGTATTACAACATGTATTTACAGCATGTATTACAGCATGCATTACAGCAAGTATTTACAACATGTATTACAGCATGCATTACAGCAAGTATTTACAACATGTATTACAGCATGCATTACAGCAAGTATTTACAACATGTATTACAGCATGCATTACAACATGTATTTACAGCATGTATTACAGCATGTATTTACAGCATGTATTTCAACATGTATTACAGCATGTATTACAGCATGTATTTACAGCATGTATTACAGCATGCATTACAGCAAGTATTTACATCATGTATTACAGCATGTATTTACAGCATGTATTACAACATGTATTTACAGCATGTATTACAACATGTATTTACAGCATGTATTACAGCATATATTCAAATCATGTATTACAGCATATATTCACATGATGTATTACAGCATATATTTACATCATGTATTACAGCATGTATTACAGCATATATTTACATCATGTATTACAGCATGTATTTCATCATGTATTACAGCATGTATTTACAGCATGTCTTACAGCATGTATTACAACATGTATTACAACATGTATTTACATCATGTATTTACATCATGTATTACAGCATGTATTACCGCATGTACTTACAGCATGTATTACAACACGTATTACAGCATGTATTACAGCATGTATTTACAGCATGTATTACAGCATGCATTACAGCAAGTATTTACAGCATGTATTACAGCATGTATTTACAGCATGTATTACAACATGTATTTACAGCATGTATTTACAGCATGTATTACAACATGTATTTACAGCATGTATTACAGCATGTATTTACAGCATGTATTACAGCATATATTCACATCATGTATTACAGCATATATTCACATCATGTATTACAGCATATATTTACATCATGTATTACAGCATGTATTACAGCATGTATTTACATCATGTATTACAGCATGTATTCACATCATGTATTACAGCATGTATTACAGCATGTATTTACATCATGTATTACAGCATGTATTTACAGCATGTATTACAGCATATATTCACATCATGTATTACAGCATATATTTACATCATGTATTACAGCATGTATTACAGCATGTATTTACGGCATGTATTACAGCATGTATTACAACATGTATTTACAGCATGTATTTACAGCATGTATTTATAGCATGTGTTACAGCATGTATTTACATCATGTATGACAGCATGTATTACAGCATGTATTTACATCATGTATTTACAGCTTGTATTACAGCATGTATAACAGCATGTATTACAACATGTATTTACAGCATGTATTACAGCATGTATTTACAGCATGTATTACAACGTGTATTTACAGCATGTATTACATGTATTTGCATCATGTATTACAGCATGCATTACAGCATGTATTTACAGCTTGTATTACAGCATGTATTACAGCATGTATTACAACGTGTATTTACAGCATGTATTACAGCATGTATTTACGTCATGTATTTACAGCATGTATTACAGCATGTATTACAGCCTGTATTTACAGCATGTATTACAGCATGTATTTACAGCATGTATTACAACATTTATTTACAGCATGTATTACAGCATGTATTTACAGCATCTATTACAACATGTATTTACAGCATGTATTACAGCATGTATTACAGCATGTATTACATGTATTTACAACATGTATTACAACATGTATTTACATCATGTATTACAGCATGTATTACAGCATGTATTTACAGCATGTATTACAACATGTATTTACAGCATGTATTTACATCATGTATTACAACATGTATTTACAGCATGTATTACAGCATGTATTACAGCATGTATTACAGCATGTATTACAACATGTATTTACAGCATGTATTACAGCATGCATTTACAGCATGTATTACGGCATGTATTTACAGCATGTATCTACAGCATGTATTACAGCATGTACTACAGCATGTATTTACAGCATGTATTACAGCATATATTCACATCATGTATTACAGCATATATTCACATCATGTATTACAGCATGTATTACAGCATGTATTTACAGCATGTATTACAACCTGTATTTACAGCATGTATTACAGCATGCATTACAGCATGTATTTACAGCATGTATTTACAGCATGTATTACATCATGTATTACAGCATGTATTTACAGCATGTATTACAGCATGTATTACAGCATGTATTACAACATGTATTTACATCATGTATTACAGCATGTATATACAGGATGTATTACAACATGTATTTACAGCATGTATTACAGCATGCATTACAGCAAGTATTTACAACATGTATTACAGCATGCATTACAGCAAGTATTTACAGCATGTATTACAGCATGTATTTACAGCATGTATTACAACATGTATTTACAGCATGTATTACAGCATGCATTACAGCAAGTATTTACAACATGTATTACAGCATGCATTACAGCAAGTATTTACAACATGTATTACAGCCTGCATTACAACATGTATTTACAGCATGTATTACAGCATGTATTTACAGCATGTATTTACAGCATGTATTACAGCATATATTCACATCATTTATTACAGCATATATTTACATCATGTATACAGCATGTATTACAGCATATATTTACATCATGTATTACAGCATGTATTACAGCATGTATTTACAGCATGTATTACAACGTGTATTTACAGCATGTATTACATGTATTTGCATCATGTATTACAGCATGCATTACAGCATGTATTTACAGCTTGTATTACAGCATGTATTACAGCATGTATTACAACGTGTATTTACAGCATGTATTACAGCATGTATTTACGTCATGTATTTACAGCATGTATTACAGCATGTATTACAGCCTGTATTTACATCATGTATTTACAGCATGTATTACAGCATGTATTTACAGCATGTATTACAACATGTATTTACAGCATGTATTACAGCATGTATTTACAGCATCTATTACAACATGTATTTACAGCATGTATTACAGCATGTATTACAGCATGTATTACATGTATTTACAACATGTATTACAACATGTATTTACATCATGTATTACAGCATGTATTACAGCATGTATTTACAGCATGTATTACAACATGTATTTACAGCATGTATTTACATCATGTATTACAACATGTATTTACAGCATGTATTACAGCATGTATTACAGCATGTATTACAGCATGTATTACAACATGTATTTACAGCATGTATTACAGCATGCATTTACAGCATGTATTACGGCATGTATTTACAGCATGTATCTACAGCATGTATTTACAGCATGTATTACAGCATGTACTACAGCATGTATTTACAGCATGTATTACAGCATATATTCACATCATGTATTACAGCATATATTCACATCATGTATTACAGCATGTATTACAGCATATATTTACATCATGTATTACAGCATGTATTACAGCATGTATTTACAGCATGTATTACAACCTGTATTTACAGCATGTATTACAGCATGCATTACAGCATGTATTTACAGCATGTATTTACAGCATGTATTACATCATGTATTACAGCATGTATTTACAGCATGTATTACAGCATGTATTACAGCATGTATTACAACATGTATTTACATCATGTATTACAGCATGTATATACAGGATGTATTACAACATGTATTTACAGCATGTATTACAGCATGCACTACAGCAAGTATTTACAACATGTATTACAGCATGCATTACAGCAAGTATTTACAGCATGTATTACAGCATGTATTTACAGCATGTATTACAACATGTATTTACAGCATGTATTACAGCATGCATTACAGCAAGTATTTACAACATGTATTACAGCATGCATTACAGCAAGTATTTACAACATGTATTACAGCATGCATTACAACATGTATTTACAGCATGTATTACAGCATGCATTACAACATGTATTTACAGCATGTATTACAGCATGTATTTACAGCATGTATTTACAGCATGTATTACAGCATATATTCACATCATTTATTACAGCATATATTTACATCATGTATACAGCATGTATTACAGCATATATTTACATCATGTATTACAGCATGTATTACAGCATGTATTACATCATGTATTACAGCATGTATTTACAGCATGTATTACAGCATGTATTACAACATGTATTTACATCATGTATTTACATCATGTATTACAGCATGTGTTACAGCATGTATTTACAGCATGTATTACAACACGTATTACAGCATGTATTACAGCATGTATTTACAGCATGTATTACAGCATGCATTACAGCAAGTATTTACATCGTGTATTACAGCATGTATTTACAGCATGTATTACAACATGTATTTACAGCATGTATTTACAGCATGTATTACAGCATGTATTACAGCATGTATTACAGCATGTATTTACAGCATGTATTACAACATGTATTTACAGCATGTATTACAGCATGCATTACAGCAAGTATTTACAACATGTATTACAGCATGCATTACAGCAAGTATTTACAACATGTATTACAGCATGCATTACAGCAAGTATTTACAACATGTATTACAGCATGCATTACAACATGTATTTACAGCATGTATTACAGCATGTATTTACAGCATGTATTTCAACATGTATTACAGCATGTATTACAGCATGTATTTACAGCATGTATTACAGCATGCATTACAGCAAGTATTTACATCATGTATTACAGCATGTATTTACAGCATGTATTACAACATGTATTTACAGCATGTATTACAACATGTATTTACAGCATGTATTACAGCATATATTCAAATCATGTATTACAGCATATATTCACATGATGTATTACAGCATATATTTACATCATGTATTACAGCATGTATTACAGCATATATTTACATCATGTATTACAGCATGTATTTCATCATGTATTACAGCATGTATTTACAGCATGTCTTACAGCATGTATTACAACATGTATTACAACATGTATTTACATCATGTATTTACATCATGTATTACAGCATGTATTACCGCATGTACTTACAACATGTATTTACAGCATGTATTACAGCATGCATTACAGCAAGTATTTACAGCATGTATTACAGCATGTATTTACAGCATGTATTACAACATGTATTTACAGCATGTATTTACAGCATGTATTACAACATGTATTTACAGCATGTATTACAGCATGTATTTACAGCATGTATTACAGCATATATTCACATCATGTATTACAGCATATATTCACATCATGTATTACAGCATATATTTACATCATGTATTACAGCATGTATTACAGCATGTATTTACATCATGTATTACAGCATGTATTCACATCATGTATTACAGCATGTATTACAGCATGTATTTACATCATGTATTACAGCATGTATTTACAGCATGTATTACAGCATATATTCACATCATGTATTACAGCATATATTTACATCATGTATTACAGCATGTATTACAGCATGTATTTACGGCATGTATTACAGCATGTATTACAACATGTATTTACAGCATGTATTTACAGCATGTATTTATAGCATGTGTTACAGCATGTATTTACATCATGTATGACAGCATGTATTACAGCATGTATTTACATCATGTATTTACAGCTTGTATTACAGCATGTATAACAGCATGTATTACAACATGTATTTACAGCATGTATTACAGCATGTATTTACAGCATGTATTACAACGTGTATTTACAGCATGTATTACATGTATTTGCATCATGTATTACAGCATGCATTACAGCATGTATTTACAGCTTGTATTACAGCATGTATTACAGCATGTATTACAACGTGTATTTACAGCATGTATTACAGCATGTATTTACGTCATGTATTTACAGCATGTATTACAGGATGTATTACAGCCTGTATTTACATCATGTATTTACAGCATGTATTACAGCATGTATTTACAGCATGTATTACAACATTTATTTACAGCATGTATTACAGCATGTATTTACAGCATCTATTACAACATGTATTTACAGCATGTATTACAGCATGTATTACAGCATGTATTACATGTATTTACAACATGTATTACAACATGTATTTACATCATGTATTACAGCATGTATTACAGCATGTATTTACAGCATGTATTACAACATGTATTTACAGCATGTATTTACATCATGTATTACAACATGTATTTACAGCATGTATTACAGCATGTATTACAGCATGTATTACAGCATGTATTACAACATGTATTTACAGCATGTATTACAGCATGCATTTACAGCATGTATTACGGCATGTATTTACAGCATGTATCTACAGCATGTATTTACAGCATGTATTACAGCATGTACTACAGCATGTATTTACAGCATGTATTACAGCATATATTCACATCATGTATTACAGCATATATTCACATCATGTATTACAGCATGTATTACAGCATGTATTTACAGCATGTATTACAACCTGTATTTACAGCATGTATTACAGCATGCATTACAGCATGTATTTACAGCATGTATTTACAGCATGTATTACATCATGTATTACAGCATGTATTTACAGCATGTATTACAGCATGTATTACAGCATGTATTACAACATGTATTTACATCATGTATTACAGCATGTATATACAGGATGTATTACAACATGTATTTACAGCATGTATTACAGCATGCATTACAGCAAGTATTTACAACATGTATTACAGCATGCATTACAGCAAGTATTTACAGCATGTATTACAGCATGTATTTACAGCATGTATTACAACATGTATTTACAGCATGTATTACAGCATGCATTACAGCAAGTATTTACAACATGTATTACAGCATGCATTACAGCAAGTATTTACAACATGTATTACAGCCTGCATTACAACATGTATTTACAGCATGTATTACAGCATGTATTTACAGCATGTATTTACAGCATGTATTACAGCATATATTCACATCATTTATTACAGCATATATTTACATCATGTATACAGCATGTATTACAGCATATATTTACATCATGTATTACAGCATGTATTACAGCATGTATTTACAGCATGTATTACAACGTGTATTTACAGCATGTATTACATGTATTTGCATCATGTATTACAGCATGCATTACAGCATGTATTTACAGCTTGTATTACAGCATGTATTACAGCATGTATTACAACGTGTATTTACAGCATGTATTACAGCATGTATTTACGTCATGTATTTACAGCATGTATTACAGCATGTATTACAGCCTGTATTTACATCATGTATTTACAGCATGTATTACAGCATGTATTTACAGCATGTATTACAACATGTATTTACAGCATGTATTACAGCATGTATTTACAGCATCTATTACAACATGTATTTACAGCATGTATTACAGCATGTATTACAGCATGTATTACATGTATTTACAACATGTATTACAACATGTATTTACATCATGTATTACAGCATGTATTACAGCATGTATTTACAGCATGTATTACAACATGTATTTACAGCATGTATTTACATCATGTATTACAACATGTATTTACAGCATGTATTACAGCATGTATTACAGCATGTATTACAGCATGTATTACAACATGTATTTACAGCATGTATTACAGCATGCATTTACAGCATGTATTACGGCATGTATTTACAGCATGTATCTACAGCATGTATTTACAGCATGTATTACAGCATGTACTACAGCATGTATTTACAGCATGTATTACAGCATATATTCACATCATGTATTACAGCATATATTCACATCATGTATTACAGCATGTATTACAGCATATATTTACATCATGTATTACAGCATGTATTACAGCATGTATTTACAGCATGTATTACAACCTGTATTTACAGCATGTATTACAGCATGCATTACAGCATGTATTTACAGCATGTATTTACAGCATGTATTACATCATGTATTACAGCATGTATTTACAGCATGTATTACAGCATGTATTACAGCATGTATTACAACATGTATTTACATCATGTATTACAGCATGTATATACAGGATGTATTACAACATGTATTTACAGCATGTATTACAGCATGCACTACAGCAAGTATTTACAACATGTATTACAGCATGCATTACAGCAAGTATTTACAGCATGTATTACAGCATGTATTTACAGCATGTATTACAACATGTATTTACAGCATGTATTACAGCATGCATTACAGCAAGTATTTACAACATGTATTACAGCATGCATTACAGCAAGTATTTACAACATGTATTACAGCATGCATTACAACATGTATTTACAGCATGTATTACAGCATGTATTTACAGCATGTATTTACAGCATGTATTACAGCATATATTCACATCATTTATTACAGCATATATTTACATCATTTATACAGCATGTATTACAGCATATATTTACATCATGTATTACAGCATGTATTACAGCATGTATTACATCATGTATTACAGCATGCATTACAGCAAGTATTTACAACATGTATTACAGCATGCATTACAGCAAGTATTTACAACATGTATTACAGCATGCATTCCAACATGTATTTACAGCATGTATTACAGCATGTATTTACAGCATGTATTTACAGCATGTATTACAGCATATATTTACATCATGTATACAGCATGTATTACAGCATATATTTACATCATGTATTTACAGCATGTATTACAGCATGTATTACAGCATGTATTTACAGCATGTATTACAGCATGTATTACAACATGTATTTACATCATGTATTTACATCATGTATTACAGCATGTGTTACAGCATGTATTTACAGCATGTATTACAACACGTATTACAGCATGTATTACAGCATGTATTTACAGCATGTATTACAGCATGCATTACAGCAAGTATTTACATCGTGTATTACAGCATGTATTTACAGCATGTATTACAACATGTATTTACAGCATGTATTTACAGCATGTATTACAGCATGCATTACAGCAAGTATTTACAGCATGTATTACAGCATGTATTTACAGCATGTATTACAACATGTATTTACAGCATGTATTACAGCATGCATTACAGCAAGTATTTACAACATGTATTACAGCATGCATTACAGCAAGTATTTACAACATGTATTACAGCATGCATTACAACATGTATTTACAGCATGTATTACAGCATGTATTTACAGCATGTATTTCAACATGTATTACAGCATGTATTACAGCATGTATTTACAGCATGTATTACAGCATGCATTACAGCAAGTATTTACATCATGTATTACAGCATGTATTTACAGCATGTATTACAACATGTATTTACAGCATGTATTACAACATGTATTTACAGCATGTATTACAGCATATATTCAAATCATGTATTACAGCATATATTCACATGATGTATTACAGCATATATTTACATCATGTATTACATCATGTATTACAGCATATATTTACATCATGTATTACAGCATGTATTTCATCATGTATTACAGCATGTATTTACAGCATGTCTTACAGCATGTATTACAACATGTATTACAACATGTATTTACATCATGTATTTACATCATGTATTACAGCATGTATTACCGCATGTACTTACAGCATGTATTACAACACGTATTACAGCATGTATTACAGCATGTATTTACAGCATGTATTACAGCATGCATTACAGCAAGTATTTACAGCATGTATTACAGCATGTATTTACAGCATGTATTACAACATGTATTTACAGCATGTATTTACAGCATGTATTACAACATGTATTTACAGCATGTATTACAGCATGTATTTACAGCATGTATTACAGCATATATTCACATCATGTATTACAGCATATATTCACATCATGTATTACAGCATATATTTACATCATGTATTACAGCATGTATTACAGCATGTATTTACATCATGTATTACAGCATGTATTTACAGCATGTATTACAGCATATATTCACATCATGTATTACAGCATCTATTTACATCATGTATTACAGCATGTATTACAGCATGTATTTACATCATGTATTACAGCATGTATTTACAGCATGTATTACAGCATATATTCACATCATGTATTACAGCATATATTTACATAATGTATTACAGCATGTATTACAGCATGTATTTACAGCATGTATTACAACATGTATTTACGGCATGTATTACAGCATGTATTACAACATGTATTTACAGCATGTATTTACAGCATGTATTTATAGCATGTGTTACAGCATGTATTTACATCATGTATGACAGCATGTATTACAGCATGTATTTACATCATGTATTTACAGCTTGTATTACAGCATGTATAACAGCATGTATTACAACATGTATTTACAGCATGTATTACAGCATGTATTTACAGCATGTATTACAACGTGTATTTACAGCATGTATTACATGTATTTGCATCATGTATTACAGCATGCATTACAGCATGTATTTACAGCTTGTATTACAGCATGTATTACAGCATGTATTACAACGTGTATTTACAGCATGTATTACAGCATGTATTTATGTCATGTATTTACAGCATGTATTACAGCATGTATTACAGCCTGTATTTACATCATGTATTTACAGCATGTATTACAGCATGTATTTACAGCATGTATTACAACATTTATTTACAGCATGTATTACAGCATGTATTTACAGCATCTATTACAACATGTATTTACAGCATGTATTACAGCATGTATTACATGTATTTACAACATGTATTACAACATGTATTTACATCATGTATTACAGCATGTATTACAGCATGTATTTACAGCATGTATTACAACATATATTTACAGCATGTATTTACATCATGTATTACAACATGTATTTACAGCATGTATTACAGCATGTATTACAGCATGTATTACAGCATGTATTACAGCATGTATTACAACATGTATTTACAGCATGTATTACAGCATGCATTTACAGCATGTATTACGGCATGTATTTACAGCATGTATCTACAGCATGTATTTACAGCATGTATTACAGCATGTACTACAGCATGTATTTACAGCATGTATTACAGCATATATTCACATCATGTATTTACAGCATGTATTTACAGCATGTATTACATCATGTATTACAGCATGTATTTACAGCATGTATTACAGCATGTATTACAGCATGTATTACAACATGTATTTACATCATGTATTACAGCATGTATATACAGGATGTATTACAACATGTATTTACAGCATGTATTACAGCATGCATTACAGCAAGTATTTACAACATGTATTACAGCATGCATTACAGCAAGTATTTACAGCATGTATTACAGCATGTATTTACAGCATGTATTACAACATGTATTTACAGCATGTATTACAGCATGCATTACAGCAAGTATTTACAACATGTATTACAGCATGCATTACAGCAAGTATTTACAACATGTATTACAGCATGCATTACAACATGTATTTACAGCATGTATTACAGCATGTATTTACAGCATGTATTTACAGCATGTATTACAGCATATATTCACATCATTTATTACAGCATATATTTACATCATGTATACAGCATGTATTACAGCATATATTTACATCATGTATTACAGCATGTATTACAGCATGTATTACATCATGTATTACAGCATGTATTTACAGCATGTATTACAGCATGTATTACAACATGTATTTACATCATGTATTTACATCATGTATTACAGCATGTGTTACAGCATGTATTTACAGCATGTATTACAACACGTATTACAGCATGTATTACAGCATGTATTTACAGCATGTATTACAGCATGCATTACAGCAAGTATTTACATCGTGTATTACAGCATGTATTTACAGCATGTATTTACAGCATGTATTACAACATGTATTTACAGCATGTATTAGAGCATGCATTACAGCAAGTATTTACAACATGTATTACAGCATGCATTACAGCAAGTATTTACAGCATGTATTACAGCATGTATTTACAGCATGTATTACAACATGTATTTACAGCATGTATTACAGCATGCATTACAGCAAGTATTTACAACATGTATTACAGCATGCATTACAGCAAGTATTTACAACATGTATTACAGCATGCATTACAACATGTATTTACAGCATGTATTACAGCATGTATTTACAGCATGTATTTACAGCATGTATTACAGCATATATTCACATCATTTATTACAGCATATATTTACATCATGTATACAGCATGTATTACAGCATATATTTACATCATGTATTACAGCATGTATTACAGCATGTATTACATCATGTATTACAGCATGTATTTACAGCATGTATTACAGCATGTATTACAACATGTATTTACATCATGTATTTACATCATGTATTACAGCATGTGTTACAGCATGTATTTACAGCATTTATTACAACACGTATTACAGCATGTATTACAGCATGTATTTACAGCATGTATTACAGCATGCATTACAGCAAGTATTTACATCGTGTATTACAGCATGTATTTACAGCATGTATTTACAGCATGTATTACAACATGTATTTACAGCATGTATTAGAGCATGCATTACAGCAAGTATTTACAACATGTATTACAGCATGCATTACAACAAGTATTTACAACATGTATTACAGCATGCATTACAACATGTATTTACAGCATGTATTACAGCATGTATTTACAGCATGTATTTCAACATGTATTACAGCATGTATTACAGCATGTATTTACAGCATGTATTACAGCATGCATTACAGCAAGTATTTACATCATGTATTACAGCATGTATTTACAGCATGTATTACAACATGTATTTACAGCATGTATTACAACATGTATTTACAGCATGTATTACAGCATAAATTCAAATCATGTATTACAGCATATATTCACATGATGTATTACAGCATATATTTACATCATGTATTACAGCATGTATTACAGCATATATTTACATCATGTATTACAGCATGTATTTCATCATGTATTACAGCATGTATTTACAGCATGTCTTACAGCATGTATTACAACATGTATTACAACATGTATTTACATCATGTATTTACATCATGTATTACAGCATGTATTACCGCATGTACTTACAGCATGTATTACAACACGTATTACAGCATGTATTACAGCATGTATTTACAGCATGTATTACAGCATGCATTACAGCAAGTATTTACAGCATGTATTACAGCATGTATTTACAGCATGTATTACAACATGTATTTACAGCATGTATTTACAGCATGTATTACAGCATGTATTTACAGCATGTATTACAGCATATATTCACATCATGTATTACAGCATATATTCACATCATGTATTACAGCATATATTTACATCATGTATTACAGCATGTATTACAGCATGTATTTACATCATGTATTACAGCATGTATTTACAGCATGTATTACAGCATATATTCACATCATGTATTACAGCATATATTCACATCATGTATTACAGCATCTATTTACATCATGTATTACAGCATGTATTACAGCATGTATTTACATCATGTATTACAGCATGTATTTACAGCATGTATTACAGCATATATTCACATCATGTATTACAGCATATATTTACATCATGTATTACAGCATGCATTACAGCATGTATTACATCATGTATTACAGCATGTATTTACAGCATGTATTACAGCATGTATTACAACATGTATTTACATCATGTATTACAGCATGTATTTACAGCATGTATTACAACATGTATTTACAGCATGTATTACAGCATGCATGACAGCAAGTATTTACATCATGTATTACAGCATGTATTACAGCATATATTTACAGCATGTATTACAACATGTATTACATCATGTATTTACAGCATGCATGACAGCAAGTATTTACATCATGCATTACAGCATGTATTTACAGCATGTTATACAGCATGTATTACAGCATGTATTTACAGCATGTATTACAGCATATATTCACATCATGTATTACAGCATATATTTACATCATGTATTACAGCATGTATTACAGCATATATTTACATCATGTATTACAGCATGTATTTACATCATGTATTACAGCATGTATTACAGCATATATTTACACCATGTATTACAGCATGTATTTACATCATGTATTACAGCATGTATTTACATCATGTATTACAACATGTATTTACAGCATGCATTACAACATGTATTTACAGCATGTATTACAGCATGTATTACAGCATGCATTACAGCATGTATTACAGCATATATTTACATCATGTATTACAGCATGTATTACAGCATGTATTTACATCATGTATTTACAGCATGTATTACAGCATGTATTTACAGCATGTATTACAGCATATATTTACATCATGTATTACAGCATGTATTACAGCATATATTTACATCATGTATTACAGCATGCATTACAGCATGTATTACATCATGTATTACAGCATGTATTTACAGCATGTATTACAGCATGTATTACAACATGTATTTACATCATGTATTACAGCATGTATTTACAGCATGTATTACAACATGTATTTACAGCATGTATTACAGCATGCATGACAGCAAGTATTTACATCATGTATTACAGCATGTATTACAGCATATATTTACAGCATGTATTACAACATGTATTACATCATGTATTTACAGCATGCATGACAGCAAGTATTTACATCATGCATTACAGCATGTATTTACAGCATGTTATACAGCATGTATTACAGCATGTATTTACAGCATGTATTACAGCATATATTCACATCATGTATTACAGCATATATTTACATCATGTATTACAGCATGTATTACAGCATATATTTACATCATGTATTACAGCATGTATTTACATCATGTATTACAGCATGTATTACAGCATATATTTACACCATGTATTACAGCATGTATTTACATCATGTATTACAGCATGTATTTACATCATGTATTACAACATGTATTTACAGCATGCATTACAACATGTATTTACAGCATGTATTACAGCATGTATTACAGCATGCATTACAGCATGTATTACAGCATATATTTACATCATGTATTACAGCATGTATTACAGCATGTATTTACATCATGTATTTACAGCATGTATTACAGCATGTATTTACAGCATGTATTTACAGCATGTATTTACAGCATGTATTACAACATGTATTTACATCATGTATTTACAGCATGTATTACAGCATGTATTTACAGCATGTATTACAACATGTATTTACAGCATATATTTACAGCATGTATTACAACATGTATTACAGCATGTATTTACATCATGTATTACAACATGTATTTACAGCATGTATTGCAGCATGTATTTACAGTACGTATTTACAGCGTGTATTTACATCATGTATTACAGCATGTATTACAGCATGTATTACAGCATGTATTTACAGTACGTATTTACAGCATGTATTTACATCATGTATTACAGCATGTATTTACAGTATGTATTACAGAATGTATTACAGCTTGTATTTACAGCATGTATTACAGAATGTATTACAGCATGTATTTACAGCATGTATTACAGCATGCATTACAGCATGTATTTACAGCATATATTTATAGCATGTATTACAGCATGTATTTATAGCATGTATTACAGCATGTATTTACAGCATGTATTTACAGCATGTATTTATAGCATGTATTACAGCATGTATTTACATCATGTATTACAGCATGCATTACAGCAAGTATTTACAGCATGTATTACAGCATGTATTTACAGCATGTATTACAACATGTATTTACAGCATGTATTTACAGCATGTATTACAACATGTATTTACAGCATGTATTACAGCATGTATTTACAGCATGTATTACAGCATATATTCACATCATGTATTACAGCATATATTCACATCATGTATTACAGCATATATTTACATCATGTATTACAGCATGTATTACAGCATGTATTTACATCATGTATTACAGCATGTATTCACATCATGTATTACAGCATGTATTACAGCATGTATATACATCATGTATTACAGCATGTATTTACAGCATGTATTACAGCATGTATTTACAGTACGTATTTACAGCATGTATTTACATCATGTATTACAGCATGTATTTACAGTATGTATTACAGAATGTATTACAGCTTGTATTTACAGCATGTATTACAGAATGTATTACAGCATGTATTGCAGCATGTATTTACAGTACGTATTTACAGCGTGTATGTACATCATGTATTACAGCATGTATTACAGCATGTATTACAGCATGTATTTACAGTACGTATTTACAGCATGTATTTACATCATGTATTACAGCATGTATTTACAGTATGTATTACAGAATGTATTACAGCTTGTATTTACAGCATGTATTACAGAATGTATTACAGCATGTATTTACAGCATGTATTACAGCATGCATTACAGCATGTATTTACAGCATATATTTATAGCATGTATTACAGCATGTATTTATAGCATGTATTACAGCATGTATTTACAGCATGTATTTACAGCATGTATTTATAGCATGTATTACAGCATGTATTTACATCATGTATTACAGCATGCATTACAGCAAGTATTTACAGCATGTATTACAGCATGTATTTACAGCATGTATTACAACATGTATTTACAGCATGTATTTACA
Organism: Lampris incognitus; assembly: GCF_029633865.1. Lineage (NCBI taxonomy): Eukaryota > Metazoa > Chordata > Actinopteri > Lampriformes > Lampridae > Lampris > Lampris incognitus. Next base: position 52,802,263 of record NC_079223.1, on the reverse strand, counting down.
GCATGTATTACAACATGTATTTACAGCATGTATTACAGCATGTATTTACAGCATGTATTACAGCATATATTCACATCATGTATTACAGCATATATTCACATCATGTATTACAGCATATATTTACATCATGTATTACAGCATGTATTACAGCATGTATTTACATCATGTATTACAGCATGTATTCACATCATGTATTACAGCATGTATTACAGCATGTATTTACATCATGTATTACAGCATGTATTTACAGCATGTATTACAGCATATATTCACATCATGTATTACAGCATATATTTACATCATGTATTACAGCATGTATTACAGCATGTATTTACGGCATGTATTACAGCATGTATTACAACATGTATTTACAGCATGTATTTACAGCATGTATTTATAGCATGTGTTACAGCATGTATTTACATCATGTATGACAGCATGTATTACAGCATGTATTTACATCATGTATTTACAGCTTGTATTACAGCATGTATAACAGCATGTATTACAACATGTATTTACAGCATGTATTACAGCATGTATTTACAGCATGTATTACAACGTGTATTTACAGCATGTATTACATGTATTTGCATCATGTATTACAGCATGCATTACAGCATGTATTTACAGCTTGTATTACAGCATGTATTACAGCATGTATTACAACGTGTATTTACAGCATGTATTACAGCATGTATTTACGTCATGTATTTACAGCATGTATTACAGCATGTATTACAGCCTGTATTTACATCATGTATTTACAGCATGTATTACAGCATGTATTTACAGCATGTATTACAACATTTATTTACAGCATGTATTACAGCATGTATTTACAGCATCTATTACAACATGTATTTACAGCATGTATTACAGCATGTATTACAGCATGTATTACATGTATTTACAACATGTATTACAACATGTATTTACATCATGTATTACAGCATGTATTACAGCATGTATTTACAGCATGTATTACAACATGTATTTACAGCATGTATTTACATCATGTATTACAACATGTATTTACAGCATGTATTACAGCATGTATTACAGCATGTATTACAACATGTATTTACAGCATGTATTACAGCATGCATTTACAGCATGTATTACGGCATGTATTTACAGCATGTATCTACAGCATGTATTTACAGCATGTATTACAGCATGTACTACAGCATGTATTTACAGCATGTATTACAGCATATATTCACATCATGTATTACAGCATATATTCACATCATGTATTACAGCATGTATTACAGCATGTATTTACAGCATGTATTACAACCTGTATTTACAGCATGTATTACAGCATGCATTACAGCATGTATTTACAGCATGTATTTACAGCATGTATTACATCATGTATTACAGCATGTATTTACAGCATGTATTACAGCATGTATTACAGCATGTATTACAACATGTATTTACATCATGTATTACAGCATGTATATACAGGATGTATTACAACATGTATTTACAGCATGTATTACAGCATGCATTACAGCAAGTATTTACAACATGTATTACAGCATGCATTACAGCAAGTATTTACAGCATGTATTACAGCATGTATTTACAGCATGTATTACAACATGTATTTACAGCATGTATTACAGCATGCATTACAGCAAGTATTTACAACATGTATTACAGCATGCATTACAGCAAGTATTTACAACATGTATTACAGCCTGCATTACAACATGTATTTACAGCATGTATTACAGCATGTATTTACAGCATGTATTTACAGCATGTATTACAGCATATATTCACATCATTTATTACAGCATATATTTACATCATGTATACAGCATGTATTACAGCATATATTTACATCATGTATTACAGCATGTATTACAGCATGTATTTACAGCATGTATTACAACGTGTATTTACAGCATGTATTACATGTATTTGCATCATGTATTACAGCATGCATTACAGCATGTATTTACAGCTTGTATTACAGCATGTATTACAGCATGTATTACAACGTGTATTTACAGCATGTATTACAGCATGTATTACAGCATGTATTTACAGCATGTATTACAACATGTATTTACAGCATGTATTTACATCATGTATTACAACATGTATTTACAGCATGTATTACAGCATGTATTACAGCATGTATTACAGCATGTATTACAACATGTATTTACAGCATGTATTACAGCATGCATTTACAGCATGTATTACGGCATGTATTTACAGCATGTATCTACAGCATGTATTTACAGCATGTATTACAGCATGTACTACAGCATGTATTTACAGCATGTATTACAGCATATATTCACATCATGTATTACAGCATATATTCACATCATGTATTACAGCATGTATTACAGCATATATTTACATCATGTATTACAGCATGTATTACAGCATGTATTTACAGCATGTATTACAACCTGTATTTACAGCATGTATTACAGCATGCATTACAGCATGTATTTACAGCATGTATTTACAGCATGTATTACATCATGTATTACAGCATGTATTTACAGCATGTATTACAGCATGTATTACAGCATGTATTACAACATGTATTTACATCATGTATTACAGCATGTATATACAGGATGTATTACAACATGTATTTACAGCATGTATTACAGCATGCACTACAGCAAGTATTTACAACATGTATTACAGCATGCATTACAGCAAGTATTTACAGCATGTATTACAGCATGTATTTACAGCATGTATTACAACATGTATTTACAGCATGTATTACAGCATGCATTACAGCAAGTATTTACAACATGTATTACAGCATGCATTACAGCAAGTATTTACAACATGTATTACAGCATGCATTACAACATGTATTTACAGCATGTATTACAGCATGTATTTACAGCATGTATTTACAGCATGTATTACAGCATATATTCACATCATTTATTACAGCATATATTTACATCATTTATACAGCATGTATTACAGCATATATTTACATCATGTATTACAGCATGTATTACAGCATGTATTACATCATGTATTACAGCATGCATTACAGCAAGTATTTACAACATGTATTACAGCATGCATTACAGCAAGTATTTACAACATGTATTACAGCATGCATTACAACATGTATTTACAGCATGTATTACAGCATGTATTTACAGCATGTATTTACAGCATGTATTACAGCATATATTTACATCATGTATACAGCATGTATTACAGCATATATTTACATCATGTATTTACAGCATGTATTACAGCATGTATTACAGCATGTATTTACAGCATGTATTACAGCATGTATTACAACATGTATTTACATCATGTATTTACATCATGTATTACAGCATGTGTTACAGCATGTATTTACAGCATGTATTACAACACGTATTACAGCATGTATTACAGCATGTATTTACAGCATGTATTACAGCATGCATTACAGCAAGTATTTACATCGTGTATTACAGCATGTATTTACAGCATGTATTACAACATGTATTTACAGCATGTATTTACAGCATGTATTACAGCATGCATTACAGCAAGTATTTACAGCATGTATTACAGCATGTATTTACAGCATGTATTACAACATGTATTTACAGCATGTATTACAGCATGCATTACAGCAAGTATTTACAACATGTATTACAGCATGCATTACAGCAAGTATTTACAACATGTATTACAGCATGCATTACAACATGTATTTACAGCATGTATTACAGCATGTATTTACAGCATGTATTTCAACATGTATTACAGCATGTATTACAGCATGTATTTACAGCATGTATTACAGCATGCATTACAGCAAGTATTTACATCATGTATTACAGCATGTATTTACAGCATGTATTACAACATGTATTTACAGCATGTATTACAACATGTATTTACAGCATGTATTACAGCATATATTCAAATCATGTATTACAGCATATATTCACATGATGTATTACAGCATATATTTACATCATGTATTACATCATGTATTACAGCATATATTTACATCATGTATTACAGCATGTATTTCATCATGTATTACAGCATGTATTTACAGCATGTCTTACAGCATGTATTACAACATGTATTACAACATGTATTTACATCATGTATTTACATCATGTATTACAGCATGTATTACCGCATGTACTTACAGCATGTATTACAACACGTATTACAGCATGTATTACAGCATGTATTTACAGCATGTATTACAGCATGCATTACAGCAAGTATTTACAGCATGTATTACAGCATGTATTTACAGCATGTATTACAACATGTATTTACAGCATGTATTTACAGCATGTATTACAACATGTATTTACAGCATGTATTACAGCATGTATTTACAGCATGTATTACAGCATATATTCACATCATGTATTACAGCATATATTCACATCATGTATTACAGCATATATTTACATCATGTATTACAGCATGTATTACAGCATGTATTTACATCATGTATTACAGCATGTATTTACAGCATGTATTACAGCATATATTCACATCATGTATTACAGCATATATTCACATCATGTATTACAGCATCTATTTACATCATGTATTACAGCATGTATTACAGCATGTATTTACATCATGTATTACAGCATGTATTTACAGCATGTATTACAGCATATATTCACATCATGTATTACAGCATATATTTACATAATGTATTACAGCATGTATTACAGCATGTATTTACAGCATGTATTACAACATGTATTTACGGCATGTATTACAGCATGTATTACAGCATGTATTTACATCATGTATTTACAGCTTGTATTACAGCATGTATAACAGCATGTATTACAACATGTATTTACAGCATGTATTACAGCATGTATTTACAGCATGTATTACAACGTGTATTTACAGCATGTATTACATGTATTTGCATCATGTATTACAGCATGCATTACAGCATGTATTTACAGCTTGTATTACAGCATGTATTACAGCATGTATTACAACGTGTATTTACAGCATGTATTACAGCATGTATTTATGTCATGTATTTACAGCATGTATTACAGCATGTATTACAGCCTGTATTTACATCATGTATTTACAGCATGTATTACAGCATGTATTTACAGCATGTATTACAACATTTATTTACAGCATGTATTACAGCATGTATTTACAGCATCTATTACAACATGTATTTACAGCATGTATTACAGCATGTATTACATGTATTTACAACATGTATTACAACATGTATTTACATCATGTATTACAGCATGTATTACAGCATGTATTTACAGCATGTATTACAACATGTATTTACAGCATGTATTTACATCATGTATTACAACATGTATTTACAGCATGTATTACAGCATGTATTACAGCATGTATTACAGCATGTATTACAGCATGTATTACAACATGTATTTACAGCATGTATTACAGCATGCATTTACAGCATGTATTACGGCATGTATTTACAGCATGTATCTACAGCATGTATTTACAGCATGTATTACAGCATGTACTACAGCATGTATTTACAGCATGTATTACAGCATATATTCACATCATGTATTACAGCATGTATTTACAGCATGTATTTACAGCATGTATTACATCATGTATTACAGCATGTATTTACAGCATGTATTACAGCATGTATTACAGCATGTATTACAACATGTATTTACATCATGTATTACAGCATGTATATACAGGATGTATTACAACATGTATTTACAGCATGTATTACAGCATGCATTACAGCAAGTATTTACAACATGTATTACAGCATGCATTACAGCAAGTATTTACAGCATGTATTACAGCATGTATTTACAGCATGTATTACAACATGTATTTACAGCATGTATTACAGCATGCATTACAGCAAGTATTTACAACATGTATTACAGCATGCATTACAGCAAGTATTTACAACATGTATTACAGCATGCATTACAACATGTATTTACAGCATGTATTACAGCATGTATTTACAGCATGTATTTACAGCATGTATTACAGCATATATTCACATCATTTATTACAGCATATATTTACATCATGTATACAGCATGTATTACAGCATATATTTACATCATGTATTACAGCATGTATTACAGCATGTATTACATCATGTATTACAGCATGTATTTACAGCATGTATTACAGCATGTATTACAACATGTATTTACATCATGTATTTACATCATGTATTACAGCATGTGTTACAGCATGTATTTACAGCATGTATTACAACACGTATTACAGCATGTATTACAGCATGTATTTACAGCATGTATTACAGCATGCATTACAGCAAGTATTTACATCGTGTATTACAGCATGTATTTACAGCATGTATTTACAGCATGTATTACAACATGTATTTACAGCATGTATTACAGCATGCATTACAGCAAGTATTTACAACATGTATTACAGCATGCATTACAACAAGTATTTACAACATGTATTACAGCATGCATTACAACATGTATTTACAGCATGTATTACAGCATGTATTTACAGCATGTATTTCAACATGTATTACAGCATGTATTACAGCATGTATTACAGCATGCATTACAGCAAGTATTTACATCATGTATTACAGCATGTATTTACAGCATGTATTACAACATGTATTTACAGCATGTATTACAACATGTATTTACAGCATGTATTACAGCATATATTCAAATCATGTATTACAGCATATATTCACATGATGTATTACAGCATATATTTACATCATGTATTACAGCATGTATTACAGCATATATTTACATCATGTATTACAGCATGTATTTCATCATGTATTACAGCATGTATTTACAGCATGTCTTACAGCATGTATTACAACATGTATTACAACATGTATTTACATCATGTATTTACATCATGTATTACAGCATGTATTACCGCATGTACTTACAGCATGTATTACAACACGTATTACAGCATGTATTACAGCATGTATTTACAGCATGTATTACAGCATGCATTACAGCAAGTATTTACAGCATGTATTACAGCATGTATTTACAGCATGTATTACAACATGTATTTACAGCATGTATTTACAGCATGTATTACAGCATGTATTTACAGCATGTATTACAGCATATATTCACATCATGTATTACAGCATATATTCACATCATGTATTACAGCATATATTTACATCATGTATTACAGCATGTATTACAGCATGTATTTACATCATGTATTACAGCATGTATTTACAGCATGTATTACAGCATATATTCACATCATGTATTACAGCATATATTCACATCATGTATTACAGCATCTATTTACATCATGTATTACAGCATGTATTACAGCATGTATTTACATCATGTATTACAGCATGTATTTACAGCATGTATTACAGCATATATTCACATCATGTATTACAGCATATATTTACATCATGTATTACAGCATGTATTACAGCATATATTTACATCATGTATTACAGCATGCATTACAGCATGTATTACATCATGTATTACAGCATGTATTTACAGCATGTATTACAGCATGTATTACAACATGTATTTACATCATGTATTACAGCATGTATTTACAGCATGTATTACAACATGTATTTACAGCATGTATTACAGCATGCATGACAGCAAGTATTTACATCATGTATTACAGCATGTATTACAGCATATATTTACAGCATGTATTACAACATGTATTACATCATGTATTTACAGCATGCATGACAGCAAGTATTTACATCATGCATTACAGCATGTATTTACAGCATGTTATACAGCATGTATTACAGCATGTATTTACAGCATGTATTACAGCATATATTCACATCATGTATTACAGCATATATTTACATCATGTATTACAGCATGTATTACAGCATATATTTACATCATGTATTACAGCATGTATTTACATCATGTATTACAGCATGTATTACAGCATATATTTACACCATGTATTACAGCATGTATTTACATCATGTATTACAGCATGTATTTACATCATGTATTACAACATGTATTTACAGCATGCATTACAACATGTATTTACAGCATGTATTACAGCATGTATTACAGCATGCATTACAGCATGTATTACAGCATATATTTACATCATGTATTACAGCATGTATTACAGCATGTATTTACATCATGTATTTACAGCATGTATTACAGCATGTATTTACAGCATGTATTTACAGCATGTATTTACAGCATGTATTACAACATGTATTTACATCATGTATTTACAGCATGTATTACAGCATGTATTTACAGCATGTATTACAACATGTATTTACAGCATATATTTACAGCATGTATTACAACATGTATTACAGCATGTATTTACATCATGTATTACAACATGTATTTACAGCATGTATTGCAGCATGTATTTACAGTACGTATTTACAGCGTGTATTTACATCATGTATTACAGCATGTATTACAGCATGTATTACAGCATGTATTTAAAGTACGTATTTACAGCATGTATTTACATCATGTATTACAGCATGTATTTACAGTATGTATTACAGAATGTATTACAGCTTGTATTTACAGCATGTATTACAGAATGTATTACAGCATGTATTTACAGCATGTATTACAGCATGCATTACAGCATGTATTTACAGCATATATTTATAGCATGTATTACAGCATGTATTTATAGCATGTATTACAGCATGTATTTACAGCATGTATTTACAGCATGTATTTATAGCATGTATTACAGCATGTATTTACATCATGTATGACAGCATGTATTACAGCATGTATTGCAACATGTATTTACAACATGTATTACAGCTTGTATTTACAGCATGTATTACAGCATGTATTACAGCATGTATTTACAGCATGTATTACAGCTTGTATTTACAGCATGTATTAAAGCATGTATTACAGCATGTATTTACAGCATGTATTACAGCTTGTATTTACAGCATGTATTAAAGCATGTATTACAGCATGTATTTACAGCATGTATTACAGCATGTATTACAGCATGCATTACAGCATGTATTACAACATGTATTTACAGCATGTATTACAGCCTGTATTACATCATGCATTACATCATGTATTACAGCATGTATTACAGCATGTATTACAGCATGCATTACATCATGTATAACAGCATGCATTTACAGCATGTATTACAGCATGCATTACAGCATGTATTACAACATGGATTACAACATGTATTTACAGCATGTATTACAGCCTGTATTACATCATGCATTACATCATGTATTACAGCATGTATTACATCATGTATTACAGCATGTATTACAGCATGCATTACATCATGTATAACAGCATGCATTTACAGCATGTATTACAGCATGTATTACAGCATGTATTACAACATGTATTTACAGCATGTATTACAGCAAGTATTGACAGCATGGCGTACAGTCGTGTTGTTGAACCATCACTACATTAACTTCACAGTCTCAGTCTGGGAGAGTCTTTTCATACAAATACTATTTTCAAAACCATCAGACAATTAACTGACCACTGTCAATGATTTTGTTAACTATCAATGAATCCGTTGGAAAGCATCATTATAAGAAAACAATGAATCGTGTTTATTAGATGGCCGCTGTCTCAGATAAAACTCATTTGTTGATATTTTACTTGTTTTGACCACAGCCGTCTTCATTAGTATTTTAGTCACAAGAGAAGCTTTAAGATTGTCTTACAGACAACATTTTACAGGAAACATAACACAGATAAAAAAAAGCAATCCATCTCAATCTAAAAAGGAATCAAATGTGCTTTCTCAACCTTGACGAAGTAACACTTTAGTTGCTCTCGTGAGACGTGGTTTGAAGTAAATCTCATTTGGAAATGTAAAAATAGTGTGCCCAGTAGAGGGCGTGACTTCACCTTGTACACGACATTCGCCGTCCATCACGCCTCGTGAGTCATCATGAGATAGTCAGTAGACATTTCTGTCCATCGCTGTCATGACAGTACCTTCAACATATTTTCAATGCGTCCGTATTTTAACATCTTATGGCTTGTAAACACTGAAATACTGAACACCATGGCTGCCCACTGCAATAAAGGAAAGAAACAGCCAAAAAATAAAAATAAATACATAAGGTGGAAGTCGTTATACTCCAGCTAAGGATTGAATACCGGTTGTTCTTCCCTGTCTACATCAGAGGTGTGAGGATAAGTATCTAAATCAGAGGTGTGAGGATAAGTATCTACATCAGAGGTGTGAGGATAAATATCTAAATCAGAGGTGTGAAGATAAGTATCTACATCAGAGGTGTGAAGATAAGTATCTAAATCAGAGGTGTGAAGATAAGTATCTAAATCAGAGGTGTGAAGATAAGTATCTAAATCAGAGGTGTGAGGATAAATATCTAAATCAGAGGTGTGAGGATAAGTATCTAAATCAGAGGTGTGAGGATAAGTATCTAAATCAGAGGTGTGAGGATAAGTATCTACATCAGAGGTGTGAAGATAAGTATCTACATCAGAGGTGTGAAGATAAGTATCTAAATCAGAGGTGTGAGGATAAATATCTAAATCAGAGGTGTGAGGATAAGTATCTACATCAGAGGTGTGAGGATAAGTATCTACATCAGAGGTGTGAGGATAAATATCTAAATCAGAGGTGTGAAGATAAGTATCTACATCAGAGGTGTGAGGATAAATATCTAAATCAGAGGTGTGAAGATAAGTATCTACATCAGAGGTGTGAGGATAAGTATCTAAATCAGAGGTGTGAAGATAAGTATCTAAATCAGAGGTGTGAAGATAAGTATCTAAATCAGAGGTGTGAAGATAAGTATCTACATCAGAGGTGTGAGGATAAGTATCTAAATCAGAGGTGTGAGGATAAGTATCTACATCAGAGGTGTGAAGATAAGTATCTACATCAGAGGTGTGAGGATAAGTATCTAAATCAGAGGTGTGAAGATAAGTATCTACATCAGAGGTGTGAGGATAAATATCTAAATCAGAGGTGTGAAGATAAGTATCTACATCAGAGGTGTGAGGATAAGTATCTAAATCAGAGGTGTGAAGATAAGTATCTAAATCAGAGGTGTGAGGATAAGTATCTAAATCAGAGGTGTGAGGATAAGTATCTAAATCAGAGGTGTGAAGATAAGTATCTAAATCAGAGGTGTGAAGATAAGTATCTACATCAGAGGTGTGAGGATAAGTATCTACATCAGAGGTGTGAAGATAAGTATCTACATCAGAGGTGTGAGGATAAATATCTAAATCAGAGGTGTGAAGATAAGTATCTACATCAGAGGTGTGAGGATAAGTATCTAAATCAGAGGTGTGAAGATAAGTATCTAAATCAGAGGTGTGAAGATAAGTATCTACATCAGAGGTGTGAGGATAAGTATCTACATCAGAGGTGTGAAGATAAGTATCTAAATCAGAGGTGTGAAGATACGTATCTACATCAGAGGTGTGAAGATAAGTATCTACATCAGGGGTGTGAGGATAAGTATCTACATCAGAGGTGTGAGGATAAGTATCTACATCAGAGGTGTGAGGATAAGTATCTAAATCAGAGGTGTGAAGATAAGTATCTAAATCAGAGGTGTGAAGATAAATATCTAAATCAGAGGTGTGAGGATAAGTATCTACATCAGAGGTGTGAGGATAAGTATCTAAATCAGAGGTGTGAGGATAAGTATCTACATCAGAGGTGTGAGGATAAGTATCTACATCAGAGGTGTGAGGATAAGTATCTAAATCAGAGGTGTGAGGATAAGTATCTAAATCAGAGGTGTGAGGATAAGTATCTAAATCAGAGGTGTGAGGATAAGTATCTACATCAGAGGTGTGAGGATAAGTATCTAAATCAGAGGTGTGAGGATAAGTATCTAAATCAGAGGTGTGAGGAGAAGTATCTACATCAGAGGTGTGAGGATAAGTATCTACATCAGAGGTGTGAAGATAAGTATCTACATCAGAGGTGTGAGGATAAGTATCTACATCAGAGGTGTGAGGATAAGTATCTACATCAGAGGTGTGAGGAGAAGTATCTACATCAGAGGTGTGAAGATAAGTATCTAAATCAGAGGTGTGAAGATAAGTATCTAAATCAGAGGTGTGAAGATAAGTATCTACATCAGAGGTGTGAGGATAAGTATCTAAATCAGAGGTGTGAAGATAAGTATCTACATCAGAGGTGTGAGGATAACTTTCTACATCAGAGGTGTGAGGATAGGTATCTAAATCAGAGGTGTGAGGATAACTTTCTAAATCAGAGGTGTGAGGATAAGTATCTAAATCAGAGGTGTGAAGATAAGTATCTAAATCAGAGGTGTGAAGATAAGTATCTAAATCAGAGGTGTGAAGATAAGTATCTAAATCAGAGGTGTGAAGATAAGTATCTACATCAGAGGTGTGAGGATAAGTATCTAAATCAGAGGTGTGAGGATACGTATCTAAATCAGAGGTGTGAGGATAAGTATCTAAATCAGAGGTGTGAGGATAAGTATCTACATCAGAGGTGTGAAGATAAGTATCTACATCAGAGGTGTGAGGATAAGTATCTACATCAGAGGTGTGAGGATAAGTATCTAAATCAGAGGTGTGAAGATAAGTATCTACATCAGAGGTGTGAGGATAAGTATCTAAATCAGAGGTGTGAAGATAAGTATCTACATCAGAGGTGTGAGGATAAGTATCTACATCAGAGGTGTGAGGATAAGTATCTACATCAGAGGTGTGAGGATAAGTATCTAAATCAGAGGTGTGAGGATAAGTATCTACATCAGAGGTGTGAGGATAAGTATCTACATCAGAGGTGTGAGGATACGTATCTAAATCAGAGGTGTGAGGATAAGTATCTACATCAGAGGTGTGAGGATAAGTATCTACATCAGAGGTGTGAGGATAAGTATCTAAATCAGAGGTGTGAAGATAAGTATCTACATCAGAGGTGTGAGGATAAGTATCTAAATCAGAGGTGTGAAGATAAGTATCTACATCAGAGGTGTGAGGATAAGTATCTACATCAGAGGTGTGAGGATAAGTATCTACATCAGAGGTGTGAGGATAAGTATCTAAATCAGAGGTGTGAGGATAAGTATCTACATCAGAGGTGTGAGGATACGTATCTAAATCAGAGGTGTGAGGATAAGTATCTACATCAGAGGTGTGAGGATAAGTATCTAAATCAGAGGTGTGAAGATAAGTATCTAAATCAGAGGTGTGAGGATAAGTATCTACATCAGAGGTGTGAGGATAAGTATCTACATCAGAGGTGTGAGGATTAGTATCTAAATCAGAGGTGTGAGGATAAGTATCTAAATCAGAGGTGTGAAGATAAGTATCTACATCAGATGTGTGAGGATAAGTATCTACATCAGAGGTGTGAGGATAAGTATCTAAATCAGAGGTGTGAAGATAAGTATCTAAATCAGAGGTGTGAGGATAAGTATCTACATCAGAGGTGTGAAGATAAGTATCTAAATCAGAGGTGTGAAGATAAGTATCTAAATCAGAGGTGTGAGGATGAGTATCTACATCAGAGGTGTGAGGATAAGTATCTACATCAGAGGTGTGAGGATAAGTATGTAAATCAGAGGTGTGAGGATAAGTATCTAAATCAGAGGTGTGAAGATAAGTATCTACATCAGAGGTGTGAGGATACGTATCTAAATCAGAGGTGTGAGTATAAGTATCTACATCAGAGGTGTGAGGAGAAGTATCTACATCAGAGGTGTGAGGATAAGTATCTAAATCAGAGGTGTGAGGATACGTATCTACATCAGAGGTGTGAGGATAAGTATCTACATCAGAGGTGTGAGGATAAGTATCTAAATCAGAGGTGTGAGGATAAGTATCTAAATCAGAGGTGTGAGGATAAGTATCTAAATCAGAGGTGTGAGGATAAGTATCTACATCAGAGGTGTGAGGATACGTATCGAAATCAGAGGTGTGAGGATACGTATCTAAATCAGAGGTGTGAGGATAAGTATCTAAATCAGAGGTGTGAGGATAACTATCTAAATCAGAGGTGTGAGGATAAGTATCTACATCAGAGGTGTGAAGATAAATATCTAAATCAGAGGTGTGAGGATAAATATCTAAATCAGAGGTGTGAGGATACGTATCTACATCAGAGGTGTGAGGATAAGTATCTACATCAGAGGTGTGAGGATAAGTATCTAAATCAGAGGTGTGAGGATAAGTATCTAAATCAGAGGTGTGAGGATAAGTATCTACATCAGAGGTGTGAGGAGAAGTATCTACATCAGAGGTGTGAGGATAAGTATCTACATCAGAGGTGTGAGGATAAGTATCTACATCAGAGGTGTGAAGACAAGTATCTAAATCAGAGGTGTGAAGATAAGTATCTAAATCAGAGGTGTGAGGATACGTATCTACATCAGAGGTGTGAGGATAAGTATCTACATCAGAGGTGTGAGGATAAGTATCTAAATCAGAGGTGTGAGGATAAGTATCTAAATCAGAGGTGTGAGGATAAGTATCTAAATCAGAGGTGTGAGGATAAGTATCTACATCAGAGGTGTGAAGATAAGTATCTACATCAGAGGTGTGAGGATAAGTATCTACATCAGAGGTGTGAGGATAAGTATCTACATCAGAGGTGTGAGGAGAAGTATCTACATCAGAGGTGTGAAGATAAGTATCTAAATCAGAGGTGTGAAGATAAGTATCTAAATCAGAGGTGTGAAGATAAGTATCTACATCAGATGTGTGAGGATAAGTATCTAAATCAGAGGTGTGAAGATAAGTATCTACATCAGAGGTGTGAGGATAACTTTCTACATCAGAGGTGTGAGGATAGGTATCTAAATCAGAGGTGTGAGGATAAGTATCTAAATCAGAGGTGTGAGGATAAGTATCTACATCAGAGGTGTGAGGATACGTATCTAAATCAGAGGTGTGAGGATAAGTATCTACATCAGAGGTGTGAGGATAAGTATCTAAATCAGAGGTGTGAAGATAAGTATCTAAATCAGAGGTGTGAGGATAAGTATCTACATCAGAGGTGTGAGGATAAGTATCTACATCAGAGGTGTGAGGATTAGTATCTAAATCAGAGGTGTGAGGATAAGTATCTAAATCAGAGGTGTGAAGATAAGTATCTACATCAGAGGTGTGAGGATAAGTATCTACATCAGAGGTGTGTGGATAAGTATCTAAATCAGAGGTGTGAAGATAAGTATCTAAATCAGAGGTGTGAGGATAAGTATCTACATCAGAGGTGTGAAGATAAGTATCTAAATCAGAGGTGTGAAGATAAGTATCTAAATCAGAGGTGTGAGGATGAGTATCTACATCAGAGGTGTGAGGATAAGTATCTACATCAGAGGTGTGAGGATAAGTATGTAAATCAGAGGTGTGAGGATAAGTATCTAAATCAGAGGTGTGAAGATAAGTATCTACATCAGAGGTGTGAGGATAAGTATCTAAATCAGAGGTGTGAGTATAAGTATCTACATCAGAGGTGTGAGGAGAAGTATCTACATCAGAGGTGTGAGGATAAGTATCTAAATCAGAGGTGTGAGGATACGTATCTACATCAGAGGTGTGAGGATAAGTATCTACATCAGAGGTGTGAGGATAAGTATCTAAATCAGAGGTGTGAGGATAAGTATCTAAATCAGAGGTGTGAGGATAAGTATCTAAATCAGAGGTGTGAGGATAAGTATCTACATCAGAGGTGTGAGGATACGTATCGAAATCAGAGGTGTGAGGATACGTATCTAAATCAGAGGTGTGAGGATAAGTATCTAAATCAGAGGTGTGAGGATAACTATCTAAATCAGAGGTGTGAGGATAAGTATCTACATCAGAGGTGTGAAGATAAATATCTAAATCAGAGGTGTGAGGATAAATATCTAAATCAGAGGTGTGAGGATACTTATCTACATCAGAGGTGTGAGGATAAGTATCTACATCAGAGGTGTGAGGATAAGTATCTAAATCAGAGGTGTGAGGATAAGTATCTAAATCAGAGGTGTGAGGATAAGTATCTACATCAGAGGTATGAGGAGAAGTATCTACATCAGAGGTGTGAGGATAAGTATCTAAATCAGAGGTGTGAGGATAAGTATCTAAATCAGAGGTGTGAGGATAAGTATCTACATCAGAGGTGTGAGGATAAGTATCTACATCAGAGGTGTGAGGATAAGTATCTAAATCAGAGGTGTGAGGATAAGTATCTAAATCAGAGGTGTGAGGATAAGTATCTACATTAGAGGTGTGAGGAGAAGTATCTACATCAGAGGTGTGAGGATAAGTATCTACATCAGAGGTGTGAGGATAAGTATCTACATCAGAGGTGTGAAGACAAGTATCTAAATCAGAGGTGTGAAGATAAGTATCTAAATCAGAGGTGTGAGGATACGTATCTACATCAGAGGTGTGAGGATAAGTATCTACATCAGAGGTGTGAGGATAAGTATCTAAATCAGAGGTGTGAGGATAAGTATCTAAATCAGAGGTGTGAGGATAAGTATCTAAATCAGAGGTGTGAGGATAAGTATCTAAATCAGAGGTGTGAGGATAAGTATCTACATCAGAGGTGTGAGGATACGTATCGAAATCAGAGGTGTGAGGATACGTATCTAAATCAGGTGTGAGGATAAGTATCTAAATCAGAGGTGTGAGGATAACTATCTAAATCAGAGGTGTGAGGATAAGTATCTACATCAGAGGTGTGAAGATAAATATCTAAATCAGAGGTGTGAGGATAAATATCTAAATCAGAGGTGTGAGGATACGTATCTACATCAGAGGTGTGAGGATAAGTATCTACATCAGAGGTGTGAGGATAAGTATCTAAATCAGAGGTGTGAAGATAAGTATCTACATCAGAGGTGTGAGGATAAGTATCTAAATCAGAGGTGTGAGGATAAGTATCTAAATCAGAGGTGTGAAGATAAGTATCTACATCAGAGGTGTGAGGATAAGTATCTAAATCAGAGGTGTGAGGATAAATATCTAAATCAGAGGTGTGAGGATAAGACATATCTAAATCAGAGGTGTGAGGATAAGTATCTACATCAGAGGTGTGAGGATAAGTATCTACATCAGAGGTGTGAGGATAAGTATCTAAATCAGAGGTGTGAGGATAAGTATTGTGGCGAATTCTACTGGAGTGTCCCTGCTGGAAGTCAGGGGGTTCATTTGCATATTACCCACGATGCAACTGAAGAGTGTTAATGTTTTGGTTATATTGGAGGATATTGAACATGTTAAAAACGGGCATATCTGTTAAAGATAGCAGGGATGTTGTGGAAGGTAATGGGGACGTTTTGAGAGAAGTTGTATTCGACAGCATGCTATTTCCCGCCATGAGTGTAAAGAGTAGGAAAATAGGTAAGGTCGGTTCTGTGGCCAAGAGAAGAAAGTAAGCTAAGACCAATACAAACTTGTGTCTGTTATCACTGGCTTGTCTTACGGTCACTGAAAGCTTGCTGGTTAACTCCGAAGGGTTGGCTGAGGAGTCCGTTATATGACCACGTCACATTGGTGTCAAAAGTGGGATGGTGAGACCGTGAGGTCATCGGAAGCGCGTGCGCCCAGAGGCGTGAGGGAGCTGACATGCTGAAGCGCGGGGACGCGCTTCCCGAAGGAGGGGGGTAGTGTAGCGTACATGGATAAGTAGACACGTTGGCCCTTGGTTAACGGGTCGGACCCTTTAGTCGACTGGTTAACGTTGTCACTTGCGGAGTGGGAGACACTCCTGACCCCTGAATTCGCTGAATCCAAGAAAATGCAATCTATTGCAGCGGGAGACAAGGTTCCTTGGACATGTGGTGGGGCCCGGAGGTGTGTCCATAGACCCTGACAAGGTCACTGCAGTCAGGGGTTGGCCAACGCCCACCACAGGAAAGGAGGTGAGGAGTTTTCAGGGACTGGCATCGTACTACCGTCGGTTCCTACACGCCTTTGCAGACAAAGCCCGTCCGCTCCACCAGCTCACCGAGAAGGGACGACGGTTCCACTGGACTGAAGCATGCGAGAGCTCCTTTCAGATACTCCGGAAAGCCTTGACCCAAGCACCAGTGCTAGCCCACCCAGACAGGCAGCGGCCATTCATATTTGACACTGACGCCAGTGATGTAGGTGTGGGAGCAGTCCTGTCGCAGCCCAGTGGGGAAGGGGAAAGAGTGGTGGCCTATTACAGTAGAGCCTTGAGTAAGGAAGAAAGGAACTACTGTGTGACTCGGAGAGAACTCCTGGCAGTGGTACAGGCCGTAAAGCATTTTAAGCCTTACCTGTATGGAAATGACTTCCTACTGAGGACGGACCATGCATCGCTCTGCTGCCTGCTTAGCTTCAAAGAACCAGAAGAGCAGGTAGCCATATGGATAGAAGCCTTGCAGGGATTTACCTTCACCACGGAGCACCAAAGAGGCAGCCGACACAACAATGTGATGCTCTCTCCAGACGCCCCTGTTCTGATCAGGCCTGCCGCCATTGTAGCCGGTTGGAGACCCGAGAACAGCAACGGGTGGATTGTGTCACATTGCGGGCACTTGTGGTCCCAAGTGCGCCACTAGAGGAGATGTCACCAACCAAGATAGGGGAAGTCCTACGTCGGGATAGCCACCTGGGACCCGTGTTACACTGGCTAGCACATAAAGAGGTCCCAAGTACAGAGATGGCAGGTCCCCACTCCCCCACCACCAAGGCATTGCTGGGACAGTGGAACTCACTCATGCTTCATGAGGGGTGCCTCTATCGAGTGTGGGAAGAGTCAAGGAGGGGGGGCAGTACCTGGCAACTAGCTGTTCCCCACGCACTACAGCAGCTAGTATTAAGCACAGTTCATGGCCCCCTGGAGTGGGATCTTCGGCATTACCAAAACTCTGTGGCGGCTGCAGGAAATATTCTACTGGGGGAGGTGCCGGCGAGACGTGGAGCGGTTCTGACGTAACGGCGACACCTGCAATGCAAAGAAGGGGCCGGCTGGGCAATCCCGCGCCCCCCTGCAGCAATACAGGGTTGAGACGCCCATGGAAAGAATTGGAGTGGATGTGGCCATTTCCCGTGACAGAGGATGGTAATCGTTATGTAACCCGCACTTTGCGTTCGGCCATCGTCTCCCTACACGCCCTGGGACTCTGCGTTGTGTTTGTTGTAGTATGATGTTTGCGTGGAAAAGGAAAGAGGCGGAGGCTTGGGATCGTGGCTGAGACCTGGACACTTTACTGGCACTCGCTTACACTTCACCTCTCATCAATCAGCTGGCCGCTGGCCTCCTCATACTCACAGCTTCCGGCAGAAGAAACAAAAAAACATGTGATCAACGTAGCCTTTTGCCCTGGACAAGACTTAGGGGTACGGTGTTGCAAAAGGGACAAACATCGCCATTTGCGGCATTCCCAGGGGAACATACAACGTAACAGTGCCACCCTGTGGGGGATTTACATTACTACCTTACATCTACCCCTTCTTTAATTGATGGCGTCCCAGCCATCAGACCAAACAAAACAAAACAAATAAAACTTATGAGCATAAACATTAAAACAGATCACACTGAAAGTGACGTATTAATACCATGAGTTGCATATGAAATGTAGATGTGTAAATGCGATCAAAGTAAATAAACCATTAATAAAACTTGTTTGTTTTTTGTTTGTTTTTTCCGTGGATTATACGTGCCTTGCTACTCTCTCTGCTATGGCCCTCTGCCACAATGTCCAGCCCCTCTCTATCTTCTGCTGTTCCTCTTTTGATCTCACCACCTGTGACTCGTAAGACAGTTTCTTTGGGGGACGTCGAGTTCTCTGTGGGTTCCTCCTCAGGCTGGGGCCATCAAGTGCGTTGGTGTCACTGACATTTAGGTCCTCTTCCCCCCCTTGACTCACTTTTTCGGCTTCCTCCCCCATTACCTCCATGCCATCCACCTCCCAGTCCCCCATGTCAGACTCAACTCCTGCACTTGTTGCTGCACCAGCCCGCTCCACCGGAAGAAACATACACTGTGTAAGAAGGTTGCGGTGAACCACTCTCTCTTTTTCACCATCCTCTGTTCGGACCACATACACAGGTATACTGGGTTGTTTCTTCACCACAATGTATGGGCGTGACTCCCATCTGTCTCCCAGTTTCTGCCGTCCCTCCACATGACATATTTTGACCAAGACTCTGTCCCCTGGGCTGAAACCTTGACTCTTTGCCTTTTGATCATAGTACCTTTTCTGCTGCTCTTTTGCATGTCGTGAGGCCTGGTTAGCCTGAGTATAAGCGTCCGACAGACAGTCATGCAGGGTCTGGACATATTCACTATACTCACATGGCTCTTTGGTGGTAGAAAGCCCAAAAATCAGGTCGACTGGGAGTCGTGGATGTCTACCAAACATTAGGTAATACGGTGTGTACCCAGTAGAGTCATGTTTGGTGCAGTTATACGCATGTGTCATTGCATCCACATACTCATGCCAGCGGGGTTTCAGGTGAGGCTCTAGTGTCCCCAGCATGTCCATGAGAGTCCGGTTGAACCTTTCGGTGGTGCCGTTACCCTGGGGGTGATAGGGGGTTGTGTGTGTCTTAGTGACACCAGTACACTTACACAGCTCTTTCACCACAGCACTTTCAAAATTACGCCCCTGGTCTGCATGTAGTTTTGCTGGGAATCCAAACCGACAGAAAAAGATCTTCCACAGTACCTTCGCCACTGTACAGGCTTTTTGGTCTTTAGTGGGATAGGCCTGGGCGTACCGGGAGAAGTGGTCAGTGACAATAAGCACATTTTCTATGCCTCCCTTTGATTTCTCCAGAGTCAGAAAGTCTACACACACAAGTTCCATAGGAGCGCTGCTGTGAATACTGACCAGGGGAGCCCTGAGGCCTGCAGTCGGAGTCTTTCTGAGGCAGCACCTTTCACACTGCTCACACCAAGCCTTGATTTCCTGGAACATCTTAGGCCAGTAAAATCTCTCCCTTATCATCTGCAGCGTTCTCTCAAACCCTAAATGCCCTGAGTCATCATGAAGTGCAGTCTAGACGGATGTGTGAAATCTCTCTGGTAGTACCAACTGCTCTACTACTCCCCTTTGACAGTCTTGGACCTGACGATACATTATTCCATCCCTTACTAATAACCTCCGCCACTCTTTTAAGAGAAGGCAAACCTGCCTGCCACCACCAATCCTCTCGCTGTGGCTCGGTTTTTGGTTCACACTTTTAAAGTGCAAAACGGGACCGATTACAGCATCCTCTTTTTGCCCTGCACGAATCTCCTGTTTTGTCAATGCAGGTAGAGAGTCCATCCCCACATCTTGATAGGATTCACCGAGCGTGTGTGACAGAGGTTCTTGATGCTCAGGTCCCTCTGAAGCGGAGCTTTCCAGTTGTTGGGGAGATTGTTCCTCTACACACCTTTGTACTTTGGCTGATACAAGCTGAGGGCAGGTTTGCAGGACTTGGGTGACCTCCTGGTTAGACAGCCGGGAGAGGGCATCAGCGTTCGCATTATTCTGTCCCCTTCGATACTGCACATCAAAATCAAATGCTGACAGCCGAGACACCCACCGCTGACCTGTAGCATCCAATTTTGCAGACGACATGACATACTTGAGGGGGTTATTGTCTGTCTGGACTGAGAACTTGCGCCCATATAGATGGTCATAGAACTTGTCGGTCACTGCCCATTTCAGAGCGAGGAACTCTAGTTTGTGTGCAGGATACCTCGTCTCTGCTGGGCTCAAGCCTCTGCTGCCATAAGCTATGACTCTCTCGACTCCGTCCTGAACTTGGGCTAATACAGCACCAAGCCCCTCCCCCGAGGCGTCAGTCTGGAGCAGAAAGGGTAGGCTGTAGTCTGGATAGCCTAACACTGGAGCAGTTGTCAATCTTTCTCTCAGTGACTGAAAAGCCTCCTCACACTCATCAGTCCAGACAAAGGGCGGGTCAGGCACTAACCTCTTCTTCCCCCCTCTCCGTTTCTTTCTAGGGTCACCAGCGGTAAGGTGGTACAGGGGCACGGCTAAGGTGGAGTAACTGCACACAAACCGCCTGTAATATCCGGTGAATCCCAGGAACTGAAGCACCTCTTTACGATTCGTGGGCCTCGCCCAGTCCTTGACTCTGCTGATCTTCTCTGGGTCTGTCCTGATGCCCTCCGCAGACACCAGGTGACCCAAGTAGTGCACCTCCTTTCTCACAAGCTGACATTTGGAAGGCTTCAACTTCAAGCCATGCTCCTTCAGTCGATCGAACACCAGCTGCAGCCTCTC
Source organism: Lampris incognitus (assembly GCF_029633865.1). NCBI lineage: Eukaryota > Metazoa > Chordata > Actinopteri > Lampriformes > Lampridae > Lampris > Lampris incognitus. The sequence goes on along the minus strand of NC_079223.1, from coordinate 52,780,017 downwards.
CAGATGCTCATCAAAGGTTTTAGAGAATATGATCAGATCATCAAGGTAGATCAGGAGATGGGTGAAGTTCAGATCGCCAAAGCAGCAGGTCATGAGTCTCTGGAAGGTGGACGGAGCGTTTTGAAGGCCGAAAGGCATTCTGTTGGCTTCAAACAGCCCCATGGGAGTACTGAATGCTGTTTTGTGTTTGTCCTGCTCCGCCACCTCTACCTGCCAGTATCCAGATGTGAGATCAAGTGTTGAGAAATACTTTGCTTGACCCAGAGCCTCCAGGGCCTCCTCTATTCTGGGCAGTGGAAATGCATCTCTTGTGCTGCAGGCGTTAAGCCTTCGGTAATCGATGCATAATCTTAGTGATCCGTCTTTCTTGGTAACAATCACTACTGGCGAAGCATATGGACTCTTACTAGGCCTGATAACCCCTGCTGTTTCCATTTCTGTCAGCAACTTCCTCACATCCTGCCACTGTGAAGGGGGAATCTTGCGGTACGGGAGTCGAAAGGGCTTTGAGTCGACCAGGGGGATTTCGTGCTGCACTGTTTTTGTGTGGCCGTAGTCCATTGAGTGCTGTGAGAACACCCCCATATTCCTCTCTACAAGCTCTTTTAGGAGGGCGCGCTGGTGCTCATTCTTCACTGCTGCTTCACTTATGTCCACCCCACCACTGCTCACAACTTGGTTCAGACACAGGTATGTCTCTTTGTTCTCCTCATTTTGATGACAACCCTGTTCCGTGGCTGAAAAATCCACAACACTGTCCACCAGGAAGGCGCTGGCCAGCTGTGTGTGTGGTTTGATTGTGACAGTTTGTTGGGACAGGTTCATCACTCTGACAGGAGCACAGCCTTTCTTCACATCTGCAAGAACTTTGGCGACCATAAGGTCCTGGGGAAGCCGAATGGAGGCGTGGCCTTCAATTAGCGCTGTGTATGTCTTTCTTTGTGGGTCAGCTTTGATTTTGCACATTAAGTCCTTCTCTTTCCCTCCCGGGATGCGTATTTTACGGCCAGTGTACACAGCAGGGCCCACCATGTCGTCTGCTCCTGTATATTCAGTGTCGCCAGTTTCCAGTAAAGCTGTGTACCAATCTGGATGGCTTTCCTTCACCCGCTGAAGATATTGCTCCCCATAGGTTGCTTGGAGGTGCCTCCTGGCGGCATGGACGACATTAGTTCCCACAAGCAGTGGGACAGAGGAGCGATACTCGGAGTCAGGGACAACAAAAGCCGGCACACTCTGGAACTCTTTCCCCAGCACTTTCAACTTAATGCGCAGGACACCAGAGTAAGGCACATCCTGACCTGCTGCACCTGCTATGGGTATTTTAGAGGGCCGTAGTTTCTGTCCATGGAGGTCAGGGTGGTTGCACCAGTATCCGTGAGTAATACTGGTTACCTGAGAGCCGGAATCGACAAGAGCCCTGCACTTTAATCCATTGACTTCCACCTCACCCTCATTCCTGGGACCCACAATAGGAATGTCCTCTACTCCATCATCAGTATCGCTCACCTGCAGTGAGGCAGTCTACCACTGTGCCTGTAGATTGGTCAGGGATGGCATAGGCCGTGGGCCACTTGGTGAAATAATCCATCACTGTGAGAATGTAACTGTAAGGTAGTAATGTAAATCCGCCACAGGGTGGCACTGTTACGCTGTATGTTCCCCTGGGAATGCCGCAAATGGCGATGTTTGTCCCTTTTGCAACACCGTACCCCTAAGTCTTGTCCCGGGCAAAAGGCTACGTTGATCACATGTTTTTTTTGTTTCTTCTGCCGGAAGCTGTGAGTATGAGGAGGCCAGCGGCCAGCTGATTGATGAGAGGTGAAGTGTAAGCGAGTGCCAGTAAAGTGCCCAGGTCTCAGCCACGATCCCAAGCCTCCGCCTCCTTCCTTTTCCACGCAAACGTCATACTACAACAAACACAACGCAGAGTCCCAGGGCGTGTAGGGAGACGACGGCCGAACGCAAAGTGCGGGTTACATCATGGTGCCGTGACCCGGATCGTGGTGCTTCGAGATCCAAGGAGATACAGAGACTCGCGTCCTCGCCTTTGCTGCTGCATTGAGCTGCGTTACCTTCAGTGACTGGACAGTGTGGTGGACTGAACTACTGTCATCGGCGCTGCAGCATTGGCAAGATACTCACCTCTTCAAATATCCTTTAAAGACTGTTGAAAGCTTGCTATATCCATTTGAGGACTTTTTATGATATTTCGATAAACTTAACTGTTATTTGAGTTGTGTAAAAGTGTGCTATGTGAGATCCTGCTATAGGAACACTGTGTTTAACATTATGCTGATATATATCATTCATAATTTTTTGGTTTTGGTTAAGGGTTGTGTATTGACCCTCTGATTTTGACTCAAGTTTAATGTGAGTTTTGAGTTGATGGTGATTATTGTTTTTTGATATATTTACTGGAAAAAAGGGGAGATTTTGCATACACAGCTAAACTTATTCTGTGAACACAGTGAATCATTAATAGTCATCTGTTTTGACACCAACAGTCACACCAGTCATAGTGATTTAGAAAAAAATATATCAAAATGTTCAGTGACTATGCAGATTATCAGTCAAAGCAAGAAGGTGCCTCTGCTGCCACACCGGGTTCCCAACTGCCCCCGATGCCCACAGCCAGCCACAACTGTGACTCTCCAGCCCAGACACAACCCCACCTTTCAAGCAAGGGCGTAACAACCACCAGTGCTGCAAATCAACAGCAATCAGTGAGGCCAAAGCTTAACAACTACTTCACTAGCCCCACCACCACCCAACAGCTGATCCTCCCTCAAGACCACCACAGCAGTCAGCAGCCCCCATACCCAGGACTAAGTGCACCACTCACTCCACCACCCCCAATACTGTCACCTTACCCTATTCACTACTCCACTCCAGCTCATGCACCCACCTTGCCAGCCTCTAGAGCTCCAATGCAAGCACCCTCACTATGTTTTGACAGAAGCCCAGCTGCCAAACCAATCCACCGAAACAGCAGGCCAGACTACAGCCTGCCCAGTGCATCCCTTCCAGCTGTACAGATATTAGTGGAACCTAATCCCCCGGCCCAAGCCAGTGTGAACCAGCACACACACCCTTTGCCCATTCACAGCCTCTCGTGCCCCACCTCCACGGAAATGCAAACTGTACAGCGGCCGACCATGACTCACCCAGACACCCCTCCTTACCAAAGCCCTGCTGCCGAGCCTAAACCCCAGGTCTACACTGGTCCTGCATATAATCCCCCTGTGCCCCAGGCCGTCATGCCAAGCTTTCAAATGCCACCAATGATGAACATTATGAGCTACCCCTCTTCTACTGGCCACACCCTTCAAAGTTTGCAGCATGGATCAATCCCCCAGCTGCATATGTCACAGCCTGCTGCCCTCTACCCCCAAGGGGTGACCACCCCACTAGCAGTGCAACATGTAGCCCCTAACCACACAGCCCCTGCCTCAAACCCTCGAGCTGTCATGTACCACAACACACTCCCACAACACCCTCCACCACACCCATCCACCACCCCGCACATGCACCCACGTCCGTATGAGCCCCCAATGAATGCTGCCGTCAGAGCCGCAGCCAACACAACCCTTCCACCAGCTGCATATGGTGGGTTCATGCAAACTCATCAGGTAAAAAATGTCCAAATCTTCACTGGCAATCCAGACAGCAAAATACTTGTAGAAGACTGGGTTCGTGATATGCAGTACCTTCTGGAGGCAATCGAGCTCCCCACACACCTCCGCTTTTCGACTGTTGTGCGACACCTGAGCGGTGAGGCCAGGAAGCTAGTCCTGAACCTACCCCCCCCCCCCCCCCCCACGACCAGACTCCAGAGAAGGCGTATGAGGAGCTCAGGGCTGAATACAGCGACACACAAGGCTCACTTGATCCACTAGCCGACTTCTATGAGCGCAGCCAGAAGTCTGGAGAGTCTGCCTGCTCTTATGCTATTGCTCTGGAGGCAACACTGAGAGCGGTAGAGGAAAGTCAGAGAGGGGGCAGGCAATTTCCTGATCGTGATAGTAAACTCACTCGACAGTTTCTAAGAGGGCTTATGGATGAGATGGTGTATGCAAGGATCGCACCAATGAAGCCCAGGCTTTTGAGTTTCCGGGAGCTGCAAACAGAGCTTAGAAACCTTGCAAAAGAGACTCAGAAGTTCCAGTCACAACACAAGACAAAGAAAGCGCTCACCCAGGTGCAGGTCACATCAGAATGTGATACCAATATGAGGTCAGAGAGGTCAAAACACACTTCAGAGTGGACAGAGCTTAAAGATATGGTCAAGAAATTAGCTCTTAGCCAAGAAGAACAGATGAGTTGAGAATTGCTGCACCTACCCCTGCACCAGCCCCTGCACCCCCACTAAGGCCCCAACCATCTCCCAGAACAGTTACTCAGGGCTCCAGTGTTGTTTGCTACCGGTGTGGGAAGCAAGGGCATATAGCCCGTGTATGTCGAGCGGTGCTCCCAGATCCCAGTCCGCCCTGGACTCACCGACCCCAGCCTGCGACCTCCGCGGAGAGCACCACGCCCCACTCAACGCAGCATTTAAACGCCTAGAGCCTGTGGTAACTGGGGCAACCATGGGCAAGGTGCCAGAGGAGTTGCACAGTGACCAGGGGCGCAATTTCGAATCCCAGGTGTTTGGGGAGGTGTGTCGGTGCCTTGGGGTGCGGAAGACAAGGACCACTCCCCTACACCCTCAAAGTGATGGCCTGGTTAACCGGTTCAATCGGACCTTGGTCACGCAACTAGCCATGCTCACGGCGACGCATCAAAGGTGTGAGGATAAGTATCTACATCAGAGGTGTGAGGATAAGTATTGTGGCGAATTCTACTGGAGTGTTCCCGCTGGAAGTCAGGGGGTTCATTTGCATATTACCCACGATGTAACTGAAGAGTGTTAATGTTTTGGTTATATTGTAGGATATTGAACATGTTAAAAACGGGCATATTTTTTACAGATAGCAGGGATGTTGTGGAAGGTAATGGGGACGTTACGAGAGAAGTTGTGTTAGACAGCATGCTATTTCCCACCATTAGTGTAAAGTGTAGGCAAATAGGTAAGATCGGTTCTGTGGCCAAGAGAAGAAAATAAGCTGAGACCAATACAAACTTGTTTCTGATAACACTGGCTTGTCTTACGGTCATTAGAAGCTGGCTGGTTAACTCTGAAAGGTTGGCTGGGGAGTCCGTTATTTGATCACGTCACAGTATCTAGGTCAGAGGCGTGAGGATAAGTATCTACACCAATAGATGCCCCCGTACAGGGCATCAGATGCACCTCCATCTCAATCTTGCCTCTCTTGCTTTGTCTCCAAACCGTCCAACCTGAGCGGTCCCTCTAATATACTCGTTCCTAATCCTGTCCTTCTTCGTTACTCCCAATGAAAATCTTAGCATCTTCAACTCTGCCACCTCCAGCTCCTCCTCCTGTCTTTTCATCAGTGCCACTGTCTCCAAACCATACAACATAGCTGGTCTCACTACCCTATTGTAAACCTTCCCTTTAACTCTTGCTGGTACCCTTCTGTCACAGATCACTCCTGACACTCTTCTCCACCCACTCCACCCTGCCTGCACTCTCTTCTTCACCTCTCTACTGCACTCCCCGTTACTTTGGACAGTTGACCCCAAGTATTTAAACTCATATGCATTCGTCACCACTACTCCTTACATCCATACATTCCACTGTCCTCTCTCTCATTAACGCATAGGTATTCCGTCTTGCTCCTACTGACTTTCATTCCTCTTCTCTCCAGTGCATACCTCCACCTCTCCAGGCTCTCCTCCATCTGCACCCTACTCTCACTACAGATCACAATGTCATCAGCAAACATCATAGTCCACGGAGACTCCTGCCTGATCTTGTGCGTCAACCTGTCCATCACCATTGCAAACAAGAAAGGGCTCAGAGCCGATCCTTGATGTAATCCCACCTCCACCTTGAACCCATCTGTCATTCCAACCTCACACCTCACCACTGTCACACCTCTCTCATAAATATGCTGCACCACTCCTACATACTTCTCTGCAACTCCTGACGTCCTCATACAATAACACACCTCCTCTCTTGGTACCCTGTCGTATGCTTTCTCTAAATCTACAAAGACACAATGCAACTCCTTCTGGCCTTCTCTATACTTCTCCATCAACATTCTCAAAGCAAACATCACATCTGTGGTGCTCTTTCATGACATGAAACCATACTGCTGCTCGCTAATCATCACCTCTCCTCTTAACCTAGCTTCTATTACTCTTTCCCATATCTTCATGCTGTGGCTGATCAACTTTATACCTCTGTAGGTGCTACAGTTCTGCACATCGCCCTTGTTCTTGAAGATCGGTACCAGTATGCTTCTTCTCCACCCCTCAGGCATCCTCTCACTTTCCAAGATTGTGTTAAACGATCTAGTTAAAAACTCCACTGCCATCTCTCCTAAACACCTCCATGCCTCCACAGGTATGTCATCAGGACCAACTGCTTTTCCACTCTTCATCCTCTTCATAGCTGCCCTCACTTCCTCCTTGCTAATCCACTGCACTTCCTGATTCACTATCCCCACATCATCCAACTTTCTCCCTCTCTCTCTCTCTCTCTCTCTCTCTCTCTCTCTCTCTCTCTCTCTCTCTCTCTCTCTCTTTCTCTCTTTCTTTACTCATCAAACCCCTCAAAATACTCATTCGTCCTCCTCAGCACACTCTCCTCGCTTGTCAGCACATTTCCATCTCCATCCTTGATCACCCTAGCCTGCTACACATCCTTCGCAGCTTGGTCCCTCTGTCTAGTACAAGTTCTTTTCTCCTTCCTTAGTGTCGAACCTCTTATTCAACTCACCATGCTCCTTTTCCTTTCCCTTTGCCATCTCTCTCTTTGCTTTACGCTGCATCTCCTTGTACTCCTGTCTACTTTCTTCATCTCTCTGACTATCCCACTTCTTCTTTGCCAACCTCTTCCTCTGTATACTTTGCTGTACTTCCTCATTCCACCACCAAGTCTCCTTGTCTTCCTTCCTCTGTCCTGATGACACACCAAGTACCTTCCTAGCTGTCTCCCTCACTATTTCTGCAGTGGTTGCCCAGCCATCTGGCAACTCTTCACTACCACCACCCAGTGCCTGTCTTAACTCCTGCCTGAACTCCACACAACAGTCTTCCTTCTTCAACTTCCACCATTTGATCTTTGGCTCTGCCTTCACTCTCTCCCTCTTCTTGGTCTCCAAAGTCATCCTACAGACCACCATCCGATGCTGCCTAGCTACGTTCTCCCCTGTCACCACCTTGGAGTCTCCAATCCCTTTCAGATCGCTCCTTCTACATAAGATATAGTCCACCTGTGTGCACTTTCCTCCACTCTTGTACGTCACCCTGTCCTCCTCCCTCTTCTTGAAATATGTATTCAACACAGCCATTTCCATCCTTTTGGCAAAATTGACCACCATCTGTCCTTCCATATTCCTCTCCTTGACTACATACCTACCCATCACCTCCTCATCACCTCTGTTCCCTTCACCAACATGCCCATTGAAGTCCGTTCCACCACTTCATCCAACTCACTCCAGAATTCTTCTTTCTCTTCCATCTCACACCCAATTTGTTGGGCATATGCGCTGATAACATTCAGCAATACACCTTCAATTTCCAGGTTCATACTCATCACTCTGTCTGACACTCTCTTCACCTCCAGCACACTCTTGACATATTCTTCCGTCAGAATTACCCCTACCCCATTTCTCCTCCCATTCGCACCATGGTAAAAGAGAACCCACCTCCGATACTCCTGGCTTTACTCACCTTCCACCTGGTCTCTTGCACACACAGTATATCTACCTTCCTTCTCTCCATCATATCAGCCAGCTCTCTCCCTTTACCAGCCATAGTGCCAACATACAGAGTCCCGACTCTCACCTCCACACTCTTCCACACTCCTACCCTTCCTCCTCTCTAGCTGCCTCAGGACATGCCTTCCCCCTCTCCTTCTCCTTCGCCCAACAGTAGCATAGTTTCCACCGGCACCCTGCTGGCCAGCAGTACTGGTGGCGGTCATTGGTAACCCGGGCCTTGACTGATCTGGTATGTAAGTCTTATTTATGATCCGCATATTTGATTTGGCAAAGATTTTACGCCGGATGCCCTTCCTGACACACCCCTCCCCATTTATCCGGGCTTGGGACCGGCACTAAGAATGCACTGGCGTGTGCATCCTCAGTGGCTGGGTTACACTGTGTGAATCAGGAAAGGTCTATATGTCATCCAGTACAACACACTGGTCAGGTAAAGATGTATGTATTCCTCTTAACTCCTAAGTACTGTTTAGATGGACCTCTTGTGTGTGTGATGCTGTGCTGTAAACTAAACTCAGCATGGAGTTTGACTCTCTTCTTTAATGTACATTGTTTACGCAGACAGCGGGTATCTATCGATTCAGTGTGCACCATGTAACCATGGATACTTCCATTGGCAGAGAGGGGGGGGTGAGAGATCAGCTGTACGTGTGTATCTGTGTTTGCATTGTGTGTGCGTCTATAAATGTTAGTCCGTGTGTGTGTGTCTGTGTGTTTATACTACATGAGCAGAGTGGGTGTATGTCGAGGACAGAAAATGTTAAGGATCAGGTGTGTGAGTGTGAGTGTGTGCGTGCGCATATGCAGCGGTAGCGGTGCTCTATCTTAATATGTCAGGCACTCTGACACTGAGAGCTATGTTGCAGCGGGCCAGAAGAGGGGGAGCGCAGCTGAAAGAAAGGGAGAGAGAGGACAGTAATTAAACCTCTTGGTGGATGGAATATTATTCCAACACTGCCAGACGCGTCTGTGTGTGTGTGTGTGTGTGTGTGTGTGTGTGTGTGTGTGTGTGTGTGTGCCTTTGCATGCGTGTTTGTGTGTGACATTTTTATTGCCAGTGGATGGATGTAATATCTTGTCCACAAGGCTCTACTTTAGTGACAACATGGTCTTAATTTCCTCCGGGGAACAACTCTCCCCTATCAAGTCAAGATCGACACTAAACTCAATCACCCAACAACTAGACCGACAGGCATTGGCCCACTTCTCACATATTCATTTGCCTACTATTTATTTACTGCTCGCGAATCCTGTGAAGGTTTTATTGCGCACAGATCCCATCTCAACCTGGTATGAATGTAATGAGGTTGCGAGATGGATCAATCAAGGGGCAAATGCATTTCCTGTAAGCTGTGTCAAGGGAAGGGGTGAGAGTTGAAATTAATTCTATGGAGTTTGAAACTGAAGTTAGGGAACAAATACTACCACGCCTCATCTGCATGCAACTGTACATACCTATATTCTAGCCTGCCTAGCCACCTTCCTCTCTCCTTTGTCTCAGCTTACAGACACACTTGTCCTGACTCGACAAAGCTTTCCGAACCAACAACAGCTGATTAAGCTCGAGTGATCCAAATCTTACCTCACCATGGATCCCAAGCTTTTCCTCCATCCATCGTACAGTGACATATTTGCAGAAAAGCCACCCAGCGTGGTTGTATTGGATAGTGATGGGAGAAACGAGGCTCCTGGAGCTTCGAACCAATTCAGAAAATTATTCACCGTTTCGAATTAGTCAAAACACCACAAGCTGGCGATGCCTTCTGGCCAAATTTGCGGAAATGCAATGGAAAGACCCCCAAAAAGTCAAGAACACCCACAATGATTCAACGATTTAGAAGAAATGTATTTTTGCTCAAGGGCAGTCTACAATATCCTGAAGAAGGCAGACCTGAATCTATGTAGCATATGTAGATGCCTTTATGGAATAAACTTGTATATGACTAGATATATGAATATTATGGGAAGGAGTGTCATCAATAATGTTGACTGAACAAAACTGCTTGCTCAAGTGTTTTGGAATTTAAATCGTTTTTTATTCTTCTTTGGAGGATTACGGGGAACAGATGTCTTCCTATAAAAATCAGTAGATCAGTACATCAGTAGAGGCCGTACATTTGATTCGTATTCACTTTGACTTCAACGCCATAGTGTCCAGCCACTAAAACGTTGAAAGATTAAGGAACTGTATGACGTCACAAAGATTCATTTGCTGAAATCGCATGACTTGGCCACTTTGCTATGTGCTTCAAGGTGCCTTTTTTGACACGGCAGTTTTGCAAAGGATTTGAAGTGTTTCAGATCGCTGTTTTGAGTCCGCCCATCCATGGTTCTGGAGTCCCCTCCGCCCGCTCACCACACACCGGCCCCAGCTAAAGCTTTCCAAACTTCCACCCCCTTTAAGATTAGACCGGGATTTCACTGCTACCTAAAACGACCATGGGCGGTCAAAATGACCGCCGGTTTTTAAACTCTATATTCTGTCAAGATAAATACCCAACTGAAATATGAATGCATTACATATGTTAGTATCAAATTATTTAGGGATATTTGCCTCAGCCCAAACTTGAAAATGCCTTAGCCAACAACAGGGAATGTATGGTACAACTCAAACAGCAATCTTCTTTAGTCTTGTTTTATTTAGAATTATTTCAGCTGTCAAGCTTTTTGATGATTGCGTTGTTGGGTTGAAAACCTTTACGAGAGAGGGGGAAAATGATGCTGTCATTACTGCTAACTCCATTCCACAAGTCAGAAAAATAAGCCTAATGTTTTACTTAATCACTTCTTAAGGGCATGAACCAAATGAATTCATTCATATTCTACATATTTTGCCAAATTAAATCGATATATAACCATACACATTGTACTTAAATGCACAGACCATGGCTAGCCTCAAGCTAACTGAATTACACATGAGATAAACTACACAGCAAGGCAGTCTGAGTGATTACCTAAGTTTTAACATTAGCCTAATACCAGAATGCTAACTAGCAATGAGTTCTAAGAGCAATGCAACCCAGCAATGCATTCTAACGACAACAAAAGTATTAGTTAGCCCACCAGTGGCCTCCCTGTAGACAGCCAGCCAAGTGAAGCTCTCCCCGCTCCAAATGTTGGATTAATTGCAAATAGTTGGCTCTCAATTAGCACACATCTGCAGCTCACACCGCACTCTGTCTCTCCCGTCTTGAGCTCCTTTTATCTTTCTTCTTCGTGAATGATTTTTTTTCTTCAACTTCCTTCCGTGTCAGAATAAAAGCCGCCGTTTGTTTAGGATCTGGGAGCACACCTCCCACTTGAGCGCCTGGTTACTGAACCCAAGGAGGTCACATCACTATTTCCCTGAGACTGCCGAGTCTGCTCTTTGTTGCGCCTTGACTGGAAGCAGTATAACCAGATGCCTGATGTATCTGTGGAGAATAGTGGCTGGAATCTTGTTGGTGGGCTTCTTCCCACTTCTAGCGCTCCTACTAATGGTTTTCTCATGAGCCGGTTTCTTAATCAAGACTGTGTAGCTGGGAAATGCCCGGACATTTCTGTCTCACACAATGCCTTTCTTGTCAGTATTTACACTGATCACCCTGGCCAACTTGAACTGACCTCTCAAGGAATTCTGATCAGGTAGCCACACAACATCCCCTAAAGCAAGACTCTCTCTCATGTGCCACTTGCTTCTGACAAACAGGTTCGGATCTGCCAACTGAAACATTTCCTCCAGAACTTGTTTACCTCTGATTGGATGACTCTCAACTTCTTGTAGGGGTAACCCTCGAATTGGATATCTCCTGGGTCCCCTCGTAATCCTGTATGCACCATGTGTAAAAAATTTTATGATTTTGTTCTTTTTTTCATGCTGTTTGACGCAAATACATTTGAAGGCCGATATTAGTGTTAACGTCACTGGCTAATAGTGCATAGTGCGTACAGAATTACGGCTGCTGGTGCCACTGCTTCTGATCAGAGGATTAGGTGTTCCTAAACTCACCTCTTCCATCCTGGCCTGTTCGCATCTTCCCTCTCCTCTTTGAGAAGTTGATTGGTGTCATCAGGTAGAGTTTGTCTTCCTCTACCAGATAGCCAATGCCTAAGGCCTTGTTGTCCTCATCCCTCATCTGAGTTGGCCGTTCCAAAGTGTTGCTTTTCTCAGAGGGCTTCTTTGATGTAAGGGTTTCTCCTAGTCTCCTGCCTCTCACTTTGCCCGGACCAGACCCAGGGCTTCATGGAAAATCCACCGGCCTGTAGGATTCCCCCAAACTCTTTGGTGATTTTGTCCAGCTTATTTGCATTATCATGGGATGTGAGGATGTCATCCACATAGCTGTCCTCCTCAAAGACCCTACGTGCCTCTCCTACATGACAAAACTTAGTAAGTCTTGCAGTTTATCTCATAACCAGCTGTGCTATGAACCAGCAGGTCGGTCACCAATGTTCATTCTCGTGATGGCATATTCCCCTAACTCCTCATCTTGCATGTCCCTCCAGAGAAATCTGTGCAAGTGCATCTCACGCTCCTCCAACCACATTGAGTTATACAGCTTCCTGATGTCTCTCAAGGCTGCATGCACTCCTCTTTTAAACCTGAACAAGACAGCTCTGATTGGGTTCAAGACATCTGGCCCTTTCAGCAGCAAATCGTTCGTGCACACTCCCTTGGACTTTTGGCTACTGTTCCAAACAAGGCGCACTGGAGTTGTGACAGAGTGGGGATTTGGCGCCACTAGGTGGCTAACATACCATATAGGGCCTTTCCAGTCATCCGTCGTCTTTTTTGTGAGCTTCTTTGCAGCTCCCTGCTCAACTATCTCATGGACCTGAGCTGTGTAGGTGACGAGCCACACAGGCTCTTTCCTGGGTTTTTCTGTTCTCAGAAAGGTGGCCTCAACTCCACTCCTGTTATCGTGAAGGGAAGCAGGGTCCATTGTCCAAGGGTACCTGGCATCCCATTGTAGAGACTTGCTATGTTCATCCTCCATGACATAGCTGAGGCCCTCTTATGATTTCAAGCTCCCTTTCTTCTGTTAAAGTCATCTCCTTTCCTCCAGTTTGGCAGTTCCTACAGCAGCATCCACCACCACACTTGGCTCACAGGCTGCTCCGATGCTGTCCCACTTCCACCATTCCAGAAATTATCGGTGACTAGCAGCTGTATGGTTGGTCTCAACAATGGCATTTTGCAGATGAACTTTTTGTTTTGAAGGGGATTTCAGCAGCGACCGCCTCATACTTGACAGCAGCTGTTCTCATGGAATGAGCAAAGTGTGTCTTCAACTTATGTGCAGCCACATTTATTTCCTCTAACAGGTCAGGGTGTGCCCCGCTCAGTCTTTCCAAGAGCAGTCTCCCACAAGAAAAGGTCTCCCACAACTTTACCCCTTTTTTAGGGCAAGTCTCCCTTCTCTGTGACTGATAAGCAACTCAGTCTCCTCAGGTCTCTTTAGCTCTTCGAGCTTAACTTCTGGGAAGAAGCTCTTAAGCTGTTCAGGCCTGATTAACTTGTGAATTTTGGCAATTTCCGTCGAGCCATAAGAGAGAGGTTCATGAGCTTTCTCAGTTCCCTTTGGGGTTTTGTCTCGGACCCTGAGCATATAGTGTCTTCTTGTGGCTACTTTAGTGGTCATTCCACCGACTCCATGCACAACTAGTGTAATATTTTCACTCCTCAGATTCAACCTGTTGGCAGCTTCATAGGTGATGCAGTTGGTGTCTGAAGCCAGGTCTACCAAGGTCCCAATCTTCTGCCCTGCATTAGCAGTTACTTCCATCAGCATCATGATAACAGGGAGCTCCTGCAGCCCACTTTCTTTCAGAATTCCCAACTTCGACTTAGCAGCACAGTTTACCTTTGCAGACCTTTTAGTGAATGCCTTCCTGCACTTTTCCGCTAACTCTGGGGAGATTTCACCCAAGAACCTTGCCTGTTCCTCTGTTAGGCCCTTTTTGTTTTTGCTGCCTTTCTGCGATTTCTTCTGGTCACCTCTCTTGGCTCCTCCTCTTCAGCAGAGAAAGAAGTGGTGATCTGACGACCCTCTCTTTCTGCAGTCTTAGTTTCTGCAAAGGTAAGAATCATTACAACAGTCATCAATCTTATGGCATTCTAAGCACTCCCTGCATACACCAGACATTTTAACTACAGTTTCCTTTTATGGCAGCTTCAGGCCTTTATTGTTTTTGCAGAAGAAAATATTGTTTGGTGCTTCTCATCTCTACAGACAATACACCCATCTTCAGTGGCACCATTCTTGGTGGCTTTAGTTGAGGTATATTCTTTCTTCCTTTCTGCTTTATCTGATTTGTCTATTATTTTAAGGTGCTCCGGTCTCTCAAAGAGTTCCTCCTGCCTTTTCAGGAATGTGAGAAGCATGTCAAAATGACCATCTTGTGTGACACCATTGTTGGGATCAACCATGAAGACAAGCCAATCTTTCTTCACAAATTCAGGAAGCTTGCTTTCTATGGACCTTACCACCAGTGGGTTTTTGATACCACCAGTATTTCCAAGATCCATGAGATCTGAAAGGGCTTTCTCTACTGTCTGGATTATGTCTCACACTTTCCTTGGCTGGTTTTACAGGCAGGAGTTTCTCCATCTCTTCAATAATCTGTAAAGTGATTGTGGATTTATTACCATGCCTGTTTGCCAGCACTCTGAATATGTTCTCAGCTGTATTGAAAGTCGACAGCCTAAGGTCTTTAGCAATCTTCTCATCTATGCTGTCAAGAAGCTGGAACTTTTTGACCTTAGCTGAACCAGTCAGCTCACCCTGCTTTTGCAGGCTTTCCCAGTACTTCTTCCAGTGATGGAAATCTCTTTTGCAACCGCAAAATTAAGGTAGCTTAGTTGGCTTAATTTTTTACTGTTGGCATTATCTGTCTGGTCCATTCTGTTTTCGCACCTACAGCCTGCTCTTCCTCAGCAACCCTCCATGCTCTGACAAACTCGGCCTTTCTTACCTCCAGCTCATTGTTGGCTACTTTCAGGCCGCTGATTCTTTTTTGAAAGTCACTTCCCCCTGCTGCTGGGATCCATGGCTCCCAGACTGACAGAGCTTTAGATGCTTACTCCTACTACTTTTGGCTGCTCCCGTTACGGTCGCCACAGCGGATGGTTTGGTTCCATTTCGTCCTGTCTTCTGCATCTTCCTCTGTCACACTGGCCACCTGCATGTCTTCCCTCACCACATCCATAAACCTCATCTTTGTCTTTCCTCTCTTTCCTCTTCAGCATCCTTCTCCCAATATACCCAGCATCTCTCCTCCACACATGTCCAAGTCATTGCAATCTTGCCTCTCTTGCTTTGTCTCCAAACCGTCCAACTTGAGCAGTCCTTCTAATATAATCATTCCTAATCCTGTCCTTCTTCATCACTCCCAATGAAAATCTTAGCATCTTCAACTCTGCCACCTCCAGCTCCGCCTCCTCTCTTTTCGTCAGTGCCACTGTCTCCAAACCATATAACATAGCTGGTCTCACAACCATCTTGCAAACCTTCCCTTTAACTCTTGCTGGAACCCTGCTGTCACAAATCACTCCTGACACTCTTCTCCATCCCCTCCACCCTGCCTGCACTCTCTTATTCACCTCTCTTCAGCACTCCCCCTTTGGACAGTTGACTCCAAGTATTTAAACTCATATGACGTCGTCACCTCTACTCCTCGCATCCTCGCCATTCCACTGTCCTCCCTCTCATTCACGCATAGGTATTCCATCGTGTTCCTACTGACTTTCATTCCTCTTCTCTCCAGTGCATACCTCCACCTCTCCAGGCTCTCCTCAACCTGCACCCTACTCTCACTACAGATCACAATGTCATCCACAAATAACATCATCCATGGAGACTCCTGCCTGATCTTGTCCGTCAACCTGTCCATCACCATTGCAAACAAGAAAGGGCTCAGAGCCGATCCTTGATGTAATCTCACCTCCACCTTGAACCCATCTGTCATTCCAACCACACACCTCACCACTGCCACACCTCCCTCATACATATCCTGCACCACTCCTACATACTTCTCTGCAACTCCCGACTTCCTCATACAATACCACACCTCCTCTCTTGGTACCCTGTCGTATGCTTTCTCTACATCAACAAAGACACAATGTAACTCTTTCTGGCCTTCTCTATACTTCTCCATCAACATTCTCAGAGCAGACATCGCATCTGTGGTGCTCCTTCATGGCATGAAATCATACTGCTGCTCGCTAATCATCACCTCTCATCAAAACCGAGCTTCTATTACTCTTTCCCATATCTTCATGCTGTGGCTGATCAAATTCATACCTCTGTAGTTGCTACAGTTCTGCACGTCACCCTTGTTCTTGAAAATCGGTACCAGTATGCTTCTTCTCCACTCCTCAGGCATCCTCTCACTTTCCAAGATTGTGTTAAACAATCTAGTTAAAAACTGCCATCTCTCCTAAACATCTCCATGCCTCCACAGGTAGGTCATCAGGACCAACTGCCTTTCCACTCTTCATCCTCTTCATAGCTGCCCTCACTTCCTCCTTGCTAATCCACTGCACTTCCTGATTCACTATCCTCACATCATCCAAACTTCTCTCTCTCATTTTCTTCATTCATCAGCCCCTCAAAGTATTCCTTCCAGCTTCTCAGCACACTCTCCTCACTTGTCAGCACATTTTCATCTCTATCCTTGATCACCCTAACTTGCTGCATATCCTTCCCAGCTCGGTTTCTCTGTCTAGCCAATCGGTACAAGTCATTTTCTCCTTCCTTAGTGTCTAACCTGTCATACAACTCACCATCCGCCTTTTCCTTTTCCTTTGCCACCTCTCTCTTTGCTTTACGCTGCATCTCTTTGTACTCCTGTCTACTTTCTTCATCTCTCTGACTATCCCACTTCTTTGCCAACCTCTTCCTCTGTATAATTTGCTATACTTCATCATTCCACCGCCAAGTCTCCTTGTCTTCCTTCCTCTGTCCTGATGACACACCAAGTACCTTCCTAGCTGTCTCCCTCACTATTTCTGCAGTGGCTGCCCAGCCATACGGCTGCTCTAAACTACCACCCAGTGCCTATCTTACCTCATCCCTGAACTCCACACAACAGTCTTTCTTCTTCAACTTCCACCATTTGATCTTCGGCTCTGCATTCACTTGCTTCCTCTTCTTGGTCTCCAAAGTCATCCTACAGACCACCATCCGATGCTGCCTAGCTACGTTCTCCCTGTCACCACCTTGCAGCCTCCAATCCCTTTTAGATGGCGCCTTCTACATAAGATATAGTCCACCTGTGTGCACTTTCCTCCACTCTTGTACGTCACCCTGTGTTCCTCCCTCTTCTTGAAATATGTATTCACCACAGCCATTTCCATCCTTTTGGCAAAATACACCATCTGTCCTTCCACATTCCTCTCCTTGACACCATACCTACCCATCACCTCCTCGTCACCTCTGTTCCCTTCACCATCATGTCCATTGAAGTCCGTTCCGATCACCACTCTCTCCTCCTTGGGTACCCTCTCCACCACTTCATCCAACTCACTCCAGAATCCTTCTTTCTCTTCCATCTCACACCCAACTTGCGGGGCATATGCGCTGAAAACATTCAGCAATACACCTTCGATTTCCAGCTTCATCCTCTTCACTCTGTCTGACACTCTTTTCATCTCCAGCACACTCTTGACATACTCTTCCTTCAGAATTACCCTACCCATTTCTCCTCCCATTCGCACCGTGGCAGAAGAGTTTGAACCCACCTCTGGCCTTACTCCCCTTCCACCTGGTCTCTTGCACACACAGTATGCCTATCTTTCTTCTTTCCATCATATCAGCCAGCTCTCTCCCTTTATACTTTGCCCTGCCAGTAATATCAGTAAAGTCGCTCGTTTGCCTAACTCCTGCCTCTGCTCAGTGATTCTGCGTGTGAGTCGTCTCTGATCTGTGACAGTACGATCTGGCCAGGAATGGACCCAGGAGAATTGCAACACCTCTGCGCTCTGGTGGACAAGCAAGACTCCGCTCTCAACACTCATCAAAAGGAAATGGCAGTAACAGTGAAGAGCACCTGCAAGTAATCGCTAACAGCGTTGATCACTTGTCGGCTCTGCTACAGTAGCTCCAGGGCACAGCTCCGGCCAGACCAGCGGCTTCTCCACCATTGCCGCCGCTCGTTCCCCCCTGGTGCCGCAACCCAGCAATGAGCCACGTCTACCTCCTCCCAGTCACTACAGCGGTGAGCCCGGTATTTGCAGTTCTTTTTTTTATCACAATGCTCTCTGGTGTTTGAGCTACAGCCATCTACCTTCTCGTCTGATCGCTTCAGAGTTGCATAAGTCATCGCTCTCCTGGATGGGAAAGCGAGGGTGTGGAGGACGTCAGTTTGGGAAGCCACTTCACCCGTCTGCGCCTCCCTGGATAGTTTCACTCAGGACATGAGGAAGGTGTTTGACAGGTCCGTCAGTGGCAGGGAGGGGGCACGAGTCTTGTTGCAGGTACGTCAGGGGAGGAGGTCAATCTCTGATTATGCCATTGACTTTCGCACAGTCTGCGAACTGTTCTTGGAATGTGGGGGGTCAGTACGATGCCTTTCTGAATGGACTCTCTAAAGCTATAAAGGAAGAGTTAGCCACCCGTGAATTACTTGCTACGCTAGACTCACTCATTGATCTAGCCATTCGCACTGATACCAGGCTAACACAGAGGCAAAAAGAGAGACTAGCCGGACTCCCCCTCCCCGTAGATCACCAGCAGTAGAGCCAGCCCTGAGCCTTTGCAGGTGGACCGCACATGGTTGTCTCCAGCAGAGCGACTACGGTGCATCACCACAGGCTCCTGCCTTTACTGTGGCCAGCCAGTACACTACGTTGCTCCTTGTCCGTTAAAAGGCAATGCTCGCCAGTAGAGCGGGAGTTAATGGTTAGCGTCTCTTCTGTCAAACCCTCCAATGACGAGGTTGCCGTGCTGCTGGACTCTGGTGCAGATGAAAGCAAGATTGACTCATCGTTGGTCAGGCACCTGGGACTCCCTACCCAAGAGCTATACCCAAATCATGCAAGCCAACGCCCTCAACGGCCAGCCTCTCACGAAGGTAAAATATGTAACCGAACCTGTAACACTCCTGCTTTCTGGCAATCACTGTGAAAATATTCCCTTGCATCTGATAGACACTCCTCAGGTCCCCCTAATATTGGGGTATCCCTGGCTGGTCAAGCACAATCCCCAAATTGACTGGGCTACTAACACAATTTTGAGTTGGAGCACTTACTGTTTGTCGCAGTGTCTTTTGCCAGCCTTGCCACCAGGTGATGTCATGGAACCACTGGAGGAGTTTCTAGACCTGTGGGCAGTGCCAGCTGAATATCTGGACTTAAAACCTGTTTCCAGCAAGTCACGTGCAACTACTCTTCCTCCGCACCGGCCATACGACTGTGCTATTAATCTTCTGCCCGGAACATCACCGCCTAAGGGTAGGTTTTACTCTCTGACAGCCCCTGAAATGGAGGCCATGAACAAATATATTGTTGATGCTTTGTCTGCAGGCATTTTCCGACCCTCCTCTTCTCAAGCAGGCGCAAACTGCTTTACTGTGGAGACGAAAGGCCACTCCCTCCAGCCTTGCACTGACTACCGGGGCCTCAGTGACATTACATTAAAGAGGTTATGCTCGCGCACCAGAACCCGACCCGTGTGGCGAAACCCAAGACAGACAGACAGACACAGGATGACTTCAAAATCCAAAAGGTGGTTTTACTGTGGGAGGGGAATGTATGGTGCGAAAAGCGTTCTGTTAGTGGGATGTGTGAATAAACTATGTGTGGTGTCCCGTGGTTTGCGTGTATAACTATGTGTGAGTGTTTTTAGCCTATGTGTGGTGCGGTATGTAAATGACCAGGAGGTGTTGAAAAAATGTGCGTGCACCTGGCAGGAAAGTCCAGTCCGTGATCCAAGAGGGGTTGTCCGAGGAAGTCCGGGTCCGAACCGGGAAGTCGAGTCCGAAAGGAGGGGTCCAGGTAGGGGGACACGGGGGGAGATCGCAGGAGAGGTCCGGGGGAAAACGTGAGGGTCGCTGGAGACGCGGGGAGCCGTGGAAGTCGCGGAGGGAGAGTCTTGGGAGGAAACAGAGACACGAAGATAAGACACTGGGGAATAAACAGAAAGCAAGGAACGCTGGAAGGCTTGTCAGAGCTTTACCGCAGGGTTCAGTACGTCGAAGCACGGAGTGGTGTTCTAGCAGGCTTCTTGTAGAGGGCTGCCTGATTTCCACAGGTGTGCCTGATGGATGATGGCAAACACCTGGTGCAGTGCAGCGCTCGTCTCCTCAGAGCGCGAGCCGAGCGCTCGGATGTTTCCGGCACGTCCGAGCTGGGGGAGTGGCTTGAACGTGCCGGGGGGGGGGCAGCTCGGGGCGGTGTAACCACAACAAAAGAACCGGTATCCATTGCCACTTATCTCCTCTGCTTTTGAGAATTTGCAGGGAGCGACCACCTTCACCAAACTGGACCTCTGCAACGCTTATCACCTGGTGCGCATGCGTGAGGGAGACTACTTTAACACACCCAGTGGGCACTATGAATATCTGGTAATGCCTTTTGGTTTGACGAATGTCCCTGCTGTCTTCCAATCCCTTGTTAATGGCGTGTTGCGGGATATGGTTAATCAGTATGTATTTGTGTACCTGGATGATATTCTGATATTCTCGAAGTCTCCTCAGAGCATGTGAAGCGGGTCCTGCAACACTTACTGGAGAACCAGGTGTAAGTGAAGGCTGAGAAGTGCGAATTTCACCAGGACACTGTCTTTCTTGGGGTTTGTAGTGTCTGCTGGGAGGTTGGAGATAGACTCCGCCAAAGTCAAGGCGGTGCTAGAATGGCCCCAGCCCGCCACCCGGAATGAGCTTCAAAGGTTTCTGGGATTCGCAAATTTCTATAGGAGGTTTCTACGCAGTTACATTTCCATTCCTGCTCCTCTAACCGCTCTTACCTCCCCCAACGTACCCTTTTCCTTGTCAGCTGCTGCAGAGGAGGTTTTTTCTAAGCTGAAGAAAGCCTTCACCTCCGCTCCTATCACACGTGATCCTCAGCTCCAGTTTGTGGTTGAGATGGACGCCTCCGATGTGGGAGTGGAGGGCTGTCCTGTCTCAGCGGTCCCCCTAGGATAATAAGCTGCACCCCTGTACTTTATTCTCTCACTGTTTGTCTTCCACAGAAATAAATTATGATGGGAGTGGAGATACTGGTTGGATGGGGCGGAGAAACCATTCCTGGTTTGGACGGACCACAACAACCTGGAGTATATTAATGTGATGGAGGGCTAAGACGAAGAAAAGGGCCAACAACGCCACCTGGGGAATTGCACCCCAGGAAATACTATTTATCTTTGAAACCAGAATTAAGGACTTAAAGCTTAGCCAGGCGAACAGATTCGCTACTGAAAAAGGACAGAGACGTGGTTCAAAAATATAAATGCTTTGTTTAATTAATCAAAACAAGAAAGGACCGGAATTGGAGCTGCTAAGGAAATCAAGAAAAAAAAACGATTAAAACTACCATGAAACAACTGAATCTTTATTACAAATAATTTGTAAAAATGATCTTTTAATACAATTAAAAAAATTAAAAAAAACCACTTTAAAATAACAAAAAATGCCCAGCCTACACAAATAATGGTAACCAAACCAGAAAGCTAGGCTGAGGCCAACTGTGGAAGGCAGACTAACTGAGGAGGGCCCAGGGGTGCTACCAATACTCACCTTCCGTGCAGCACAGCAAACCTCACAGCAAACTGGTGAACTCTCCACACGTGTCCCGGTGCTCCTACTCACACACGCACACACATGCAGGGACCTCACCACAAGTGCCTAGTACTGTATTTAGAAATCACGTCAGGACACAGCGCTGTCGCTCGACACAACCGCTACGTTGCATTCTTTATTTAGACAGACACAGCATCACAGGCAGACCCGATCAAACAACCCAGAGCCCGCAGGCATCACCAATCGATCCCAGCACAATAGAACAGCACCAAATCAAATGCAGCACTGTCAATGTGTGCAGACATAACATCCCCCCCCCCCCCGGCAGGATTTCAAACATGAAAGGTTGACACAAAGTCCTCTAGGTGGCCAGGGCGTAAACGTGTGCGAACAGGTCGCGGGGCGGCCTGAGGCTGGGCAGGCCGAGGTGGGGAGGGAGAAGGCAGGGGACGCTGAGGCCCAGGAAGGTCTGGGGCCCGTGTAGGAGCTGCATGAAGCCCCGGGGCGTCTCGCCATGCTGAGGGAATGGCTATGGTTGTGTCACCAGCTGTGTGTGGCGGAGCTGACACCTTCCGTAGATGACTGGAGTGCCACCGAGTGCCATCGCTGAGGAGGTAAGTGGCTGGGCCCAGCTGACGGGTGACTTGGAGAGGAGAGGACCAGTATGAAGCCATTTTATTGTCCCTGTGGGGCCTGCGGACCCTGACGAAGTCTGACACATTGATGTCTGGCACCCTGGTTCGTTTGGACTGGTCAAATCGTTGCTTCATCCGCGTCTGCTGACGAGTGACTGAGGCTCTGACCCCAGAGGGAGGTGCCTGGGATGTGGAGGGGCGGAGCCTGTCAAGGGGCATGCACAGTTCCCAGCCTAGCATGAGAGAGGCTGGGGAGACGCCTGTGGTCGAGTGCTGTGTGGCCCGATAGTGCAGCAGAGTGTGACGGATGGCCTGCGTGAAAGAGCACCCTTGGGCCATGTGTGCTCTGAGGCCGTTCTTCAGTGACTGGTGAAAACGTTCAACGCCGCCATTGGCCTGGGGGTGGTAGTACGCAGTGTGTATATGACGGATGCCCTTGTTTTCAAGATAAGCAGTGAACTCAGCAGAGACCAGCTGAGGGCTGTTGTCAGTGGTGATGGTCTTTGGGAGGCCCCAGCGAGAGAAAAGAGAGTCCAGGAAGTCGATGATGATCTGTGAGGTCACAGTGCCGGAAGTGGTGAGTTCAGGCCATTTTGAGTGTAGATCGTAGGCGACCACCATGAAGCGTTGGTGGTGGGGAACTCCATGGATCTCACCACAAATGTCCAACTGCAGGTGTTCCCAGGGCTGAGAGGGCCAGGCGAGAGGTTGCAGGGGTGGGGGAGCCTGGTGGCCAGTCTTGCCACTCACAAGGCAGGCAGAACAGTCCTTCACCAGAGCCTCAATATCTCTGTCTATCCCCGGCCACCACACCAGGTCTCGGCAGCGCTGTTTCAGTTTCACAATGCCCAGGTGGCCTTCATGCGCCATATTCAAAACACGTGCACGGAGAGCAGCTGGGACCACTGTGCAAAACCCACGTGCCACGCAGGTGTCGTTCCAGCAGGAGAGCTCCTGTCTGACTCGGGCGAACGCAGCCAGCTCCTCTGGGACCTTGTGAGGCCAGCCGTTCTGGATGTAGGTGCGGAGCTGGGAGAGGACAGGGTCGTGTTCGGAGGCTGCCCTCAGCTTCTGCAGAGAGACAGTGGCCTGGAGGGGTGTGTGTAGCATTTGGACAATGTCCTTTTCCACACAGTCAGTGTCCGTCTGTGGAGCTGGGGTGGAGACAGAGCGAGAGAGCAGGTCGGCAACAACATTGTCTCTGCCTGGGGTGAACTGCAGGCTGAAGTTGTACTGGCGGAGGCGGTCAGACCAGCGGTGCAACCTCAGGGGTTTGTGGCCTGTCCCAGATGTGGACAGCAGCGCTGTCAGGGCCTGGTGATCTGTCCTGAGGGTGAAGGAGCGGCCATAGAGGTAGAGGTGCCACCTTTCACAAGCCCAGATACAGGCTAATGCCTCACGCTCACCCACGGAGTACCGCTGCTCGGTCAGGTTGAGGGCACGGGAGGCGAAGGCGATGGGCTTCTCCACACCGTTCTGGGTTTGAGACAGCACAGCCCCTATCGCTGTGGCTGATGCGTCACAGGTCACAAAGGTGGAGCTGGGAATGTCGAAGTGAGCCAACACTGGTGGTGAAGTCAGTTGAGTCTTGAGATCACGCACAGCGTCACTGCATGCCTTTGACCACACCCATGGCTCGTCCTTACGCAGCAGCTGGCGCAGGGGGGCTGTGGTCGCAGAGTACTGGGGAAGAAACCTCAGGTAGTAACTTGTCATACCCAGGAAGGAGGCGACCTGGGCGGCCGAGCTGGGCTCAGGGATGGCCTGAATGGCATCCACGTTGGATTGTAGTGGAGTTACACCGCTCGCTGACAGCCGGAACCCCACGAACTCGATGGCTGGCACAGAGAGGACACATTTCTCAGCATTGAGAGTTAGCTTGGGCTTGGACAGGGCTGCGAAGACCATGTTGAGGCGCTTGTCGTGGATTTCACTGGTGGGCCCGTGTACCACTATATCGTCCAGATAAATGGCCACGCCCAGTATGCCAGCCAGCACGGAGACCATGATTTTCTGGAAGCAGCTAGGGGCGGAGCTGAGACCGAAAGGCATCCTGGTGTAGCGAAACACTCCTGCATGTGTCACAAAGGCTGTGAGGTTTCGGCTGCTGGGGTGGAGGGGCACCTGTACGTACCCCTGTCTGAGGTCGAGCTTGGAGAACACCTCAGAGCCATAGAACTGAGCAGTGAGTTCTTCTGAGGTGGGCAGTGGATACTTATCAGGGACCACTGCCTTATTTACTGCACGTAGATCGACGCAGACATAGAGGCCCCCCGACTTCTTCTTAGCCACCACGAGGTTTGAGACCCAAGGTGATGCGTCCACCGGTTCAATGATGCCAGCTTCCAGCAGTTGTTGCAGCTCGGCGGAGACCTCATCACGGAGAGCCAACGGGATGCGGCGCAGTGGTTGGATGACAGATTTCACAGCAGGGTTGAGGAGAGGTTGATGGGCAAAGGCAGAGAGGCAGCCCAGCCCCACAAACAGCGATGGCCACTTCTGCTGCCAAGGTGTGGCAACAGTCAGGATTGCTGCCCCCCTTGTGTCTAAGAGGGAGAACCCCAGAGCGGAGAACAGGTCCAGGCCCATCAGGTTGGCCCCACGGCGTGCCACATGAAAAACTGCATTGGGCATCAGCTTGGTTCCATAGCGGACAGTCACTTGGAGAGAGCCAACCAGATCGATTTTGGAGTCACCATACCCACAGAGGACAGCTGAGGGTGCGGACAGTGGCAGTGAACCGAAAAATTGACTGTAGGTATCAACATTCGGGAGAGACACACCTGCACCAGTGTCCAACAGCAGGGGGATGCACACATCATTAATGTTGACTGTGCATGATTTGAATGACGCTGGCCCAGAGCTCACCTTGTGAATGACGGCGGTTGAAGACTGGGGGGTGTCGCCCTCTGACCCAGCCGGGGAAGATCGATAGACGGTGGCAAAGTGATTTTGCTTACCGCAGCTACGGCATGTCTGGCCACGGGCAGGGCAGTTCTGAGCCCTTGAAACATGAGACCGAGATCCACAGTTACCACAGGACTGTTGAGGGCGGGGCCGAGAACGCCGTCGTTGCAGTTGCAAGACGTCCCCAGTGGAGTCGGCTCCCGCCTCGCTCTGGCTGGGTTGCGTCCCGAGGGGCAGCCGTGAGTAGAGGGAGGAGTCGTTGGCAGCTTGACTGGTGGTGGCCACTTGCTGTGCACACTCAGCTACTCCCTCAACCTGTAGTGCGATGGTAATTGCTCTGGACAGCAGCAGATCATCTTTTTCCAGCAGGAGAGTCTCACGCACCTTTGCGTTGTTGGTGTGTTCGATTAGCTGGTCGCGAACCATCTCGTCCTGAAGCGCGCCAAACTTGCATGAGCTAGCTAGCCCTCGCAAATTAGCTACATACTGCTGCACAGACTCACTAGGCAGTTGGTGTCGCTGACGGAATATAAATCGCCGAAGGAGGGCGCTCTGTGGAGCAGCGAAATGGGTGCTCATAAGTCCAACAGCTTCGTCAAAGTTTGTGACGTTCCCCAGAGTCCCGACCACACGATGACCCTCTGCTCCCAAGCAGTGTAGCAACAGAGCCGTCTTCCTAGCCTGGCTCACGTCGTCGAGCCCTGAGGCGATGATATAATTTTCAAAACTATGTAGCCAGCGAGTCCATGGCACCGGAGGCTCGCCAGGTAATGCCAGGAAGGGGGCAGGTGGTGGGAGAGAGATATCAGCCATCCTCGTCGCCAATATTGTATTTAGAAATCACGTCAGGACACAGCGCTGTCGCTCGACACAACCACTACGTTGCATTCTTTATTTAGACTGACACAGCATCACAGGCAGACCCGATCAAACAACCCAGAGCCCGCAGGCATCACCAATCGATCACAGCACAATAGAACAGCACCAAATCAAATGCAGCACTGTCAATGTGTGCAGACATAACACCTAGCCTCCCACAAGATGATACTCAGACCGCTGAGGGGAATAACTAACAAAATTAGTCAAATAGGTCAACAACAAAAAACAAGCTAAAGAAGGGTCAACCCAGTTAGTAATAAAAAGAAACTAAGGCAAAACAGCAGCAGGTGAACCACCTCTAGCAGGGAACCTCGACACCAGGAAATACTCTTGATAACCAGCACAACAGTGGCAGCAAACACTAGAGGTTCCACGCTAGAAGTTCAGGAACTGCAGCACCAACTACCGGACACATCCGAGGTTGAGGCATAGAGAAGGATTGCACAGGTGGTCACAGGTGGCTTAGATAACCTGGCCCTGTTGAGGAGATTGGCTGAGGGAGGAGTCAAGCCTGGAGCTGCATTCACAACCACTCAACCTACCAATGAAGCATTCCCCACCACATTAAGACAGCAAAGCGTCTCAACTCCAAGCAGGCAAGGTGAGCACTTTTCTTCTGACATTTCAACTGTTGTGCTGCGCTGTTTTCTCATGTGGACTTGACGTAGTTTCCTTTACACGGAGGAAAGCCTTGAAGCAAACCGCAGTTTTTTACTCCTCATTTGTTCATTTTTCTCTGCTGAACCCTAAAGAGCATATATTTGTAAGTAATACTTACCTATTTATGTTAAGCTTACCTGTTATGGTCTTCTGAAACAGTTAATAGATGTGTGGTAAACTTAAAAACGCGAGCGATGCTAACGAGTTAGCCTGTCTATGGCCTTTTTAATGTTAAGTTAGCATTAAGCTAATCGCTAGTTAGCTGTAGTGGCTAATCGACTCCTGTATTTTCACAGTGTGTGTCTGGTGTGTCTGTGTGGGAGTCTATAAATGGCCAAACTAAAGCACTTGGGGCCTTGATTCTTTTTGGAGGTTATTAGGGATGATCGGGGGCACCTATAAAAAATAGCAGAACATTAAAAATATGCATAATATGCGGAATATGCATAAAATATGTGGAATCCCTTCAGAATCCTGAGCAGTTCAACAAGATGGCGGCTCTGGCTACGTCACGCCTCGGCTCTTTCCGCCGTCCACACAAACCTCGCGTTCTTAGCGGCTTGCTGGATGGCGGCCGGTCGGAGACAGCGAGCAGCGCTGGAAATACAAAGCGTCCGGGAAATAAGCCACAACGTCACAGTCGCATTTGCATGGGTCGAGCACGGGCGTATATGGCGGCTGTCACGTCAAGTGAACTCAATAAAGTTTTCTGTTTTTGAATGGAAATCAGCGCGTGCGGGCGGTTCGGGTTTTGGCGGGTCTGACGAACTATACAGTTGTCCGCTGTTGCGCGCGTGGAAGTGTCCGCGTGTCTTATGTGATGAGTCAAATTTAAAGGCCCAAACATACTCGGGCGGAACGCACGCGGAGCGGACCACGAGGAATGTCCGCAGTCATTTGGGTTTCCGTAGTCGAGCGCACTTCCGCGTTGTATTTCCCTGTAAAACCGTCCGTGAAACACTACATTACCCACAATGCTTGCGTGTTGTTTACACTCTTCTGTCATGGCGTCCGACACTGACGACGAGGAAGAGATGCTCTTGCCTGCTGGCTCTACAAGACAATACACTGATGGTGTGTATCCTCTCTGTGACGTGTCGTACAGGTGTGGCTACTTTCCCACCTTCTACTCACATATGTTCGGAATGTGTGTGTGTGTGTGGTGTTAGTGTGTGTGTGTGTGTGTTAGTGTAGATAGCGGGACCGAAAACTAAAGCATTTATGATCCTAATTTCTTTTGGAGGTGGTAGGTATTGTTCCAGAGAGGACCAGAAAAATAGCAGAAAATTACAATACAATTACAATAATTATGCATAATTATGCAAAATATGCATTTTCTAAAAATGGCTAAAAATCACTTTTCTCGGCATTTCAAGTGGTTCTGAGCATTTGGGGGGGTTGGAGTGGGGGGGGGGTTAGGGGCAGGGGGAAGGCGGTTAGCTGGCAGGATGAAGGAGAGGGAGATTTAGACGGGTGGATAGCTAATAAACGTCATGATCACCGCAACTTGGTTGCGGATCACTTACTAGTCCATGATAATTTCAGCACATGGTTGTGTATATCTGTGTTGTGCATAATAATTAATGACTCAGCGTTTGTTGATATAAAGAAAGAGTCAAATACATTACAAATTGCAACATTTTATTCATTTATGTTTTATCTCTGTATTGCAGTTTCACAGTGCTTCTGAAAGTAAACACCTAAACTTACCTGCTGACTCCTGGATGTTTATTGAGGAACCCTGTTAGCTATCTGCCAAGCTAGAAATCAGCTATATCCTAGTAAGGGCAGAATAATCATGGTCCAGAATACTTTATTATTTGAAAATATAAATCTGACAAATGTGTATGGCCCAAATAAAGATGATCCCTCATTATATAATAATCTGTGTCTGACTGTTTCAAATCTCCCTGGGCAATACATAATAGCTAGTTGTGGTGGACACGTATTGGAGACAGAATTCAACCCAGGAACTAAGGGTTAAGTCATGGTTGCCCTGGCAGGTTAACGCAGGGTTAAGTTATGGTTGTCCAGCCAGTTTTCTGGTTATTCTTGCCACCTCCGCTCAGTCGAGCTGTGGTTTGGTTGTCTCTCTGATTTACCGTGGATTAAAGAAAGTTGCCTACACGGCTAAAGTGTGAACCTACGGTCTTCTCCGTTCCTTCGGCTCTACACTGGTGACCCCGACGTCGGTTTTCGGATAAGTTTTCTGAAACCACACACATTATGGCTACGAACGCCGTTGCAATTAAACTGCCGGAGTTTTGGGAGTCTTCCGCGGCTACATGGTTCGCGCAGGCTGAGGCACAGTTCGCGCTCAGAGACATAACAGCAGACGAGACCAGGTACTACTACGTAGTGGCAGCGCTGGGGTGCGCTACGGCTTCCAGGATAAGCGGTTTCATAACCAACCCACCGGCCGATGGTAAATACGCCGCACTTAAACATCTCCTCCTTGAAACTTTTGAACTGTCAGCAACGGAGAGAGCACGTCGCCTCTTCGCAATTCAGGGCTTGGGAGATGGCAAACCATCGGAGCTAATGAGCAGGATGTTAAACCTACTGGGTCAAGAAAAGCCATGTTTCCTGTTTATGGAGCTGTTTCTGCGCAACATGCCGCCCCACGTCCAGACTGCGCTCGCTAACTCCACCATCACTGATCCCCGTGAGCTGGCAAAGGAGGCTGACCGATTCTTCGTCGCTACACAACGTTCCTCCCATGCCGGGGTGCTGGCTCCTACCTTCACTGGCCCCCCGCCGACATCGCGGGCGTGGCCCGACGGTGGCGCCACAGCATCAGACCGCTACAAGCCCTCTGGACTCTGTATGTACCACGCTCGATTTGGTGCGAAAGCTAAACGGTGCCGTTCCCCCTGCAACTACAGGCCGACGGGAAACGAGAGGGCCAACACTCAGTAGTGGCCATGAGTGTTGGCGATACGAGCAGGCTACTCTTCATCCTCGACACCATCTCCGGTCGGCGATTTCTTTGTGACACGGGCGCACAGAGAAGCGTGCTCCCTGCTACTGACGTCGACCTCATGGGCGGGGAGCGGGACCCCCAGTTGGCGACGGCTGACGGCAGCCCTATCCACACCTACGGCGTGCGGTCTGTAGAACTGTGTTTTGGTGGACAACGTTTCACGTGGGAGTTCGTCATGGCCAATGTAACGCTTCCCCTCCTCGGAGCTGATTTTTTGTGCGCTTACGGTTTGCTAGTGGACATTCAGAACAGCCGTCTGGTCGATGCCTTAACCTTCTCCTCCTTCGCATGTACGCGGAGGGAAGCGGCCTATGCAGGTCTAGCCAACTCTCTCTCAGAGGCAGACAAGTTCAACCACCTCCTCGCTGAGTTCCCTGACCTCACCCAGCCTACCTTCTCTGCACCCACTGCTAAGCATGGGGTGGAGCATCACATTGCTACGAAGGGGCCCCCGGTCTACGCCAGAGCCAGGCGTCTCGACCCCGCCAAACTCGCCATTGCCAAGTCTGAGTTCGAGCACCTGGAACGCATGGGGATCATCCGCCGCTCTGACAGCCCGTGGGCGTCCCCACTCCACATCGTCGCTAAGGCTGATGGAGGTTGGCGCCCATGCGGGGACTACCACCGACTAAATGACGCCACCACGCCCGACCGCTATCCTGTCCCGCATATCCAGGACTTTTCTGCAAACCTGTCTGGCAAATGCGTCTTCTCAAAAGTCGACCTGGTCCGTGGTTATCATCAAGTTCCCGTGCACCCCTCAGACATCCCCAAGACAGCGGTGACTACCCCATTCGGCCTATTTGAATTCCTACGAATGCCATTTGGACTCAAAAACGCGGCCCAGTCCTTTCAGCGGCTGATGGATTCAGTGCTCCGTGGCCTTCCTTTCATCTTCGTCTATTTGGACGACATACTCATCGCCAGCGCCTCCGAGGAAGAACACCTGTCCCATCTTCATGCCCTCTTCACACGCCTCAGCCAGTATGGGTTGATCGTCAACCCGGCGAAGTGCCGGTTCGGGCTGACAGCCATTGATTTCCTCGGGCACCGCATCACTGGGGACGGGGCAGTCCCCCTGCCCTCAAAGGTGGAAGCGGTGGCGGCCTTTCCGCGCCCCCAAACAGCTCGTGCGCTCAGGGAGTTCATCGGGATCGTGACATTCTACCACTGCTTCATTCCCCGACCCGCCTTTATCATCCGGCCACTGTACGAGGCGCTGAAAGGCAAGTCCCCCAACCAGGCGGTCGACTGGACAGCAGAGCGGGACCGTGCGTTCACCGAGACTAAAGCTGCGCTCTCCCAGGCTACCCTGCTAGCGCATCCTTCACCTACAGCGCCTATTTCCATAACCACGGATGCATCGGACTATGCTGTTGGTGCGGTTCACGAACAGTGGGTGGGGGGGGCTTGGCAGCCTTTGGCCTTTTTCAGTCGCCAGCTT
Source organism: Lampris incognitus (assembly GCF_029633865.1). Taxonomy (NCBI): domain Eukaryota; kingdom Metazoa; phylum Chordata; class Actinopteri; order Lampriformes; family Lampridae; genus Lampris; species Lampris incognitus. Next base: position 52,748,943 of record NC_079223.1, on the reverse strand, counting down.
ACACCCCGAGAGCGCAAGTATAGTACTTTTGACAGGGAACTCCTCGGTCTCTGGCTCGCCGTCCGGCATTTCCGTTTCCTGCTAGAGGGCCGCGAGTTTACTGCGTACGTGGACCACAAGCCCCTCACGTTTGCCATGTCCAAGACGGCCGAGCCATGGTCCGCTCGCCAGCAGCGACAACTCTCCTACATTTCGGAATTCACTACCGACATCCAGCACGTCGCTGGTAAGTCTAACCAGGTAGCTGACTGCCTCTCTAGGGCAGTGATTGGAGCGGTCCACCTAGGCCTTGACTATGCACAGATGGCCGCTGACCAGGCCACGGACCCGAGCATCCTCCGTCTCCGGGCCTCTGACACGGGGCTCCGCCTGCAGGACGTTCCTTTCAGCGACACAGGTGTCACCCTCCTGTGTGACGTCTCCACAGGACAGCCCAGGCCCATCGTCCCGCACAACTGTAGACGCCCCGTATTTGAAGCTGTGCACGGCCTCTCTCATCCACGCGGTAAGCCATCCGTGCGCCTGACCTCTGCTAAGTTTGTGTGGGAGGGACTTAAGAGAGACGTGAAAGTGTGGGCCGACTCGTGTGTTGCCTGTCAGCGGGCTAAGATACACCGCCACATTAAGGCGCCCCTGGAACGCTTCGCAGTGCCGGAGAGACGATTTGACCATGTCCACGTCGACCTGGTTGGTCCCCTACCCCCCTCCCATGGGTTCACCTACCTCTTCACTGTGGTGGACAGGACTACGCGCTGGCCTGAAGCTGTTCCCCTGGCATCCACGACGTCTGCTGATGTGGCCCGGGCTTTTATTGGGTCGTGGGTCTTACGTTTCGGTACGCCTTCCGACCTTTCATCTGACCGTGGGCCACAGTTTACCTCAGAGCTATGGAATGCTGTGGGTGAGGCTCTGGGCGTCAAGCTTCATCGCACTACCGCCTACCACCCTCAGGCGAACGGCCTATGTGAGCGCTTCCACCGGTCCATGAAGGCTGCGCTTCGGGCTACTCTCAAGGACTGCAACTGGGTTGACAAGCTCCCATGGGTCATGCTGGGCCTGCGGACCGCCCCGAAGGAAGACCTACAAGCCTCCTCTGCGGAGCTGGTGTACGGCACACCGCTGCGAGTCCCAGGCGATTTCATGCCCAATGCAACGCGTCCCTGGTCAGCTGTGGACCAACGAGCCTCCTTGCTGGACGGGGTCAGAGCTTTCACACCCGTCCCTACCGCCCAACACGGCGCGCCGGTGTCCCAGGTGCCCCCAGGTCTGCAGTCAGCGGACTACGTGTTCATCCGTCACGATGCACACCGCCCCCCTCTGCAACCCCCTTATGACGGCCCCTTCCGCGTCCTGGAACGGGGAACTAAGCACCTGGTGGTGGATTTTGGGGGCACGGCCGAGCATGTTTCAGTGGACCGAGTTAAACCCGCACACCTGGACTTGACGCAGCCGTTGGAGTTAGCCCAACCTCCTCGTCGCGGTCGTCCCCCGGCTCCGCCTCCTCCCCCGTGGAGGCCCGAGCTGCCTCTTCTGCTCCTCAGGCTGACCTCCACAGGCCCGCGTCAATGCCTCCCAGAGACACTCCGGCCCCTGTTATCCGGAGCCGCCGCGGACGGCCTGTCGTCCCCCCGCGCCTGCCTGACTTCGATTACTAGGGCGAATTCTGGGGGGGCTCATGTGGTGGACACGTATTGGAGACAGAATTCAACCCAGGAACTAAGGGTTAAGTCATGGTTGCCCTGGCAGGTTAACGCAGGGTTAAGTTATGGTTGTCCAGCCAGTTTTCTGGTTATTCTTGCCACCTCCGCTCAGTCGAGCTGTGGTTTGGTTGTCTCTCTGATTTACCGTGGATTAAAGAAAGTTGCCTACACGGCTAAAGTGTGAACCTACGGTCTTCTCCGTTCCTTCGGCTCTACATAGTGACTTTAATTGCACGGTAGACCCATTGAGAGACAAATCCCCCGACTTAGATAATACTCACACCAGATCGAGGAAGACAATACACGATTGTGTGAAATTATTTAATTTGTTGGATATTTGGAGACATGGTAAACCAAATGCTGTAGAAAAATCCTGTTATTCCAGCGCTTGTAAAACCTGCTCACGTACTTTTCAGTCTCAGCACTACTTGTTTCTAAATTTGAAGAATGTCATTATAGCAGTGTGGTTTTTTCCGACCATGCAGCTTTATCTTTGAGTTTTAAAGATACTTAACTTGTGAGTCATCCCCCGAAATGGCGCTTTCAACCAGGGTGGCTTGTGGACCCCATATTCATAGTTTTTTTTTTTTTTGGATAAACAAGTTGATTTGTATTTTGAATGCAACATTTCCCAAACATCTGCTAGCACAAGATGGGAAGCATTCATTGTATTTATTAGAAGTCAGATAACTTGTTTTACCGCCTCAAAAAAAAACTACAAAAAACAGTGGCCAACTTGAAATGATGATGAGCTAGCTGTCAGCTAACAAAGCAGCTGTACATTTCATGAGACTTAAACAGTCCTACTATGACCAGGGAGAAAAGCTTGGGAAACATTTAGCATGGTGCATTAAACAGCAATAAACAGAAAGGTATACTAACTGCACTGAAACTGCACACGCACGGTAGAACTATAGGATATGAGAAACTGTATAGTTCTTAGTGTTCTTCCAGCCTGGATATGCAGACACAATTTCTAAATAACCTTAATATAAATAACCTTGTAGCGTTATGTTTGTACTGACCTGCATTCCGTACTTGCAGAGTAGTCACGTGATCGTGCAGCCTAGCGGCGGCATTATACACACAGCTACATGCTGTACACTGTACCTGAGTTCCCCTGCAATGATATTAAATGTTGAGCCTAGACGCTAACACCGCCTTCATGCGAGTCATCCTACATGGTGTCAGAAGTGAAACCTGATGCTTTCCTGACTCGGAAGGTCCATAGTTAGATCCGACGCCTTATTCGGCAAAGTGAGTCTAGTTAGCGGCACTGGCTAACTAACGTAGCCGGTCCCTCTGCACGTAAGCAACTCCACAAAGACGACAGAAGAAAAGCTCGCTAGAAGGACGACAATGGCAGACGGATTTCGGCGACCAGACCCTCTTACCTTCCATGGTAATGTAGCAGAGAATTGGCGCATATTCGAGCAGGAATATGACATATTCATCGCCGCAGTGCACAGGGACAAACCAGCCAAAACGCAAGCATCCATACTGCTAACCTTAGCAGGAGCAGAGGCGATCGAACGTGAACGCTCATTCACGTATTCACTAGCGGTGCTAGCAGAAGATGGGGTCGTCATGAGGCGGGCAGAGACTCGAGAAGACCCGGAATGTTTGAAAAGAAAATTCAAGGAAATTTGCAACCCTCAGACAAACATCACCATAGAGAGGCATTCCTTCAACTCCAGAAACCAGAAACCGGGGGAAACAGTGGAAGCATATGTGAGTACACTCAGGATCAAATCTAAAAGCTGTGATTCCGGAGTTCTTCAAGAGGAGCTGATCAGAGACGGTTTAGTGTGTGGTATTACCAGTGATAGTGTCAGAGAAGCACTACTTAAGGAAAGTGAGCTAACTCTAACTAAGGCTATTCGTATGTGTCAAATAAGCGAACTAGCTGAGCAACACAGCAAAACTCTGACCACTCCAATGCATGCCCCAGTCAGCGTTGATGCTGTCCGATATCCAAAAGCCTCCAGATAAAACCAGAAGGGAGTCAGATTAACGTTGCAAAGTGAACAAACTTCAGCAACAGGGATCACCAACTGCAGAAATTGCGGTGGAAATCACCCACCAAGGGAGTGTCCGGAATACGGGCAGCAGTGCCACAACTGCAACAAATACAACCATTTCAAAAGGTACTGCAGGTCCGCTAGACAAGCCCGTGCATACAAACCTGTCAAATCATCTGGTCACAGCAGAGGACTCAGACAGCAGCGATGACTCATTTCATGTAGATGGACTATCACTAGACACTAGAGAAATCAGCACAATCAACCTGGAGAACATAAAGAACAAAAGGGAGATCTATTGCTCCGTCACAGTGAATGGAAAACCATTGAAACTAAAAGTAGACACTGGGGCCAAGTGTAATGTCATCTCCTCAGACATGTCTGTGAATGTTCCCATTCATCCAGGTCATGGTTATCCAGCGGAGTTGAATCAAGTGCAACTGGACTTGGTATATATCCGTGAAGACGTTTCGCCTCTCATCCAAGAGGCTTCCTCAGTTCTTGCCTTTCTGACTAGACCAAGCTAGTGTGACTGGCTGGTCATGAGACTCAGAATTTATTCTCTAGGAGTCGTTGTCAGAGCCATAGATATGAGTGGCTCTACTGTGTACCGATGTTTGGCCGCGCCCGTCGTTATCGGAGCTATGGTTATGCGTGGCTCTCCTGTGCTCCGATGTCCAGCCGCGCCCGTCGCCATCGGAGCTATTGATTTGCATTTGTTTAGCAGCGACGGTCGTTCCATAACATTCCATGCATATATGGACTCCCTAAGATCTGTAAAGATGGAACCCCCCTCAGGCCCATCGTCCGCAATATAAACTCGGTCACGTACAACATTGCCAAACATATAGCCAATATATTGACCCCTTTAGTGGGCGAAACACCTCACCATATCCAAAACTCCATTGACTTCGTGGACAAGGTCCAAGGCGTAAAACTGGAACCGGATGAAACCATGGTATCCTATGACGTGACCTCGTTATTCACCTGCATCCCAACCACGGAGGCTTTGGAAACTGTGAGGCAACGTTTGCTACGGGACGACACTCTCCACAATACGACCAACCTCGGCCCAGACCAGATTTGCCAACTACTGGACCTTTGCCTGAACACTACATATTTCCATTTCAGGGGTCAGTTTTACAGAAAGAAACACGGCTGTGCAATGGGTTCACCAGTATCGCCCATTGTGGCAATATGGAAGAGGTAGAACACAGGGCCCTGAACTCCTTCAGAGGAACACCTCCGAGCCACTGGTTCAGATATGTGGACGACACATGGGTCAAAATCCAAACACAAGAGGTGCAAGCGTTTACCAAACACATCAACTCAGTGGACAAGAACATTAAGTTCACAAGGGAAGATGTAAAGAACAACAGTTTGCCCTTCTTGGACTGTGACGTCCACATTGGGGAAGACAGGAGCCTCCACATTGGGGTTTACAGGAAACCTACACACACAGACCAATATCTACTTTTTGACTCACACCACCCTCTGGAACACAAACTGAGCGTCATCAGAACTTTGCAACACAGAGCTGACAATGTGCCCAGCAGCACTCAGGCCCAACGAGAAGTACACAAACACCTCAGTTGGACCTTTGTGAAAACTGCAACACGTTCTAGAAAGACCAACCAGGTGAGCGACGAGGAGAAAAGGAACAGAAGGAATAGCACAGTCATCGCGTATATTTCTGGGGTCTCCGAAAAACTCAGGAGAATTTTCAACAAACACCGCATCCCGGTATACTTCAAACCCAGCAACACACTCCGACAAAGACTGGTTCATCCCAAAGACCGTGTACCACACACCCGGAAAAGCAATCTGGTGTATGCCGTACAATGCAATGAGGATTGCACTGACCTATACATAGGAGAAACCAAACAACCACTACACAAACGGATGGCCCAACACAGAAGGCCAAACTCCTCAGGACAAGACTCAGCAGTCTATCTACACCTAAAGGAGAAGACACAGTCCTTCGAGGACAGCAACGTACACATTTTGGACAGAGAAGATAGATGGTTTGAAAGAGGGGTGAAGGAAGCCATCTATGCGAAACTGGAAAAACCATCTCTCAACAGAGGAGGAGGTCTGCGACACCACCTATCTCCCATTTACAATGCCGTCCTTTCATCTCTACCCAGGAGACTCAAGAAGCCTAGCCTCCAAGAACAACAGTCGCTCACTAACGGCTCCAACGACTCTCATGACCACTGAACAATGAAGTCGAAACTAACACCCCCAACCACCGTCGCTGCTAAACAAATGCAAATCAATAGCTCCGATGACGACGGGCGCGGCTGGACATCGGAGCACAGGAGAGCCACGCATATCAATAGCTCCGATAACGACGGGCGCGGCCAAACATCGGTACACAAAAGAGCCACGCATATCTATGGCTCTTTTAGCGACCGGCGTTGGTAAACATCGGAACACAAAGAGCCACGCATATCAATAGCTCTGACAACGACTCCTTGAGGATAAATTCTGAGTCTCATCACCAGCCAGTCAGACTAGCTTGGTCTAGTCAGAAAGGCACGAACTGAGGAAGCCTCTTGGATGAGAGCCGAAACGTCGTCACGGATATATACCAAGTCCAGTTGCACTTGATTCAACTCCGTTGGATCTCCTCAGACACTTACAACTTCGTGAAACAGGTAGAGAAAATCGACAAGACACAGACAGCCAAACTAGTCGAATACAGTGGAACCGTGATCCACACAGAAGGCACTGCGCTGCTAAACTGTCAAATGAGGACGCAAACACACACACTGCAGTTCCATGTGGTGAAAAACAATGTCCAACCACTACTTGGCCTACCAGACTGCCTAAAGATGGACTTAATCACTCTAAACAACGACGTACATCAAGTTGACGTCAGCGAGGATTCAACATTTGCACACAAAATATTCTCTGAATATGCTGACCTGTTCAACGACGAGATTGGCTCACTACCAGTAACATACACGATGAAAGTCGATCCAAATGTCACACCTGTCGTGAGGCCACCAAGGCGCATCCCCGTACTCAAAGTCAAAAAAGAGCTGGATCGGATGGTGACATTGGGAGTGATCACACCAATGACAGAGCCCACAGAATGGGTTTCTGCAATGGTTGCCACACACAAGAAGGACACTGACAACATTCGCATATGCATCGATCCACGTGACTTGAATGAAGCTTTAATGCGCCCTCACCATCCTATGCGCACGGTCGAAGAGGTGGCTACACAAATGTCTGACGTCACTGTGTTTTCGGTGTTGGATGCAAAAAGTTCATTCTGGCAAATCAAACTAGACACAGAATCCTCCATCAGAAAAACATTTGCCACACCCCTGGGGAGGTTCAGATTCCTGAGAATGCCCTTTAGAATCAGTTCAGCATCAGAGGTCTTCCAACGAGCGATGGAGCAGGTCTTCACAGGCTATCCATGTGCGATCATCGTCGATGACATCATCGTGGGCGGCAACGGAGTAAAGGAACATGATGCCAACCTCAAAAAGGTCCTGGACAGGGCTCGGAAAGTGAAGCTCAGATTGAATCCGGTGAAATGCAGGTTCAGACTCAAAAAGGTGAGCTACATGGGACACGTCTTCACAGACCAGCGACTCAAAGCTGACCCTGCGAAGATAAAAGCAATCGCTGAGATACCCCCACCTGAAGACAAGGCTGCTCTTCAGAGTTTCTTAGGAATGACAACATACCTTGGAAAGTTCATCCCCAACTCCAGCGAACTGTCTGCACCACTCCGCCAGCTGCTGCAACGTGACGTAGCCTGGTGTTGGGAAAGGGAACACGAAGATGCATTCAACAGTCTGACGGCCCACATATTAAGCCCTCCGGTGCTGAAATACTACGACGTGAGAAAGCCTGTCACACTCACCTGTGATGCATCACAGTATGGCCTTGGTGCAGCTTGCCTACAGGGAGGCGAACCCATAGAATGTGCCTCGCGCACCTTGACGGAGACTAAGACAAGATACGCTCAGATAGAAAAGGAGCTGCTGGCGGTGGTGTTTGCATGTTTCAAGTTCTACGACTATGTCTACGGCAAGCCAATCACAGTCTAAACTGACCATCAGCCCCTCATCACAATCCTGAACAAACCAATCCACACCGCACCAGCGCGTCTGCAAGGCATGATGCTGAAGCTGCACAAGTTCAACTTGACGCTTGTCTACAAGAAAGGGAAGTTCATGTACTTGGCCGACACGCCGTCTCGTGCACCAAGGAAGAGCACATCACAGCATCAAAATGAACAGAGAGACTTCGAAGTGATGGCAGCCCAGCCCATCTCATCAAATCGCCTGAAAGAGCTGCGAGAACACATAGCTGCAGACTCTTCAATGCAAGCTATCTGCCGCACTATAAAAACAAGGATGGCCCGACCGAGCAAGCAGTACTGCAGCCGCTGCAAGACCATTATTTGCATTCCGGGATGAGCTCACCATCGACAATGACATTGTAATGACAGGAACAAGAGTGGTCATTCCCCAAACACTACAGTCTGAGTACCTGACCATTCTACACAAAGGACATCCTGGGGCCGAAGCAACGAAACGCAGAGCACGTGATGTTGCATTCTGGCCATCCATGGCAAAGGATGTTGAGAACATGGTCCAAGCCTGCCGTGTGTGCAACAGTCTAAAAGGACATCAACAGAAAGAGCCACTGCAACCCACCCCAATCCCAGAACTGCCCTGGTCCACCGTCGCCACAGACATCTTCGAGTGGAACAGTCACCACCACCTGGTCTTAGTCGACTCGTACTCAGGGTGGTTTGAAATCGATCCACTTAAAAACCTCTCTTCACAAAGTGTGGTCAACAAGCTAAAGCGGCACTTCTCAGTCCATGGCGTCCCTGACACTGTCTTTTCAGACAATGGCACCCAGTTCTCCAGTCAGACTTTTCGTGAGTTTGCCATAACCTGGGGTTTCCACCACGCCACCAGCAGTCCTGAATACCCACAAGCAAACGGCCTGGCAGAACGGGCAGTTCGAAACGCAAAGAGGCTGCTTGCAACTTCAAAGAGAGATGGGACAGATCTACTTCTGAATCTGCTGAACATTCGGAACGTGACACGAGATACAACCCGGGGCTCCCGCTCAGCGTCTCCTATCTAGGAGAACACGCACCACCCTACCTGCCAGCCAGCAGCTGTTGGCGCCGTCGTCAAAGGACACTGTAACGGTCAGCTGTCAAAGAAACTGGGACTGCAGAAAGTGCACTATGACAAGTCAAGCAGACCACTGCCTGCACTGGAACTGTCCTAAATGGTCCGTGTTCAGACTACAAAGGGACATGACAAGATCGGAGTGATCAAAAGGAAGTGCAACGAACCTAGATCTTACATCGTTGAATCGGAAGGAAATAAATACAGGAGAAGCCGACGGCACATTCTGCCAGTATCCGAACCTCAACATATCCTCGACCAAAATGAACACAGTCCATCAGTACTTACCAGAGAGCAAGACAAGGATGGCACTCAAGTGGAACGCATTCCATCAGTACTCACTAGAGAGCCAGACCATGGCACTCAAGCGACCACTGAAGAGCCACCACCAGTCGTGGAGCCACCTGGACAATCTCAATCCCCCTATATCACAAGATCTGGGAGGATTTCAAAGCCCAACCCAAAATACACTGAATGAAGAGTGCATGGACACAAGAACTGACTTGCCCTGTTAGTTGAAATGTTAAATGTTAAATTCTACCTACCGTCATAAGTATACTTCTCTTGTTGTTGAAATATTGTTGAAATGTTTAATCTTACATTAACACAGATTTGCTTCCTTTGCAGAGTTACATGTCAGGCATAGTTCCTGTAAGACCAGCACAAGATAGCCAGTACTGCTTTACTAAATATAAGCTACTTTGAAACACAGTGAACATTTTGAAAACATAATTACTGCTCTGAACTAAAGAAGGAGGATGTAGATAACCTTGTAGCGTTATGTTTGTACTGACCTGCATTCCGTACTTACAGAGTAGCCACGTGATCATGCAGCCTAGTAGCGGCATTATACACACAGCTATATGCCTGTACACTGTACCTGAGTTCCCCTGCAATGATTATTAAATGTTAAGCCTAGACGCTAACACCGCCTCCATGCGAGTCATTCTACACTTAATATTCCCAGAGTTTCTGAAAAGGAAAGTAGAGCATTAGATGGAGAATTAACAAAACTGGAAATTGCAGAAGCTGTATGCAGGCTGGAAAAGCGGCGGGTCCAGATGGCATCCCTATAGATATTCATAAAAAAGTTTAGTCTAAATTACTTTCACACGTTTTGGAGATGTTTCAGGAGTCCTTCAGGAATGGTCTTCACCCTACATGCATGAGGGGTGGGTGCCTTAATCCCATTACCTGCAAAACCAGGAAAACCAAACACAAAATGTGAAAATATTGTAATGTGTAATCCATGCACGTTACACGTTACAATATATACCCAATTAACCTCTTAAATTCAAATACAAAAATACTTTGCAAAGTTCTTGCAAAGAGCCTGCTTCCTCAGATGGTGGGAGAGGACCAAAATGGATTTATTCAAGGTAGACAGGGCTTTCACAATGTCAGACCAGTGCTCAATATTTTACACAGCCAGAGAGGGGCAACAGACATGGTCTTGATGCAGAGAAGGCCTTTGACCGTGTTGAATGGTCTTATCTGTTTGAGGTGCTTACCTGCTTTGGCTTTGGGTATACATTTTGTAAATGGGTTAGGTTGCTTTGTACTCAGCTCACTTCAGAAGTTTTGACCAATAATGTACTCTCTAAACCTTTTAACATGACTAGATGTAACCCTGTGGTTAAATTATAGGCCTTAGATATATTATATTGCACTTGTAATGGGGGCAGTCCTATGCTGTTCTATGCTGGTCAGCCTGCTGCACGCCCGTCACTCTCATCGTTAGCTCTGCATTGTGTTCTAGTTGGGTGGGGCCCCAGGTGTTGTGGGGGGCCCTCAGTCTCTCATCATCATCATCATCATCATCATCATGATCAAGGAAGGAGGGGGGACACACAGGACTCTATTTGGCCCACCTTGCCATTTATTTTGGTTTCAAACCCTTCGACAAACGTCCAGTCCTCCAGCGGGAGCGGTGTTTCTTACGGACGTGGGGGTCGAAGTTCAACCACGGCCCGGACTTCACTCGTGTGCGTTAGAAGGAGAAACCGTCCACGGGACTCCGATGTAAGAAAGGATAAACAAGTATTTTATCCCACAGCTTGCAGTATCTTCTTACAGGGATACTCAAGGTTACGTTCTCCTCAACCAGCAAAACTGTCCTACGGTAAGAAACACGCGTGGCTCGGCTCGATCGCTGCTTGAGACTCCTCCCACAAAACAAAAATGGCCTCTCCCGCGTTCCCTCTTCCGTGTACCCACAAGACCTCTCTCTTAAAGCGACAGTACACGTATATGACAGTCGTTGTAAAACATACATAAAAGTAAATAATGACATAAAATAAAATGTAGTAAACACAAATAACAGCACACAGACAGGATTTGGTGATATTTCATACTCAAACAAAATAAAATAAAAACATTAATTTTAACCTGGTTACATTCACCCCTCCTGAAATTCACCAACATCCTGACAGCAGGATAAAAAGAGAAAGAGGAAAGGAAAAGCCCATCACTGACTACTGGCACAAGTGAAAAGAAGGACCTAGTCCTCCAGTCAACTTAGGAGCTACCTCGGTTACGAGGTCCAGAAAATAATGAGGTTGATCAAGTCTCAGAATTCCCTTAGATCAGTGTGACGCCTGATACGCCACACCATGCACTTGGCCCAAAACAACCCTGTCTGATAGACACCTAATAACTCACATTAAACTAGTTTGAATGACTCCAACCTCCATCAAAGTTCAAACCCTCACACTCCGTAGAAATGGCATCTGAGCCATAGATTCTATTAACCTGTTCACTGACCTCACCACCCTCCCTGTGCGTGTCCTAACCCGACCATCGCTCTCTACTTGTGTGCGTGAGACAGTGCGAGCTGCAACATCTGTATCGAGTGAGTGTGGTGCCTCTGTGTGCGAATCAGTGTGAGATATAACACCTACATCGAGTGAGTGTGATGCCTCTATGTGTGGTGCATGTGTGTTGTGTGGTGCGTGTGTGTTGGGTGGAGACTGAGCAGTGGCCCCCACAGGACTGACTACCAGACTAGACGGAATGAACTCTTCCGCTTCTGCCCACTCAGATCTAGGCGAGTCTCCAAGTGATGAGACTGCTAGCCCCACTGCATCCCCTGAGACCGTCAGGACATCTGCACTGTCCTCCTCATCGGACTCTGCGCAGTCAAACAACTGACTGGTTGTACTGGACTCCTCACCCTGATCTAACTCAGGAAGGGGCAAGAAGTTGACCTCCAACAAACGGTTCCTGTGCACCACCCTGGTGTGCCCCTCTGCATCCTGAATCTTGTAGACGTGGATATTGGGGTTGACACCGACAACCGTGTACACTCCGTTCTCCCATTTGTCAGCCAACTTTCTCTTCCCTCGCTCACTCTGGTTCGCAACCAAAACACGATCCCCGACAGACAGGACAGTGCCCTTGGCATGTCTGTTGTACTGTCGCGCCTGATGCCGCTGCTCAGCCGTGGAGTGCTTCTGAGCGATCTCCATTGCACTCCTTAGACAGGAAAGCAGAGACTGAGCATAAGAGTCATAATCAACAACGTGAGGGTCATGCAAAACCTGCCTGAACATAACATCCACCGGCAGTCTTGGGACACGCCCATACATCAGGAAGAAAGGTGCGTAACCCGTGGTCTCGTGAACAGTGGCATTGTACGCGAGCGTGAGAGAATGGATCTGCTGAGGCCACTGTTGCTTCTGCTGAAGCGGAAGGGAACGGAGCATATTCCCCATCGTGCGATTAAACCACTCTGTCCCGCCATTACCCATAGGATGGTAGGCCGTCGTGTGGGACTTCGCTACACCCGCCAACCTGAGAAGCTCTGCAATCAGGTTGCTCTCAAAGTTTGTGCCCTGGTCAGAATGTATTCTCTCCGGAAACCCGTAAACACAGAATACATGATCCCAGAGTTTCTTGGCGACCTGCTTCGCTGTCTGATTGGCGCAGGGGAACGCGTGAGCAAGCTTAGTGAAGTGGTCAGTAACCACTAGGACATCGACCGACCGCTGCTTACTGTCCTCAGCGGACCAGAAATCCATACACACAAGCTGCATCGGTGCGGAGGTTTTAATGCTCTCCAGGGGCAGCTGGCTCTGGGGTCTTCCCAAACACACATCTCCGACAGCATCTGACATATGCTCTGATATCCCTCTCCATGTCAGGCCAATAAAAATGCTGCCTTGCAAGAGAGAGAGTACGGTCCTGGCCCTGATGACCAGCGTGATCGTGGATGCCAGACAGTGCCTTGTCTTTCAGACTCAGAGGTAAAACATACTGAGACCTCCTCTGCTTGGACACTGGGTCCTTTGTCACCCTGTACAAGACACCATCACTGACTTCCAACTTCTCCCACTGTTTCAGCAGCCTGAGGACCTTCTGGTCAGCACCATGCCTCTCACGTCTCGATGGCCGCTTCCGAACAGCGACAAAGGGCAACACCTTGGAGATGCAGGGGTCCTGCTCCTGACTCAACCTGAGCTCCTCGGTGGATAACATTGGCAGTGTATCCTGACCACCCGACAGATGCTGAACGTGCTGGACCAAACTGAGTGCTGTGAATACTGATGCATCAGGCCAGTCACATTTGGCTTGACAAAAAGCCCTGACCTCAGCTGCATCACAAGCAAACCCAGATCGCGCACTACTCACTGTTTGGGACTGGCAACTGAGTCTGAAAACATCCTGCACAGAGTCCCCCTCAACCCCGTCGGCTTCCTGAACAAGGGCCGGGTAGGGCTCCCTAAGTAGCCTCTGACTGACGGGCTTGGAAAAAGGGTCGCGACTCAAGGCATCCGCCACCACGTTTTTCTTCCCTGGCAGGTGTTTGAGATCGAAAGTGTAAGACGCCAACTTAGACACCCAGCGGATCTCACACGCGTCAAGCTTCGGCTTCGTTAGGAGATAAGTCAGCGGATTATTATCTGTCCAAACGGTGAAGCTTTGACCCTTCAGCCCGTGGCTGAACTTTTCACAAACACTCCACTTCAGCGCCATGAACTCCAGTCTATGAGCTGGATACTTCCGCTGTGAGGCACTGAGGGACTTGCTTGCAAAACCAACAGGTCTGGCCTTGGACTCTCCTCGGGGCACTTGAGACAGCACCGCGCCGAGTCCGTCCAAAGACGCATCGACCGACAAAATGAAAGGCACCTCAAAGTATGGATGGGCAAGCACCACACACTCCAGTAACATCGTCTTCAACAGATCAAATGCTTCCCCACATTCCACCGTCCAGTCTGCGGAGGTAAGCTTACGGAAGCTGCCATGGGGCTTCTTATCCTTAGCCGACCTCCCACTCCTCTTTTGTCCAGCTGTAAGGGCGAACAGGGGCTTAGCCACGGAGGAGCAGTTCGGGAGGAAATGCTCGTAGTAAAATACCATACCAAGGAAAGATTTGATCCTACGAACAGAAGGCGTGCACCCATCACCTTCCATGAGATCCTGCACTGTCATGTTGGAGATGACCTCTACTTTGGAGGGATCGACAGACACACCTCCGCCATCAACCACGTGGCCCAAAAACCGCACCCGCTTCTGCAGCAGATGACACTTTTTCGGAGCCAGTTTCAAGTTGTTCTCCCTCAACCTCTGAAACACAGTGCGGAGCCTCGACAGAGCCTCAACCTCTGACGGCGCGAAGACAAGAAGATCATCAAGATAGCACAAAAGCTTCGTGAAGTTCAGATCCCCAAAGATCCCAATCATCATTCTCATGAAGGCTGCAGGGCTATTACAGAGGCCCTGTGGCATGCGATTGTATTCATGCAACCCAAGGGGAGTCGTGAAAGCAGTGTACTTCTAGTCATCTTCATGCATTGGGATGTTGAAGAAGCCAGAGGTGAGGTCCATCGTACTAAAGAGGCAGTTACCACCCAGCGCGGCAAGACAGTCCGACTGGTGTGGCAAGGGATGAGCGTCTTTCAAGGTCCGAGCATTCAGCCATCTGAAATCAGTGCAGATCCGAAGCCCGCCATCCTTCTTCCATACAATAACCAGCGGTGAAGCGTATGCGCTCGAGGACTTCCGGATAATCCCTTTCTCCTCCATATCAGTGAGAACCTGTCTCAACTTCTGATAGTGGGCTGGGGGAACCCTCCTGTAGGGCAAGCGAAAGGGGCGCTCATCCACCAGATGGATGCGATGTGTGTATCCTGTGACCTCGCCACAGTCCAGAGAGTCCCTGGAGAAGATGTCATGGTACTCGGTGAGCAGCTGAGTGAGCTGGGACTTGCATGCCTCACTAACCTGACAGGAGCTGAGGTCAATGTCACTGAGTCCGAGCTCTGACAAACTCCTAGCCGGCTGGACAGGGGGACAGGCACTATCTGTGGCGTTGGACTCATGCCTCCCTGCAACTGATTGCAGTCCCTGGAAAACATTAAAGTCCTCAATCGCCAAGCATGGAAACACATCAGCCAACTTGCAGTTCCTTTTCAGTGTGATGGCTTTGTCAAATGGATTGACAACAGTCATGGGTACCCACCTATCACCCCAGAGCGGTGTGACAAGTCGACCTACGAGGACACTGCGTGGCATGGCCTTGGAGTCTGTCGGCTCCACAACAACAGTGCTTCCAGCTGACATAGGCACCTTAGCAGGAAGTCTGCCCCAGACTAAGTGCTCGTGCCTCGGTAAGAGTGTCACGGCCTGGGTGAGCTTAACAGTACCTATCTTCTCAGGAACTGCACCACCCCACCAGCGCTCTACATTCCTGAACATGGACAAGAACTGTTCAACGTCAGGACTAGACGGATGTTCCTGTCTGGACGCGATGTCCCAGTACTCAGTACCACTTTTGAGTACATGGGCCACATGTTTAATGACGTTTGTGCCGACTATCAGATCATCATGCTGACCGGGCACGACCAGAGTGGGTATGACAAAGGAAACACCATAAAGCTGCATGTTGAGGTCATAAAAACCATCAGGCCTAGTCTCCAGACCACCGCAGCCAATCAAGACAATGTTCTCTTCAGGCTGCTGCTTCTCAGGTAAAACACCCCCAGAGCGGAGCTTCTCTACTGCATTTTCACTGATACTGCATGACATAGAGCCAGTATCCAACATGCCATTAAGCTGAACACTCTGGTTGACAAGAACAGGAGCATAGAACAAGTCACTGAAAGCCTGAATCCTCTGTGTCGCCTGAATGACCATACGCGAACCCGGAGGTGCTTTGGCACACTTGTCTTCGTACAAGTGAGCCAGGTCGGAGACATCAGTGAGGGATACATCTACTTTACCCACACCATCCCTCTCTAGGTGTGGGTTTAGTAGTTTAACGGACGAGACTGACGACCAGCTCTTCCACCAGGCTGAGAACGGAGCTGGTTGGGCGGCTGAGGGTGAGGACAGTCCCTCTTCCAATGACAAGGAGACTAACAGTTTATACATCGGTTCTCCCGGCTGCAGTGGGAAAATGTGGAGTGATCCGGAGACTTACAAACCCTGCACAACCTCTGTGGTGCGTCTGGCACCCGCCCTGCGGCGTTAGCTGGCGGTTGAGTCAGCGTCGGTGTCCGGACTGCAGCGCTAACTGGAACCTGAGTCTGCATTGTGACCAAACGGTCTAGCAATCTCACCAAACTCCTCATATAGTCATCACCGCCAGAGACAGGTGCGGGACACGGTGTGGGAGACGGTGTAGGAGACCTTGCACAAAATGGTATAGGAGATGACGCATGAGCCGGGACGGGAGATGGCACCACCGGCATGGTCGTGTTCAAGTCGGGAGCCATGTCGACTACAGGGACATGAACCTGTGAATGGAACCTATGCTCTACCGCGCCTGCTTCACGTTGTCCACCGGCAGCAACACGGGACTTCCTCTCCAGCATGTGCTCATCAAGCCTCTCCTGGATCTCGCTAGCAGACCATTTCCCTGCGGACTTGAACTTAAAAACATTGGCAAGAGACCGATCTGGACAGTGTTTGATAAACATCATGCTTACCTCGTGGCTTGGCTCTTCAATACTACGGCCCTGCCACTTCAAGCATTCGTCAGCCACCTCCACTGTTTTATTAAACCTAATCCAATACTCCATAGCGTCCTCACCTGGCTTGGGCAGCGTACTGTAAAAGTCCGCCAGGGGCATGCTCGAGTATGTGAGGTCACTAAAGTGTTGCTTCAGTACATCAAAAATAATGTGGGGGTTCGCTATGTGGTCGACAGATGTGTTGCGCAGCTTTATCCTCACCACGTCCCCTGCTTTCCCCATAAGCTTAGCTAGAATCTCATGTGACTGCTCACTAACTGGAATGGCTCGCTTCCTCAAATACAAAGTCATAAGGCTCTCCCACTCATGAACTGTAAACTTATCAGAGCTATCGCCCCTGAAAATAGGAGGCTCCCTAGCGTCTGTCTGCATTACTACTCTAACACTAGGAGCTGTCTCCAAACGCTGTTCAGCAGACCTAGCACTGTCTGTGTGTGTGTTTCTAAGCATTTGTGTTTCCTGCAGCTTAGCATTGATTGACTCTCCTATCTTCTCTGCTAACCGAGTAATGAGCATGGCTAACTCACCCACTGGCTGCTCGCTGTTACCTAGCACAGCCCCTTCGCTGATACCTGGCCTGGCCCGTTCTACGTAGCGTGTGGAGGTGAACTGAGGAGTGCCAATTGTGGTCGGGTCTCTAGGTCCTGGTGCTCTGGTGTCTGGTTCCCCGCCCTCTAAGAGCTGCCCGAAACTCCTACCTACACCTAGCCGTAAACCCCCACCCACATCTAACTGGTACCCCCTCTCCATAGCACACTGGCGATCCAAAAGATCCTGATCAGCAATGTTACCCCCACCTACGTACGAACCACCCTCTGCCATGTTCCTACCTCGAACACTCAGATAAAATAAAAAATAAAATAAAAAAGTGAAAAGCTCATTTCATTTAAATAATTGAATCTAGAAATCACTGAGCGATTGAAACAATCACATACAATCAACAAATTCACCAATAGATTAATCACATATGCACATATCCAGTAGTTTACATCAATAGATTATTCACACGAGTCCTTCAATCACATCAACATTAACCTTTTTTCCTTTTTTTTCGTGTGTTTTTCTTCCTTCAGTATATACAAATGTCCTGTTCACAAGCCCAGTCCATGGTAACCACAGCTATGACTGTCCAGTGTCCACACAGCTCAACTCCAGTCCACTGTAACATGAGCGTACAGTCTATAGAAATACCTGAGGACGTCTGGGGCTTGATGACGACAGCAGCCTCCCGCGGCAAGCAACTGATGTCACTCTCAGGATCCAGGAGGGTCACGGCACCAATGTAACGGGGGCAGTCCTATGCTGTTCTATCCTGGTCAGCCTGCTGCACGCCCGTCACTCTCATCGTTAGCTCTGCGTTGTGTTCTATTTTCGGTGGGGCCCCAGGTGTTGTGGGGGGGCCCTCAGTCTCTCATCCTCATCATCATCATCATGATCAAGGAAGGAGGGGGGACACACAGGACTCTATTTGGCTCACCTTGCCATTTATTTTGGTTTCAAACCCTTCGACAAACGTCCAGTCCTCCAGCGGGAGCGGTGTTTCTTACGGACGTGGGGGTCGAAGTTCAACCACTGCCCGGACTTCACTCGTGTGCGTTAGAAGGAGAAACCGTCCACGGGACTCCGATGTAAGAAAGGATAAACAAGTATTTTATCCCACAGCTTGCAGTATCTTCTTACAGGGATACTCAAGGTTACGTTCTCCTCAACCAGCAAAACTGTCCTACGGTAAGAAACACGTGTGGCTCGGCTCGATCGCTGCTTGAGACTCCTCCCACAAAACAAAAATGGCCTCTCCCGCGTTCCCTCTTCCGTGTACCCACAAGACCTCTCTCTTAAAGCGACAGTACACGTATATGACAGTCGTTGTAAAACATACATAAAAGTAAATAATGACATAAAATAAAATGTAGTAAACACAAATAACAGCACACAGACAGGATTTGGTGATATTTCATACTCAAACAAAATAAAATAAAAACATTAATTTTAACCTGGTTACACACTATTAGAGAAGAGCACAAGCCAGTGCATCCTTAGCGCCGGTCCCAAGCCTGGACAAATGGGGAGGGTTGCGTCAGGAAGGTCATCCGGCGTAAAATATTTGCCAAATCAAATATGCGGATCATAAATAAGACTTACATACCTGATCGGTCGAGGCCCGGGTTACCAACGACCGCCACCGGTACTGTTAACCAGCAGGGTGTCGGTGGAAACTATGCTACTGTTGGACGAAGGAGAAGGAGAGGGGGAAAGCATGTCCAGAGGCAGCTAGAGAGAAGGAAGGGTAGACATGTGGAGGTGAGAGTTGGATTTTTGAATGTTGGCACTATGACTGGTAAAGGGAGAGAGCTGGCTGACATGATGGAAAGAAGAAAGGTAGGCATACTGTGTGTGCAAGAGACCAGGTGGAAGAGGAGTAAGGCCAGGAGTATCGGAGGTGGGTTCAAACTCTTTTACCATGGTGTGAATGGGAGGAGAAATGGGGTAGGGGTAATTCTGAAGGAAGAGTATGTTAAGAGCGTGCTGGAGGTGAAGAGAGTGTCAGACAGAGTGATGAGTAGGAAGCTGGAAATTGAAGGTTTATTGCTGAATGTTATCAGCGCATATGCCCCGCAAGTTGGGTGTGAGATGGATGAAAAAGAAGAATTCTGGAGTGAGTTGGATGACATGGTGGAGAGGGTACCCAAGGAGGAGAGAGTGGTGATTGGAGCGGACTTCAATGGACATGTTGGTGAAGGGAACATAGGTGATGAGGAGGTGATGGGAAGGTATGGAGTCAAGAAGAGAAATGTGGAAGGACGAATGGTGGTCGATTTTGCGAAAAGGATGGAAATGGCTGTGGTGAATACATATTTCAAGAAGAGGGAGGAACACAGGGTGACGTACAAGAGTGGAGGAAAGTGCACACAGGTGGACTATATCTTATGTAGAAGGCGACATCTAAAAGGGATTGGAGACTGCAAGGTGGTGACAGGGGAGAACGTAGCTAGGCAGCATAGGATGGTGGTCTGTAGGATGACTTTGGAGACCAAGAAGAGGAAGCGAGTGAAGACACAGCTGAAGATCAAATGGTGGAAGTTGAAGAAGGAAGACTGTTGTGTGGAGTTTTAAGACAGGCACTGGGTGGTAGTGAAGAGTTGCCAGATGGCTGGACAACCACTGCAGAAATAGTGAGGGAGACAGCTAGGAAGGTACTTGGTGTGTCATCAGGACAGAGGAAGGAAGACAAGGAGACTTGGTGGTGGAATGATGAAGTATAGCAAATTATACAGAGGAAAAGGTTGGCAAAGAAGAAGTGGGATAGTAAGAGAGATGAAGAAAGTAAACAGGAGTACAAGGAGATGCAGCGTAAAGCAAAGAGAGTGGTGGCAAAGGCAAAGGAAAAGGCGTATGGTGAATTGTATGACAGGTTAGACACTAAGGAAGGAGAAAAGGACTTGTAACGATTGGCTAGACAGAGAGACCAAGCTGGGAAGGATGTGCAGCAAGTTAGGGTGATCAAGGATAGAGATGGAAATGTGCTGACAAGCGAGGAGAGTGTGCTAAGAAGGTGGAAGGAATACTTTGAGGGGCTGATGAATGAAGAAAATGAGAGAGAGAGAAGGTTGGATGATGTAGGGATAGTGAATCAGGAAGTTCAGTGGATTAACAAGGAGGAAGTGAGGGCAGCTATGAAGAGGATGAAGAGTGGAAAGGCAGTTGGTCCTGATGACATACGTGTGGAGGCATGGAGATGTTTAGGAGAGATGGCAGTGGAGTTTTTAACTAGATTGTTTAACACAATCCTGGAAAGTGAGAGGATGCCTGAGGAGTGGAGAAGAAGCATACTGGTACCGATTTTCAAGAACAAGGGCGATGTGCAGAACTGTAACACCTACAGAGGTATAAAGTTGATCAGCCACAGCATGAAGATTTGGGAAAGAGTAATAGAAGCTAGGTTAAGAGGAGGAGAGGTGATGATCAGCGAGCAGCAGTATGGTTTCATGCCACGAAAGAGCACCACAGATGCGATGTTTGCTTTGAGAATGTTGATTGAGAAGTATAGAGAAGGCCAGAAGGAGTTGCATTGTGTCTTTGTAGATTTAGAGAAAGCTTATGACAGAGTGCCGAGAGAGGAGGTGTGGTATTGTATGAGGACGTCAGGAGTTGCAGAGAAGTATGTAGGAGTGGTGCAGGATACGTATGAGGGAAGTGTGTCAATGGTGAGGCGTGCGGTTGGAATGACAGATGGGTTCAAGGTGGAGGTGGGATTACATCAAGGATCGGCTCTGAGCCCTTTCTTGTTTGCAATGCTGATGGACAGGTTGACGGACAAGATCAGGCAGGAGTCTCCATGGACAATGATGTTCGCGGATGACATTGTCATCTGTAGCGACAGTAGGGTGCAGTTTGAGGAGAGCCTGGAGAGGTGGAGGTATGCACTGGAGAGAAGAGGAATGAAAGTCAGTAGGAGCAAGACGGAATACCTATGCGTGAATGAGAGAGAGGACAGTGGAATGGTCAGGATGCAAGGAGTGGAGGTGACAACGGCATTTGAGTTTAAATACTTGGGGTCAAACGTCCAAAGTAACGGGGAGTGCAGTAGAGAGGTGAAAAAGAGAGTGCAGGCAGGGTGGAGTGGGTGGAGAAGTGTGTCAGGAGTGATTTGCGACAGAAGGGTACCAGCAAGAGTTAAAGGGAAAGTTTACAAGATGGTTGTGAGACCAGCTATGTTATATGGTTTGGAGACAGTGGCAATGACGAAAAGACAGGAGGCGGAGCTGGAGGTGGTAGAGTTGAAGATGGTAAGATTTTCACTGGGAGTAACGAAGAAGGACAGGATTAGGAACGATTATATTAGAGGGACCGCTCAGGTTGGACGGTTTGGAGACAAAGCAAGAGAGGCAAGATTGAGATGGCTTGGACATGTGTGGAGGAGAGATGCTGAGTATATTGGGAGAAGGATGCTGATTATGGAGCTGCCAGGGAAGAGGAGAAGACGAAGGCCAAAGAGGAGGTTTATGGATGTGGTGAGGGAAGACATGCAGGTGGCTGGTGTGACAGAGGAAGACGCAGAAGACAGGAAGAAATGGAAACGGATGATCCGCTGTGGCGACCCCTAACGGGAGCAGCCGAAAGTAGTAGTAGTAGAGAAATGTAATTGAAGTTTAGTGAACAGTTATGTGTGCGGGTGTCTGACCGAGACCCATCCCGGGAACTGTTTGTGTGGACTGGGGAGACAAACTGACTACTCGTCAGTCCCATATGTGGACCCAGCGACGTTACGGAGCGAGCTAGCCAGTCGGTGTTCGTTGCTAGCACAGCAAGACGCGCGAATGGACTGGATGCGGTAAGGGGCTTGCCCCACAGTGAGTCGGGCCGTCTTCTAGTTTAGCGAAGTAACGTTATCAGTTACAGTGTAGTGGTGTGTTCATGCGACCATCGAGCAACGCAGAAGGAGTCGTCTGTTGCCGTGTTGTGCTGCCGAGGCGAGCACACGGTTCGACCGTGAGATGGTGCTAACGGCTAACTAGCCAGTTAGCTGAAGTGCTACCTATCGAAGGACAAGAGGCGTGGCCCATCGTCATGGTAGGGGAGCCGGAAGCTACAGTTGAAGACTTCAGTAGTAAATTGAGAGCCTTACTGCGAGCTGAGGGGAAGACAGAAGAGGACCTGCAGGCTTTCGTCGCCACTACTCCACCTGCAGCCGAACCCCTATCAGCCACTGAAGCCCTCCTACGAGTGGTCGGCGACCTACTTGATAAAACCTCCAAGCCTTCCTCAGACAGTGGTGGCTTCCGGCGACTACGGATCTTCTCAGGAAACCTACCCACTCCAGCTGGTGAAGAGCCATTTGATCACTGGCTAGAGCAAGCCCAAATCATGGTTGAAGAGAGTGACTGCAGTGGCAAGGAGAAAAGGCGACGGATTATGGAAAGCCTCAAAGGGCCAGCATTGGAGACAGTCAAAGCTGTGCGAGTGTCCGACCCCAACATGAGTCCTGCAATGTGCCTGGAAGCGCTAGAGCGCGCGTTCGGAACAGCAGAGTCAGGGGAAGATCTGTATTTCTCCTTCCGCTTATTACAGCAGAAACCCAAAGAGAAGCTGTCCGAGTTCCTGAGACGCCTGGAGAGTTCCCTCTCCAAAGTAGTGCAGAAGGGTGGACTTCCAGCCGACCGGGCTGACCGTGCCCGTGTAGAGCAGCTACTTCGAGGCGGGATCGAGGCTGATCTGATGCTCATCCGGCTCAGACTGAGAGAAAGGACGGACAAGCCTCCCAACTTCGTGGATCTGCTCAGCGAAATCCGCAGTGAGGAAGAGTATGAAGCCTCTCGGAGTAAACTGAACCCCTCAGTGCAGACTATCCACGCCAAACATGATGATAGCAAGCAGGCCGAGATCCAGAACCTGAAAGCCGAGATCAAGGAGCTAAGGTCAGTGTTCGCTACCATGTCAACAAAGGAATTCAGTGGAGTGGGATGCCAGCGAGATTGACTTCGGTGACTCGCCACTACCTCAGGAGTGGCAGGAGCGACTCCGCACGAAGCTCACACAACGTGCGGATGTCTTCTCCCTACACGAATGGGATGTTGGCTTGGCCAAAGGCGTGGAGCACAGTATCAGGATGTCGGATGAGCGACCCTTCCGTGAGCGGTCCAGACGCCTCGCCCCAGCCGACATTGATGACGTGAGATGACATATTCAAGAGCTGATAGCGGCAGGCATTATCAAGGAGTCCCGAAGCCCCTACGCATCACCCATAGTTATCGCGCGGAAGAAGAATGGGAAAGTGAGGATGTGCATCGACTACCGCACCTTGAACAGTCGAACCATCCCCGATCAGTACACAACCCCTCGTATTGACGACGCACTGGACTGCCTGTGCGGAAGCCAGTGGTTCAGCATACTGGATCTAAGAAGCGGATACTATCAAATCGCCATGGAGGAGGAAGACAAGGAGAAGACGGCGTTCATCTGCCCACTGGGGTTCTACCAATTCGAGAGAATGCCCCAGGGGATCACCGGAGCTCCAGCCACGTTCCAGCGGCTCATCGAGAAAGCCGTGGGTGACATGAATCTCCTGGAAGTGCTCGTCTACCTCGATGACTTGATAGTCTTCGGAAGGACCTTGGAGGAACATGAGGAGAGGCTCGTCAAGGTCCTTGACAGGCTGCAAGAGGCGGGGCTGAAGATCTCTCTGGACAAGTGTCAGTTTGGCCAGAGCAAAGTCAAGTACGTCGGGCACATCGTATCTGCTAAGGGTGTTGCCACTGATCCAGCCAAGATCGAAACAGTCACCACCTGGCCCCAGCCTACTGACCTGAAGACTCTGCGATCCTTCATCGGCTTCTGCGGATACTACAGATGGTTCATCGCCAACTACTCCTCCATCGTCAGGCCCCTGACCGAGCTGACAAAAGGATACGCCCCAAAACAGCACGGAAAGAGAGCTGCGAAGGACTCCAAGAAAGTCTACCTGAAGGAGTCTGAACCCTTCGGAGAGCGATGGGACCTGGCCTGCACTGCAGCATTCCACCAGATCATCAACTGTCTCTGAGCTTAAAGCCGCACAGAAAGAGGATCCTGTGATAGGACCGACGATCCAAGCTCTGAAACACGGCCAATGGCCAGAGGATCTGGAAGCAAATCCAGATGTGAGCCAGATGAAAAGGGAACTGGGAAGACTATAACTGAGAGACGGCGTGCTCCATCGCATTAGCAAGAGACCATCAGGAGAAGAGTCCTCTCAGCTGGTGCTGCCTGCTGTGTTCAGAGGTGTCGTGCTAAAGTCCTTACATGATGATATGGGACATCTAGGCATCAAGAGAACAACTGACCTGCTGAAGGCAAGATTCTACTGGCCGAGAATGGCAGGAGAGACAGAGCAGTATGTCAAAAACTGCTGGAAGCGTGTCTCACGGAAGAGTCCCTGTCAGAGAGCTGCGCCGCTCCACCAGATCCGGAGCAATGGGCCAATGGACTTAGTCTGTATAGACTTCCTCTCCGTGGAGCCAGACTCCAAGGGTATTGGCAACGTGCTAGTGGTCACTGATCACTTTACCCGCTATGCACAAGCCTACCCAACGAAGAACCAGAAGGCACTCACAGTCGCAAAAGTTCTCAACGAGAAGTTCTTCGTAAACTATGGTCTGCCAGCAAGGATCCACTCAGACCAAGGCCGAGACTTCGAAAGCCAGACAATCAGAGAAATTCTGAGAGTGATGAGGATACGAAAGTCCAGAACCTCTCCCTACCACCCACAAGGAGATCCACAACCAGAACGGTTCAACCGTACCCTGCTGTCCATGCTAGGCACACTGAATCCAGAGAAGAGGAGGCAGTGGAGTGAGCATGTGCCCCACGTTGTGCATGCCTACAATGCCAGTAGGTCTGATGCAACCGGCTACTCGCCATACTACTTACTATACGGGAGAGAGGCAAGGCTGGCCGTGGATGTGTGTTTCGGGACATCTCCCGATGGCTATGATGTCGGTCACCACTCACGCTATGTGGCTAGACTCAAAGAAGATCTGCAGAAGGCCTACCAACTGGCCTCTGCCACAGCCGACAAAACACACCAGAGGAACAAGAGAGCCTATGACAGCAGGGTGGGATCACAAACCCTGGAACCCGGCGACAGAGTGTTGGTGAAGAATCTCGGACTCAAAGGCAAGCACAAACTCCAAAGCCGATGGAAAGAGATTCCTCATGTGGTTGTGAGTCAGATGCCAAACTTACCTGTCTACAGAGTGAAGCAGGAGGATGGAAACGGAGGAATCAGAACATTGCACCGAGATCATCTCTTACCTATCGGGCAGCAAGTCAGAATGCAAAGAGAAGAGAGCGACCACAGACCACCACCAAAGCCAAAGACAAGAGCCGACACAAGAAAGAAGCAACAAACCAAACAGTCTCAAACAGTCAGTACAGAAGAAGAGGATAGTGAAGAGGGCTCGACCGACTCATCTACAGAGTCTGAGTATGAGAGACCGATACCAAGACCCTACAGCACTTACCTGGAAGATGTCCTGAACAAGCGTAGAGCTGCACGGGAACAAGCAGTTATCCCTCAGGAGGAAGAGGAACCTCCTGGTGCTAGAACTGAAGAGAATAATGACGAAGAACCAAATGATGACAACAATGACGAAGACCAAAGTGAAGAAGAAGAAGAGAGGGAGAATGAGTCTGAAGAAGAGTTAGCTCAAGAGTTAGCTCAAGAGTCAGATTCTGACATAGATGAGGGCCAAGCTAGCAGCGTAGATGAGGAAGCTAGTCCCCAAAGACAACCAGTAGGTAGGCCGAAGAGGTCAGTAAAGCCAGTCGTAAGACTTACCTATGATGAGCCAGGAAAAGCCAGAGATACGCCTATAACTATAATACACAGAGGTGTCACTATCAGGATAGGAAAGAGTTAGTGCACCACACTTAGTTTATACCCTCAGATGTTCAGAGACCTTACTAGTTAGATTTAGGTGAATGAGGGCATTCACACGTTCAGTAGGGGGAGGGTTTAACCCTGTGGTTAAATTATAGGCCTTAGATATATTATATTGCACTATTAGATAAGAGTTTGGCCTATGTTTGTTATTTGTTTACCTTTTGAATATTAATATATTATATTGTTGATATTGTTCTGCAAAACAGTTGTTTACCAATGTGAAATACATTTACTTTTATTATTGAAAAGTTACCATTGTTGTGATTGGTTGGCTGTGGAGAGGATGCCTTACCTTGAATGTGATTGGTTGAGAGGGCAGCGGGGAACGTCAGCGCGAGCAGACTGAACAGTGAGAGAAAGTAGGTCACTCGTCCCTTGTGTGAGCAAAACGGAGCAGTTTGATGTCGAGTTGTTATATGCTATTTTGCGGTGAGAGAAATGTAATTGAAGTTTAGTGAACAGTGATGTGTGCGGGTGTCTGACCGAGACCCATCCCGGGAACTGTTTGTGTGGACTGGGGAGACAAACTGACTACTCGTCAGTCCCATATGTGGACCCAGCGACGTTACGGAGCGAGCTAGCCAGTCGGTGTTCGTTGCTAGCACAGCAAGACGCGCGAATGGACTGGATGCGGTAAGGGGCTCTCCCCACAGTGAGTCGGGCCGTCTTCTAGTTTAGCGAAGTAACGTCATCAGTTACAGTGTAGCGTTGTGTTCGAGGAACGCAGAAGGAGTCGTCTGTTGCCGCGTTGTGCTGCCGAGGCGAGCGCACGGTTCGACCGTGAGATGGTGCTAACGGCTAACTAGCCAGTTAGCTAGGATGGCTGCCGGCCTGACGTTCGCTGCTGCACTGCGGCGGGAAGCGCGAGACGAAGAGGAGCATTCATTCTTTGTGAGTACAAGCTGGATGTGCGGGCTTCCAAGGGGAGCGAAGAGGGCTGTTTAGAGCCCCAACGTACCCGATAAAGAAACAGGCCTGCAACTGGGGGTTGACTTTCTTTTATTTTTATTGCCGGCTTAGTTATAGGGTTGTTGAGCTGTATGCTAATGTGTTGGTCTGATTCATTTGTGTGTATATGAATGCAGGTGCTTGTTAGCCATTGAGGCTTATTACTTTCATTCATCCTAATAATTATTACTCATAATACATTTGTATATATAATTCTATGTACCTGTGTGAGTGTGGATTATTCATGTGTGTTTATTCCTGTGGTGTCTAGGCTATGGTAAGTGACATGTTGAGACAACCTTAAAGGGCTAGTCCACCTTTTTACTGGAAGTAACCTAATGACACCCAGAGATGTCTAGACCATGTTAGATTGCCTTAAAGGGGTCATATGCCATATTTAAGCGCCTTAAAGAGGTAGTCAACTTTTTAGTTGGAGTTACCAGATGACACTGTAAGACATTTAGAGCCTTTAGAACATATTTTAAACACATAAGAAGCGAAGTTAACATACTTCAATAGTTTATTGGATACCGAGTTGTATAGAGAACTCAGGAGCGTTGTCCTTGACAGTTAAAAGGGATAGATAACGCTACATAAGGTTGCCCACAAAGAAGTCCTTTGACACCATTGCAATTTATTCTTGCAATAGAACCGTTTGCACAGTGACATTTATGGAATTCGAGAAGGTCATTTCAGAATCAGAATACTTAATTCATCCCTGAGGGGAAATTGGGCAACCTAGAATAGAATAGAATTTAGAACCTAGAATAGCACTCTTTGCCAATAATGTAATCTTGTGCTTAAAAATCTAAACAGTTCTCTCCCTGCACTCCTAGATCTTATTAAAACGTTTGGAAAAATATCTGGATGCAATGTTAATCATTCAAAATCATATATAATGTTACCTAATGACTTAGAGAGGAAAAATAGCCATGTTTATGCTTCTATTTTCAACCCAATTGATAATTTCACTTATCTGGGTATAAAAATTGTTCCTGAGGTGAATAAGATCACTTAGATAAATTATGACACAATTCTGGAAGCTACTACGTTGATAAATATTCTAAAAATGAACATACTCTCTGAATTTGTCGATTTGGTCCAGAATTTCTCATGCCCCCTCCCTCATCTTTGTTTACTAGAATTAAGTTTTTTTTTTTACCGACTTCATTTGGTAAAACAAACGCCCCAGACTGTGTCTATCTTTATTATATCTACCATTTGATCGAGCAGGCCTTACATGCCCATACATCCAACGGTATTACTGGGCAGCTCAACTGTGGTCCATCATGTTTGCTTTTTCATCAGAAAAGCCTCCATGCTTGGATGGATTTAGAATCTTGTTCTGTTATGCCAAGCTTACTGTTGCACTTGTATTTGTGTTCAGCTGGTCGCAAATACTTGAGAAAAAAATACAGACGACCCTATTGTATTGAATATGATTAACGTTTGGTTTGACACTTGTAAGTATTGGAATATAAACCCCTGGTCACACTTCAGTCCCATTTTGGGTAAAGTTAACTTTAAACCAAAGGAAAAGTGACTCTGGATTTCGGTTATGGGCTGAAAAAGGGTTAAGGGAAGTGCAAGATATGTACAGTGACTATAAAGTACTTATGTCCTTTACAGAAATATCAACTAAATATGACATTCCAAAGAATCCCTTTTTCAAATATCTTCAAATAAGGAACTTTATATCCTCATCTCAAAACCATTCATTTCCTCATTAGAGGCAGCAGTTATAGGACATTGCTCTGATAAAGGTTTAATGACATCTTTGTATGGCTTTTTTGAATCTGGGTTCTGATGAATCCTCAGAATCAAACCTGAGATGAAATATCTTTAGAAGACTGGAGGAAGACATGTAGGAAGGCTCAGAGGCTGACACTTAACAGTAGCTTGAAACTTATACAGTATAAATGGCTGACGCGTACATACATAACTCCTGCTAAACTGCACAAGTTTAATGATAACATTCCTGATACCGGTACCAGGTATGATGAGGCAAGAGGACACTATACCACTGTATAAGTGAAATCCTTTTGGCTAGATATTTCATTTCATTGTTATTTATTGCGCTCATGGTAATGCACAGCTCCAGAAAAAAAACCAAGCAATCCATGATCAAAAACAACTGAATTTATACATTCCATGATTTAAAAGGAGCAGGGAGAAGAAACTCTTATTCTGCCTGACCCTTACTCACATCTAAATACAGAACAGACTAGATGGTCTGTCCGTCAGTTACTCAACAACTAATACTTACTGTTCCGGCTCGCCCAGCCGTGCCCCCTTCCCAGCGTGATCTCGCTGGTACGCCCGGGACCTCTGAGCGCGCTACCAGGCAGCTGCGCGCTTGTCAACGGGAACGAACCAGGCGCGCTCCGTCTCGCACCTGAAGCTTGTTGGCTCATCCCGCACCTGCAGCCCATCAGCTCGTCAGGCTGGGCTTAAGTTTGCTGGTCTCCCAGAGCTCATTGCAAGTTCGTGCCGTAACCTCCTCGTTGAAGTGGTTACGCTTGCCTCCCTGTGCATCCTCTCCGAGTTTATATCAGCCCTTGGTTACTATTTTCTCTGTGGAGTTTTCCCCTGTGGAATCATCCTGCCGCGTTCCCCATTTGGATTACCACTGAGTTTTCTTGTACTTTATCTGTTTGTTGTGCAGAACCTGCAAAGTGGATTACTGGACTCTTTTCGTTGCCGTGCTTGTTTTCTCGTTGGACCTTAGAGGGACTTTTCGGTTCGTTTTCAAGTTAAAGGACAACTTCAGTTTTTTGGACTTACTGTTTCCTAAGTTGCTCCTTGTCCTCCTGTGTTGACCTTTGTCTGAAGTATTAATATACTACGCCGGTTTCGGCTAACTCTATCTCTGCCTGGTGTCGTGCGCTTGGGGTCTTCCACAAACCATAACACTTACAGCCACATGAGAAATGAAAAAGAATCAAAAAGCCATACACAATAATTCACCAGAAACTGAAAACCCATTCCCTGACAACTCCATACTGTCTAACGATTCTTCCCTCATACATTTTCTTAAACTGAAAGATATTTATACAAGCCTTTAGATCGTTCTCTAAAGAATTCCACAGCTTGGCGCCACATACTGAAATACACATCTGCTTTGCAGTAGTACGTGCATACTGATGTTTAAAATTACATTTCCTGCAATGGTCCTCCTCCTCTGAACTAAAAGCAAATACTTTTAGTATTTCCTCTGGTAATACTCTGCTTTTTGCCCTGTACATAACCAACATTGTCTGTAACTCAACTACATCTTTAAGTTTCATTAGTCCTGACTTAATAAACAGTCTGTTGGTGTGTTGTCTTGGATCCCCTTTATGAATAATTCTTTATGCTGCTTATGTACGTGTTGCCCTACACTTCCACGCAGTATCTGAAATATGGCAAAATAAGTGAACAGTACAGAATTTGCATTACCTTGTAATCTAACATGTACTTTCCTTTGTTCAGAACAGACATATTTATAGACATCTTTGTTTTTAGATATGCTATATGAGATTTCCATGTCAGATTGTCATCTATTATTACACCCAAAAATCTAAACTCAGATACTCTGTCTACAAGGGCTGCTACAGCTATCCTGATAAACTAAACTGAATAAAAGAGAAGAGCCTTATGGCTGACGCGTGTTACACTTGTCTGTTTGGTCCAAGAGGGATGCTTCCTTTGAGTTTTAAGTATTTATTTAAACTTGCTTGAAGACATACAGTGAAATAATAAATTACATACATGAAATAACTTTTAATCTGACCTAATACACATATGCACAAAGCACGAATACACGTAGGCTATGCACGGTCAGAAAAGCGTGTGGCCTCACGCTTCCATCTAGGCTACTAGCAATTCCACTCAATTTCCAATCACTAGAGCGCGTTAACCCAGGCACAGTCTTCTCCTGTTCTTAAAGTGACATGCACCTATTTAAGACCACACAGCAAACGTAATACACACATAAAGAAAGCAGTTACCTAAAGTATACAATGTGTAAAAATAAGTATTTAAAATAATTATTCAAATTACTTATTAAAACATTAATTATTAACCATTAGGAGACATTTGGTTCCTACATTACCGGCCCCTAATTGTTCTGACAATGCTGTTCTGATAATGCCTAGAACAATTACCACAACCATAACAAATTCCATATCAAATTACGTCAATACATAAAATGAACAGGCATTTGTATTATCAAACATCTGAAGTTACAAAATATGAAAAGGAAGTGCTTGGTAAGCACACAGTCCAATATTTCGCCAGTCAGCTTGACAGGTCCATTTTATGAAAGAAAAAAGAGAAACAGAGAGAGACAGAGACAGAGAGAGACAGAGACAGAGACAGAGGTTTCCAGCACATGGCTCATCGTGGGGCTCAGTCTTTACCGCCTGCCCATTCAGATTCCATGAGGAGACAGATCTTTGTGATTGGTCTGTCCAAGATGTTGGTCTCAATGACTTTTCCCATAATCCATGAATTTCTTGGAGCACAGTCATCTGCCAGAAGAACCACGTCTCCTTCTGCAAAGTTTCTTGATGCTGTGGACCATCGTTGCCGCTCCTGGAGTTAAAGTAGGTACTTTTTAATCCATCTCTTCCAAAACAAATCCGACATATATTGCACCTGCCTCCATCTACACCGTGAGTAGAGATCATCCTTGTCGAATAATCCTGGTGGTAATGATGGTTTCACCTTCAGCAACAGGAGATGATTGGACATCAGTGCCTCCAAGTCATTTGGGTCACTAGATGCCTTTGTGATAGGTCGGCGGTTGATGATCGATTCAACCTTACATAAGACTGTGTGAAGACTTTCTTCATCAAGGACTTGTTCTCTCACAGTGGAATTCAGCACCTTTCTAACTGATGTTATTAACCGCTCCCACACTCTGCCATGACGAGAAGCTGTGGGAGGGTTAAATGTCCATTTAATCCCATATTGATGAAACAAATGCTGAAATTTAGAGGTGTTCTAGTCAGCAATGGCTGCCTTCAGCTCACGATTGGCACCAAGAAAGTGTGTCCCATTATCTGAACGATTCTCTTTCACTTGCCCTCTCCTTGCTATGAAGCGCCGGAATGTGTTTATGCACAAGTCTGTGTCCATTGTTGAGGCAAACTCAATGTGAACTGCGCGAACAGCTAAACAATTGAATATAACACCATATCTCTTTGTGAGGCTTCTTTCACGTTTCACCTCAAATAGTCAAATGGCCCGAAATAGTCCACCCCAACTCTGGTGAAGGGTGGATCATCTGGCATCAACCGATCTCGTGGATGATCAGCTATTAGTTGTTTCCCAACATGTAACACACGTTGAGAGAAGCTTTTGAATGGCTTTGTTGGCACTAGGGATCCAAAATCTCTGCCACATTTCGGAGAGCATATGATTGAGGCCTCCATGTCCAATTTCCTCATGGATCTGTCGTAGAACTACATCAACAGTGGGAAAGTCTCTGGACAGAATGACAGGCTGCTTACAACTTTCTGGCATAGCTGCTCGACATAGCCTTCCACCAACTCGCAACAGACCATCTTGAAACACAGGTGTAGCCGGGTGGTAAATCTGTTAAATATGTTAAAAGATTTTCCACTTAAATTTAGTATAGTTTAACTGTTAATATATGTAATTGTTACACTGTCAAGCCATGTAAAATGTCATTTGATGTATTTAAATTGTGAGGCAGATTGTGAGTGTATTTTTATAGTTTTGGTTGTCATTGCATGTTTTGACCAGTAAGTGGCAGTGGCGGACTTTTATTGTAACTCCGTGCAAGTTATCCAAGTGCATCTTGGGTATTCTTTCTTTTTTTCTTGTGTGGAGCGCCTGAAGATTGCGGTGTGACGAGGCTCTGACTCCGTAGTAAGTAAGGGTAAATATCTTGTGAAATATACCTGTAACATTATTCCAAACAATATTGTATGTCGGTAATTTGACAAGATGGTCTGATTTAGACGCTACTGGAGTTGATGTTCGGTGATTTTGGGCGCGAGCCGTCGACCGCTGTTCGCCATTGCAGGCATGACAAGGTAATGTTGGCGTGAATAAAGCCACACCATGCCATTGTATTTGGGATGTAAAGGTTTTATATGCATTTTAATTCTGTTTAAAGGTAACTGACAGAGTGAGAAGTTGCGCGATCTTCAGGAAGTTCCACATGTCTTTGTTAAACCCTGTTTAACGTACATAGTCCACTGCCGTATTTTGCACCGTATTTTGTATTTATTATTTCCCTTTTTAAAATCTTTTCTGTTAAACCTGCCACATCTGTGAACATTTATGAGCTGTTTGCTCGAAAGACACAGGAATGTATGCACTCAGTAAAACGATCTGCATTCGAAGGTTCAAACAATAAAATTAAAGCTACAAGAACCCCGGAAGTAATTGTGTCCTGTGTGGTATCTAATTCCACGGGCTACATAATTTTGGTACCAGGAGTGGGGTGTAGCTAAAACATGTTTTTTTTAAATTGGCAACAGAGTGGCTTATTTTTACTTAAAAAAAATACGGCAGTGGTGAAGATTGCTGGTGACGTCCGTTGGTGTTGAGTCTGAAGCCATCCTGCTGTGGAGGTGGTGACCAGCGAGAGACGACGTGAGGGCATCTAAGAGGTTCTGGTGCTTCCTGTTTCACACGACTCAGCCGTACCAGCGCAGAGGACTCCAGCGCTTACTTCAGCTACAAAGACCAAGATCCAGCAAGGCTCCAAGTTAAAGACTGTCCTTGTAGTATCCTTGAACCAGGTTTTGAACTAAATATCCTCATTTATACTGGACTGAGTAAAGATTAATATATCATTATGTCTAGTGATTCTGGTGATGAAGGGAGTTCACGTAATGATAATGGCCACACCTCAGGTGGCATAATGGGTATAGGTGAAGGTGCTACAAAAGAAATGCAGACCACCATGCAAGAGCTTGCCAGACTGCGAGATGAGCTCACCAGGTTAAATGGTGAAGCAAGGGCTCAGAGAGCAAGTGATAACAGTGCACCCACACGTTCATACATCTACGTTCCAAGAGAACGCCAGATCCAAGCATTTAGTGGGGAGTGTGGTACAGACAGGAGATCTGTCGAAGAGTTTATTGAAGAGGTTGAAAGGGTTTTAAGATACAGAGAGCAAACAACAGAAGAACAATGTGACTATATACTATCTCTATTGCGTGGCCCTGCATTGGAAGAGGTGCGACTATGCATGAGGGGTCAGTCAGTGGGGCCCAGTGATTTATACTCTTACCTGAGCAATGCATTTGGGGAAAAGCGCAGTTCCACACAGCTTTTGCAGACCTTTTACCACCGTAACCAAACTGATGGAGAAGACCTCCGTGACTACTCCCATGCACTATCCCAGATTTTGAGCTCTGTAGTGAAACAGTCCACAGATGTAATACCTAATGAGAAAACTGTGCTCAGAGACCGGTTTATTGAGGGTTTAAGAGAAGCAGCACT
Organism: Lampris incognitus; assembly: GCF_029633865.1. Taxonomy (NCBI): domain Eukaryota; kingdom Metazoa; phylum Chordata; class Actinopteri; order Lampriformes; family Lampridae; genus Lampris; species Lampris incognitus. Next base: position 52,714,236 of record NC_079223.1, on the reverse strand, counting down.
CAGGCGTGAACTCAGGAAAATGGTTAGGGACAAACCAGAGAGCAGTCTTCTAGATGTGAGGAACGAGGCCCTCCTGTGGGAGATGGAGGACAGCAGGTCTCATCGTCCCAGGGTCATAAAGAGCAACCAAGTTACATCAGAGGTTCCGGAAACCCAGTGCTCTATTATTAAAACAAACAATGACCAAGGTATTGCATTAAATGATGTTCGGAGAGCAGTAGCCCATCAAGAAAAACAGCTAGCAGAGTTAGGCAAAACACTCGCTGATCTAGCCTTTGCTGTAGGTGAACTGAGTAAGCGCAGCCCTCAACAGACATTCCTAGAGCCCAAGCCACGACCTAGACCCCAGCCAAAGTTCACACCAGATGGTCAGCCTATCTGTTTCAAGTGTAGAGGCATAGGTCACATTGCAAGAAAATGCTCATAGGCCAGAGGGGGTCAAGGGGACGCAACACCTAGTTCTTATGTAGTGCAGGAAAACTCGCACCCTCAGTTGTCATGAGCCACACAACTCGAGGGGAGGAAGCTGGCTCACCAAAAGAGACTCCAGACAGAAGCAGGATCTTAGAGCGTGCAGTCGGAGAATGTAAAACTGTTGAGGTGAAACTACGAGGTGTTACAGTGTCCTGCTTACTTGACACTGGTAGCCAGGTCAGTACAATTTCTGAGAGTTTTTTCAGGGAACACCTGTCAGTGAAAGGCGAAGACATTCACCCGGCATTTGAGTGGTTAAAGATCACTGCAGCTAATGGATTAGACATACCCTATATGGGCTATGTGGAGCTTGATGTAGAAGCCATGGGTCTGACTATCCCATAGCGAGGTTTTCTGATAGTTAAAGATTCTGAACACTCTTCCTCTGTTCCAGGTCTAATAGGGATGAACATTGTCAAAAAATGCAGAGAGCTAGTACACACTGAGTTTGACACCACACTGCAGGAGAGGTTTGACTCAAACTGGAGAGAGGCTTTTAATCATCTTCATGCAGTACATGCAACAGACAGACTCTCTTTCGCTAGGGTAGCTAGTAAGGATGTAGTCCATATACCTGCTTCATCTGCTGCTACAGTTATGGCTAGGGGACTCAGGACCGTGAGTGAGGATGGTTCTTTTTTGTTGCTGGAGTCTGCGGGTGTCCCCGTTCCTGGAGGTTTGGTTGTTGTGCCTACTTTGGTTTCATCGGGCAATCACATTTTTCCAGTCCGAGTCATGAACATGTCTGATGAAGATATCTGGCTAGGGCCACGGACTAGGCTAGGGGTTTTGACTCAGGTAGACTGTGTGAAAAGTGATGAGCTTTGTGAGGTACAGTTCCAGAGAATCTCAGCAGACACTGAACAAGTGAGTATCAGTGAACACCCCGAAACACCGACAGATGTGCAGGAAATTCTCGGCAAGCTCAATTTTTGTGGTAGCCCAGAACAGCAAGCACAGCTGACTTTGTTACTGGAGAAGTACTCTTTTGTGTTTGCAACAGAAGATGAAGATCTAGGCCACACTGACAAAGTACAACATGAGATCCATCTGACAGATGACATACCTGTAACACAGCCATACAGACGAATCCCACCCACACAGTACAGTGAAGTCAGGGAACATATTGGCAAGCTGCTTAAAAAAGGGGTCATTCAAGAAAGCTCTAGTGCTTATGCTTCGCCCATAGTACTAGTGAGAAAGGCAGATGGTAGTCTGAGGCTATGTGTCGATTACAGGAAACTCAACTCAAAGACAAGACGTGATGCATTCCCGCTCCCGAGAATTGATGAGAGTTTTGATGCGCTGAGAGGGGCAAAGTTCTTTTCGACCATAGATCTGGCGAGCGGATACCACCAGGTAGCTATGCATGAGAGAGATCGGACTAAGACTGCATTTACTACACCGTTTGGTCTGTATGAGTACGTGAGAATGCCTTTTGGTGTTTGTAACGGTCCAGCTACATTTCAGAGACTTGTGCAAGTTACTATGAATGATCTCATTTTTCAGATACTCCTGGTCTACCTAGATGACATCTTGGTTTTTTCAGAGACATGTGAGCAGCATTTGGAGAGACTTGAGACTGTGTTTAAGAGACTGGCAGAGACGGGCCTTAAGGTGAAGTTGCAGAAGTGTGCTTTTCTACAACAGTCAGTAAAGTTTTTGGGTCATCAGGTGTCAGCAGAAGGTATAGGAACTGACCCCTCCAAGGTCTCTGCTGTTAAGAACTGGAAGGTCCCAACCACTGCCAAAGAGCTGCAGTCGTTCTTGGGTTTCTGTAGTTACTACAGGAGATTCATTCGAGGCTTCTCACAGATTGCCGGGCCACTGCATGACCTAGTCAACAAATGTTCAGGTGTGAAAAAAACAGGGAAAGTAGGTCACCAGTTTTGTAATATGTGGACACCAGAGTGTGACTCTTCCTTTGAGCAGTTAAAGGAAAAACTTACCTCTGCTCCCATTTTGGGTTTTGCCGATTTCACACAACCATTTGTAGTTGAGACAGATGCTAGTCAGCATGGATTAGGCGCTGTATTGTGTCAGCAGCAAGGTGACACCAGACGTGTCCTAGCATATGCTAGCCGCAGACTACGCCAGGCTGAGAAGAATGATCGAAATAATAGTAGCATGAAGTTGGAGTTGCTTGCCTTAAAATGGGCAGTTGCTGAAAAATTCAGGGGTTACTTGCCTGGTTCAAAGTTTGTTGTCCTGACTGATAACAATCCCCTCTGCCACCTCAAGACAGCCAAGTTAGGTGCTATAGAGCAGAGGTGGGTAGCGCAACTGTCTGTTTTTGATTTCGAGGTTAAGTACCGTCCTGGTTGCAGTAATGCCGCCGCAGATGCTCTCTCTAGGCAGGAGTTTGCAGGGGAGCCTGAAACAGACCCTGACTCGGATTTTGATGACTGTATCACTGTGTGTAACCTGATTGAGCGAGGAACAGTTCTGGATCCTGGTCTTGTCTCTAGAGGTCTGGAGTGTTACAAAGTGAGACAGATCCGTGCTGGGGAGTCGAGGTCTGGTGAGACAGGTACTAAACAGGGCAACACCCCCACACTGCCAGGTTATACCAGAGAGGAGCTGGTAGGTTTTCAGGCCGGTGACCCCACCCTAAAAGAGTTTAGGGCATTTTGGGATCGGGGGAGGAGGCCATGTCCCAGAGAGAGAGCAGCCCTGTCTAGTCAAGTGAAAAGATTGTTGAAACAATGGAGATGCATACAACAACGAGAAGGGTTGTTGTACAGGGTTATCACAGACCCACGTCATGGAGAAGTGTGGCAGTTACTCGTTCCTAGTTGTTTGAGGGACCAAGTTCTAGAAAATGTACATAACAACATGGGACATCAGGGCATAGAGCGCACTGTAAACTTGCTAAGAGGGAGGTGTTTTTGGGTAGGGCTATGCGAGGATGTTGAAAGCTGGGTTAAAAACTGCGAGCGGTGCATTTTGACCAAGATGCCTCAGCCAAAAATCCATGCTCCAGTTCAGGCATTCCTGGCCTCCCGACCTCTAGAAGTGGTGGCTGTTGATTTTACAGTGTTGGAGGCAGCTTCAGATGGCCGTGAAAATGTCCTTGTTGTGACCGATGTGTTTACAAAGTTCACACAAGCGTATGCTACCAAAGACCAGAAGGCTGACACTACAGCTAAAGTTTTGCTCAGGGAGTGGTTCATGAAATATGGGGTCCCAGAGAGACTGCACTCAGACCAAGGTCGAAATTTCGAGAGTGAAATTATAGCAGAGCTGTGCAAACTCTATGGGGTTAAAAAGACACGGACAACTCCCTACAGGCCACAGGGAAACGGTCAGTGTGAAAGATACAATCGCACACTCCATGACTTGTTAAGGACACTCCCACCAGAGAAAAAAAAGCGTTGGCCAGAGCATCTGTCTGAAGTAGTATATGCCTATAATGTCACTCCTCATTCCACCACAGGGTACTCGCCTTATTATTTGCTTTTCGGGGTACAGCCACATCTCCCAGTAGATGCTTTATTAAGGCGTGAGTGTGTGTCAGACAGGAAACAGGATTGGTTGTCTGTTCATCAGGAGAGACTCCGACAGGCACATGAGCGAGCCAGAGAGTACTCAGAGCAGAAGGCAGCTGAGAGGATCTCACTGCAAAATGAGAAGGTGTATTGTCCTCCTGTGGACATTGGTCAGTTGGTTTTCCTACGTCACAGACCCCCAGGTAGACATAAGATTCAGGACACATGGACCTCAACAGTCTACAAGGTAGTTGACATCCAGGGTACCACACACACTGTTGAACCTTTTGAGGGAGGTCCCATTAAAAGAGTTCATAGGTCAGAGTTGCGACCTTGTGCGAAACCAGTTCCCAAACCAAGAACTAGAACTAGGTTACAGACCACTACACAGCCTGTAGCTGAGGATGAGCCTGAGTCACCTGAGGCTGATTTTGTTATTGTTGAGGAAGTCATCCCTCGCCGGCTTGTGCAAGTACCTAACCTGCCTCTTGCAGCAGAAAGTGTTAGTTTACCTGTGACAGCACCCACAGATGAGAGTGACGGTGAAGGACCTGAGGAAGGTTATTCAGATATGAGAAATTGTGGCACAGAAACAGAATGTGTTAATGATGTGCATCCAAACGTTAGCGACAGTGACTTGCCCATTATTGAAAACAGGGACAGGCCCGCACTAACAGAGGATGCTGGTGGAGCAGGACGTAGAACCTATGCACCTAAACCTGCCATTAGGAAAAGCAAGCGGGAAATGGCTGGATCTCATTCAAACCCATTTCATCTGCCAAAGTCGGCCTGTAATGCAGTCTCAGTCAGCACAGACATGGTCTCTAAGGTTTTGACAAGCCTGGGTGCTGCTCTCTTTGAAAAGGCCTTGCAGGGAGTATTTGAGTCAGTTCATGTTTCGTAGTCACCGAGGACGTTGACTATATTTGCAGGGGAGTATGTAGCCGGGTGGTAAATCTGTTAAATATGTTAAATGATTTTCCACTTAAATTTAGTATAGTTTAACTGTTAATATATGTAATTGTTACACTGTCAAGCCATGTAAAATGTAATTTGATGTATTTAAATTGTGAGGCAGATTGTGAGTGTATTTTTATAGTTTTGGTTGTCATTGCATGTTTTGACCAGTAAGTGGCAGTGGCGGACTTTTATTGTAACTCCGTGCAAGTTATCCAAGTGCATCTTGGGTATTCTTTCTTTTTTTCTTGTGTGGAGCGCCTGAAGATTGTGGTGTGACGAGGCTCTGACTCCGTAGTAAGTAAAGGTAAATATCTTGTGAAATATACCTGTAACATTATTCCAAACAATATTGTATGTCGGTAATTTGACAAGATGGTTTGATTTAGACGCTACTGGAGTTGATGTTCGGTGATTTTGGGCGCGAGCCGTCGACCGCTGTTCGCCATTGCAGGCATGACAAGGTAATGTTGGCGTGAATAAAGCCACACCATGCCATTGTATTTGGGTAGTAAAGGTTTTATATGCATTTTAATTCTGTTTAAAGGTAACTGACAGAGTGAGAAGTTGCGCGATCTTCAGGAAGTTCCACATGTCTTTGTTAAACCCTGTTTAACGTACATAGTCCACTGCCGTATTTTGCACCGTATTTTGTATTTATTATTTCCCTTTTTAAAATCTTTTCTGTTAGACTTGCCACATCTGTGAACATTTATGAGCTGTTTGCTCGAAAGACACAGGAATGTATGCACTCAGTAAAACGATCTGCATTCGAAGGTTCAAACAATAAAATTAAAGCTACAAGAACCCCGGAAGTAATTGTGTCCTGTGTGGTATCTAATTCCACGGGCTACACAGGGTTCAGCTTAAACAAGTGGTTACTGCACTTGACATTCTCTCCCTTGAGTAGAGCTAAAATCTCATCAGAGAACTTCTCTTTCTGACAGAATTTGATCACGTTGAGCTCTGCTTCGTTGAGGTCTTCCACTGAAATGCACGTATGTATGAAGCTTGCTTTAAAACGATCAATATCCATTTGGATCAGATCCTGACACATTGATATGGCTGCTTCATATGTAGCAACAGGTTTCAGGCAGTAATCCGCGTACAAATTCTGCAACACTGTCTCTACCACTTCAGCTTTGAGCTGCCCACTCTGGTCTTCAGCACACTTTTTCAGAGCAAAACTGGCACAGCTAGGCTAAGACGTAGCCCCAAAAAGTGTACAGTCCTTTTGTGCTCAGTCAAGGCTTGGTTATTGTCACCACCTGTCCACCAAAGGAATCTGAGTAAATCAAAGTCATCATCAGGCACTCTAACCTGGTGGAATATTGCTTCCACATCTGCCATGATTGCAACGGGTTCTTGTCTGAATCGGATTACAACACCAATTAGACTACTGGTCAAGTCTGGACCTTGAAGAAGCTGCTCATTTAAGGATGTGCCCTGATAGAATGCAGCGCAGTCTAACACAACTCTCAGTTTCTGTTTCACTGGGTGGTATACTGCATGGTGCGGTATATACCACACTTTCCCTTCCTTGTGTGTCAATTCTTTATTGGACAACTGCACTGCATTGCTCTTTTGAATAAGCTGTTCCATGAAATCTGTGTATTCCTGTTGAAAGCAGGCATTCCTGATGAACTTCCACTGTAAATTGTGTGCTTGCTGTTCAGCTATCTTGTGATTATTTGGCATGTTGACCATTTTGCTCTTTAGAGTTAAGCATATTGACCATCCACCAGTTTGGCTGATTCCATGACCATGTCCATGAACTGATGATCTTCTCTAGACATTTCTACTTCATCACGTTTTCTTCCCTCAGGGAAATCCATCTTGAAATGTTGAAGCCACAGGTTCACTAAACAGGCCACAGATATACCATTCACCGTTGTCTTCATCAGTTTTCTCATATCAGCATGACTGCAGATTTCCCTTAAGGGCACATTCACGGTCCAACCTAGTTTGGTTCTTACAGCGTATGTTCCATTAACAACACTGCTCACCACTTCCCGTGGCTCCATAGCTTTGGGTACATTTGCTCCAATGAACAGTTCAATGTCAGTCTAAAGGATCACCGCTGAAGATAGGGATGTTTAATGGTGGCAAGGTCATAATTTTTTGCTGCTTCACCATTTTTTGCTGCTTCACCAATAGAGTAATGCTATTCTGGTGTGTCATGACACTGCAGAGCGTTTCTACTGCATGATCATCTGCAATAAAGTTACTAGACTGACCTACACCAGTGGGCTGGGGACAAAGTGGCCGGAATTCTTCACCTCCGTTTTCTGTGTTGAAGATTGGCGCTACATGTAGTGGTAGAACTCCAGATTAAATAGTCATTCGACATGTAGGACTTACTTGGGATAAGCGCTCAGTTTCAAAATGTTCTAATACTTTAATTTTAGCGTCAGATGCAGCAATAGTAGTTTGTAGTTATAATGATTCCCTTTTTGCCTTCAACTCAGCTTCCTGACGTACAAGATCTTGCTTCTGCTTGAGAGCAACAGCTTTTGCAAGTAATGTGGTTCTCTCTACTTCAGCCTTGAGGCACGCTGAGGAAGCACTGCAGGACGCCATGCTTCCAATGTCTGACCCACTTCTTCTACTGTTAATGCTCGAAGCAAAGGACGCCATTGATACTCTGTCTGTAGGCTTTATCTCTGCAACAGAGCGTCTAGCTTGCTCTACCCGCTCCTCAACTGCCTTTATCCATGTTTCCAATTCTTGTATAAAGCCTCTTATACGACTTGATTTAGACTCATGTGAATTTTGATCTTCAGAGAACTTGTCGTCATGGATTAATTGTTTTATATTATCATTTAGCTTGTTTATTTTATTGTTATTTGCAGAGCTTTTTATTAGCTTGTAGCGTGAGCTACACACACAGCGTCAACAGCATGATACACACAGTGCGCACGAACCGGAACTCTAGAGTAGAAGAAGAGGTGGTATACTGTAGAGCAGTGCAACAGTGCCATCAATTGGCGATGTCTATTGGAAAAGTACTACATTCAACACTCCTACTTACTTTTTCAATAACATTAAGTCCCTTTAAATAATATTATCAGCCGTGCTCTCCTTCACAAAAATAATGTCATCAAACTTTAAACAACAACAAAAAATCTTCCTTTTTCAAATACTGTTGTTTACATTGTTTTTATCTGGAACTCTTTTTCACATTCCAGATTCAAGAATCACATTTTTCAGACTTGCTTTGATCAGGCGGCGTTCGGTGTACACCTGTCAAGCACAAATAACCACTTTAATTAAACAGGGAAAAGTCGAATTTCTCCCCTGAGATACTCAAACTTTTGTTTGGTCAGTGGCTTGGTCAATATATCCGCTTTCATGTCATTTGTTGGACAATATTGCAGTTCTATTTGTCCATTCTGCACACATTCACGGATGTAGTGATAGCGAATGTCTATGTGTTTGGTCCTGGAGTGGTTCACAGGGTTCTTTGCGATTGCGATGGCTCCTTGCTTGTCTTCCAGGATCACTGTGGACATAGACTCCACTCCGAGATCACTAAGTAATCGTCTCAGCCAGATTCCTTCCTGAGCGGCTTGACTGAGTGCCATGTACTCGGCTTCTGCTGTTGAAAGTGCAACTGTTGGTTGTTTCTTGCTGAGCCAGCTCACCGCTCCTCCACTCAGTAGAAAGATGTTGCCTGTTGTTGAGCGGCGATCATCCTGATCTCCAGCCCAATCTGCATCTGAGAATCCAATCAAAGCTCCAGAGGCTGACTGCTCATACTTGAGAGCAAAGTTCACTGTCCCTTTCAAGTAACGAAGTATCCTCTTCACAGCAGTCAGATGTGAAGCATCTGGATTTGCGTTGAACTTTGACACAGCACTCACTGCTTGAGCTATGTCTGGTCTTGTAACCATTGCAGCATACAGCAGACTTCCTACCATTGACTGATAGGCATGTTGGTCCACTGGCTTACTGACACCATCACTCTTCCTCAACTTGACGTTGGCATCAGCAGGAGTTGCTACAGGATTTGCATTGTCCATTCCATATTTCTGAAGTATGGCTTCAATGTATTGCTTCTGATGAAGAATGACACAGTTATTTTCTTTATCTTGAATCACAGAGATGCCCAGTATATAGGACAGCTCACCCATGTCCTTCATCTTGTAGCGCTCCTTGAGAGCCACTTTTAGCCCGTTCATGCTTTCAGTTGACTCTGTTATCAGGATGAGATCATCAACATAAACCGCAAGTATCTCAAGCTCTTGTCTTAATCTCACAAACACACAGGGGTCTGATGTGCTCTGTTTGAATCCAATTTCCATCATGAACTCTGTGAAGGCCTTGCTCCAGCGGCGAGGAGACTGCTTCAGTCCATAGATTGATTTTTTCAGTTTACACACCAGGTGCTCCTGTCCTGGTTTTATGTAGCCCTCTGGTTGCTGCATGTAGATTTCCTCTTCCAGGTCTCCATTAAGGAATGCAGTTACGACATCCATCTGGTGTACATGTAGATTGTTTTGAATAGCAAAGGACAGTAATGTACGAACAGAGCTGAAGCGTACAACTGGTGAAAAGGTTTCATCGTAGTCAGCACCATACAACTGAGAGAAGCCCTTGGCAACAAGCCTACACTTGTATCGTTCCACTCTTCCATCACTATGATGCTTGACTCTGAACACCCATCTCGATCCTACTGCTTTTCTTTCTCTTGGTAAATCCACCAAGTCCCAAGTCTCATTTTCCAGCAGCGACTCATATTCCAAGTCAGCCGCCTCCTGCCATTCTTTTGCATTAGGACTCTCCAATGCTTCTTTTAGTGTGATTGGCTCTGTCACACGATACATATTGGCATGATGATCAACAGTCATTATATCAGCGAAACTCATCATATCCATATCTCCTTGGCGCATTTTTGGTTCTGCCGCTTGTTCTGACAGTGCTGCTATCAGCAGTGACTGCATCATCTTGTGTTTCACTGTCATCTGTTTTCATGTTTATCTCGTTCTCTGAACAGGGTACTTTCACTTCCTGCTTCCAGTCGAATTTTGATTCATCAAAGATTACATCACGACGGATTAGAATCCTCCTCTTCTCTTCATCGTACAGGCGATAGCCCTTGGCATTGTTTGCATATCCCACAAAACGAAGCTTTATAGCCTTTTTGTCCAGTTTCATCTGGGACATGTGCATAAGCAATACAGCCAAACACCTTCATGTGACTCATGTTAGGTTTCTTTCCACACCATCTCTCATAGGGTGTCTCTTCCTTCAGAACAGCTGTGGGCAGCCTGTTCTGTATGTAAGCTGCTGTGGCTATAGCCTCTGCCCAGAACATCTTCGGCAACTTTGCATGAGACAGCATGCTTCTAGCTGCTTCGACCAACGTCCTATTTTTTCTTTCTGCAACGCCATTTTGCTGTGGTGTGTGAGGTACAGTCATTTCATGGTGGATGCCTTGAGCCTTCAAATATTCTTGAAACTCCTTTGAGGTGTACTCACCACCATTGTCAGTTCTCAGCCTTGCAACGTTCAGGCCACACTCATTTGAGAATGTTCTCTCAAATTCCTTGAACTTGTCTAGTACCTCATTCTTCTGTTTCATGAAGTATACCTTACAGCATCTTGAATAGTCATCAATGAAAGTCACAAAGTATTTTGCTCCACTTATCGACTCAGTCTGCATGGGACCACAGACATCACTATGAATTACCTGCATCTTGCGTTTGGAACGGATTCCTCCAATCGACTTGAATGGCTTTTTAGCCAACTTGCCTTCCACACATCCTTCACAAAAAGGAATCTCTTTCTCTACGGAGAAGTCCACTCCATTTACCAGATTTTTTAGCTCCTTCAGCTTGGTAGTGTGACCAAGGCGCTGGTGCCACAGGCTGGCAGCTACTGATGCACTGTGACAGATAGATTCACTTCCTTCAATGTCTAGCTGATACAGTCCATCAACTCTTTGTGTTCCCATTCCTTTTAGTGGTCCGTCTTTTCCACGTAGGTAGCAGCGAGACTTTTTGAACTGCACTGTATTCCCTTTTTTGGTAGCAGCTCCCACTGAGAACATATTCCCAGACAGCTTTGGAACATACAGTACATCATAATTTGTGGCATTTTTTACATCACTTGATTTGAAAGTCATTTTCATGTTGACATTTCCAATTCCTAGAGCGTCAACCACCCTGCCATCACCTAGTTTCACCGACTGAGCTTTTGAGAATTGCTGATATTCTTGGAGAATTTCTTTATCACAAGTCATGTGCTTTGATGCTCCAGAATCAATTATCCATTCAACCTGTCTTGGTCTGTCAGTGCAAGCCTCTGTGACTACAAAAACACTTTCAGAGGAATCTTCCTCATCCTCACAGGTCATGTTTTTGGCCTTGTGAATTTTCTTTTTTGTTTTATTTTTCAAGCTTGGACAGTCCCGCTTTATGTGACCTTCTTACCCACATTTATAACATCTCCACGTGCTTTTGTCTGCTGCTCCCGCTGACTTGGAGCCATCCTGCACATTTCCTCTAAATTGTGATGACATGGCTGATGCACTACCTGACGTAGCACCACTTGAATCATTAGCATTCACTCGCTTTTGCTCTTCATTTATTAATGCTTGCTGAACAAACTTCAGTGTCAGGTTGTCAATCTTTGTTTCTAGTGCAGTGACAATCGTAGCATAGCTTGGTGGCAAACTGCCCAACAGTGTTACAATTTGATCTTCCTCTTCAATCACAGATCCTATTGCTGCTAGCTGATCAGTTAGCTCCTTCATTTGTTTCAAATGATCAGTTAAGGCATCTCCTTCCTTCATTTCACATCGGAAATATCTTTTCTTCAGGAACAGTTTATTTGCCAAAGTATCTCTCTCAAAATGGGCTTTCAGCGTGGTCCACGCCTCTTTGGGAGTCTGGCAGCTCGTTATCAGATACAACTGGGGTGTACTTACATTCAGCACCAACATAGAGAATGCTTTCTCTCTCCTTCTAGTGAACTCAGCTTGTGCTGCTGCATTAGCATCTGCAGCTAGTGTTTCAGTCTCCATTAACATACCCCATAGTCCTTTAGCCTTTAGCAAGTGTTCCATTTGAAACTTCCATGTTGCCCAGTTCTCTGGTCCGTTCAGCCTGTCAATAAACAGCTTATCCTCCATTGTGAATTCCCACAATACTGTTTACTCCACACAACCGTGTACAACAGCTTTCAGCGATGTTCTGGGCCCATAACCTATTGTTATTTGCAGAGCTTTTTATTAGCTTGTAGCGTGAGCTACACACACAGCGTCAACAGCATGATACACACAGTGCGCACGAACCGGAACTCTAGAGTAGAAGAAGAGGTGGTATACTGTAGCGCAGTGCAACAGTGCCATCTATTGGTGATGTCTATTGGAAAAGTACTACATTCAACATATTTCCCCAAGCGAATTCTGATAATCCAAGTATAATTTATTTTTCACCGCATTTATGTTAGCATCATCTTCCATTAGCCGCTCAAGCTCATTTGCCTGGTTGGTTAGCTGACCTAGCTTAGCTCTTCTACACTGTGTTAACCTATGCAGTTTGTCCTCGACAGCCTTTTCTCTCATTTTCGCATTCCTCTTTTGACAAGATAGCTCCTCAAACCCTTCTTCCATATTTCCACGTTACTTTGAAACGTCTTCAAACTAAACAATGCTAGCGATACGTTTTCACTGCTTACGATCCTGTCTTTCTTCTTACCATTGCTCACCAGTGCTCGGGTAATACTCGTCAGCGAGTTTCCTTGCTGTCCACAATGCCTTGAATCTGTCTCAATCTTCTTTTTCCACTTGGAGCAAGAGGTTTTCTGACGAAGATGTAAGGGCTGCCATAGCTATCCTGATAAACTAAACTAAATAAAAGAGAAGAGCCTTATGGCTGACGCGTGTTCCACTTAACTAGAGCGCGTTAACACAGCAACGCTTTTCTCCAGTTCTTAAAGTGGCATGCACCTATTTAAGACTACACAGCAAACTTAATACATACATAAATAAAGCAGTTACCTAAAGTATACAATGTGTAAGAATACGTATTTAAACTAATCATTCAAATTACTAATTAAAACACAGAGGTGTAAAAACCAGGTCAAGAAAGTAAAAGTCCAAACCATGTGTGATGTATTGAAGTTGTAGTACTGGAGAGTACCTCTAAGTGACGCTGTAACCTTGAGAACCCCACACTGTACTGATATACCACAGTCGAGTAAGTAAACGTTGTTCAGTCTACCTCAACCTGTCTCATGCTTGGGTCTGATACAATACATGGTGTCAGAAGTTTGTCTTGAAAGACAGAAAAGAACTCATAAAATGAGAAATGGACCAGCAGAAACCTCCAGGGATGTTAAACTTAGAAGGCAACCTCGCAGAAAATTGGCGAGTGTGGAAGCAGAAGTTTGAAATATATCTCGTTGCAAGTGGAATCTCAGAGAGAAGTCTGAAAAGGTAAAGATAGCCACTTTCCTTCACGTCGCGGGAGACGACGCCATCAAAGTATTTGATACTTCTGATTTTGATGATGATGATGTCGACGACTTGGATGCGTTAAAAGAGCTGTTCAGGAAGTGCTGTGAACCGCGAAAAAATGTCAAGTACCAGAGACGTGTTTAACACGAGGGTACAGGGCAGTGCTGAACCCATTGATGCATACGTCACTGATCTTAAAAACAAAGCCAAAGATTGTGAATTTGGAGGGTTAACTGAGTCATTGATCAGAGACAGAGTTGTTTGTGGGATCACAAACGATCAGATCCGAGGCAGGCTGCTAAGGGAGCCAGAGCTAACGTTGCACAGAGCAGTTGACATATGTCGGGCAAGTGAAGTTAGCCAGAGCCAGCTGAAAAAGCTACATGAGGAAACTGAAGTGCCAGTACAGAAAATACATAAACAGAAAATGTATGGAAAAAAGGACAGACTGCAAGAAAATAAGAAAAAAACACAAGCACAATGTGGGAGATGCGGGTATAAACATGAAGTAATGCAATGCCCTGCATTTGGCCAAACCTGTAATAAATGTCACGGCAAGAATCACTATGCCAAAATGTGCAAGACAAGTGGACAGACGGATAACCGACGGAAAATCCAAGGAATTGAACGTGACACAGCAAGTGATGATGATATGTTCATAGGGACAGTTACAGTGAAAGAAAAAGACATGCATGTAAACAAAGTGGATGTGAGCTACGTTGTGCAACAGCTACCTGTGTCAGAGGAGAAGCTCCAGCAGTTCAAAGAGGCAACTCAAGACGATGAGGAACTAAGACAGGTCATAGCAGCAGTGCAAGATGTATGGCCTGAGTCACGGAGCCAAGTTCAAAAAGCCATACAACAGTACTGGACTTTTAAAGAAGAGTTAGCATACTCTGACAGGCTGTTTTTCAAAAATTCAAAACTGATCGTGCCTGCAAAGATGAGAGAAGAGATGCAGGAGAAAATTCATGAGTCTCATATGGGAATTGTGAAAAGTAAATGTAACGGGGGCAGTCCTATGCTGTTCTTTGCTGGTCAGCCTGCTGCACGCCCGTCACTTCCATCATCAGCTCTGCGTTGTGTTCTATTTTCGGTGGGGTCCCAGGTGTTGTGGGGGGCCCTCAGTCTCTCATCATCATCATCATCATCATGATCAAGGAAGGAGCGGGGACACACAGGACTCTATTTGGCTCACCTTGCCATTATTTTGGTTTCAAACCCTTCGACAAACTTCCAGTCCTCCAGCGGGAGCGGTGTTTCTTACGGACGTGGGGGTCGAAGTTCAACCACTGCCCGGACTTCAGTCGTGTGCGTTAGAAGGAGAAACCGTCCACGGGACTCCGATGTAAGAAAGGATAAACAAGTATTTTATCCCACAGCTTGCAGTATCTTCTTACAGGGATACTCAAGGTTACGTTCTCCTCAACCAGCAAAACTGTCCTACGGTAAGAAACACGCGTCGCTCGGCTCGATCGCTGCTTGAGCCTCCTCCCACAAAACAAAAATGGCCTCTCCCGCGTTCCGTCTTCCGTGTACCCATAAGACCTCTCTCTTAAAGCGACAGTACACGTATATGACGGTCGTTGTAAAACACATAAAAGTAAATAATGACATAAAATAAAATGTAGTAAACACAAATAACAGCACACAGACAGGATTTGGTGATATTTCATACTCAAACAAAATAAAATAAAAACATTAATTTTAACCTGGTTACATTCACCCCACCTGAAATTCACCAACATCCTGACAGCAGGATAAAAAGAGAAAGAGGAAAGGAAAAGCCCATCACTGACTACTGGCACAAGTGAAAAGAAGGACCTAGTCCTCCAGTCAACTTAGGAGCTACCTCGGTTACGAGGTCCAGAAAATAATGAGGTTGATCAAGTCTCAGAATTCCCTTAGATCAATGTGACGCCTGATACGCCACACCATGCACTTGGCCCAAAACAACCCTGTCTGATAGACACCTAATAACTCACATTAAACTAGTTTGAATGACTCCAACCTCCATCAAAGTTCAAACCCTCACACTCCGTAGAAATGGCATCTGAGCCATAGATTCTATTAACCTGTTCACTGACCTCACCACCCTCCCTGTGCGTGTCCTAACCCGACCATCGCTCTCTACTTGTGTGCGTGAGACAGTGCGAGCTGCAACATCTGTATCGAGTGAGGGTGGTGCCCCTGTGTGCGAATCAGTGTGAGATATAACACCTACATCGAGTGAGTGTGATGCCTCTATGTGTGGTGCATGTGTGTTGTGTGGTGCGTGTGTGTTGGGTGGAGACTGAGCAGTGGCCCCCACAGGACTGACTACCAGACTAGACGGAATGAACTCTTCCGCTTCTGCCCACTCAGATCTAGGTGAGTCTCCAAGTGATGAGACTGCTAGCCCCGCTGCATCCCCGGAGACCGTCAGGCCATCTGCACTGTCCTCCTCATCGGACCCTGCGCAGTCAAGCAACTGACTGGTTGTACTGGACTCCTCACCCTGATCTAACTCAGGAAGGGGCAAGAAGTTGACCTCCAACAAACGGTTCCTGTGCACCACCCTGGTGTGCCCCTCTGCATCCTGAATCTTGTAGACGTGGATATTGGGGTTGACACCGACAACCGTGTACACTCCGTTCTCCCATTTGTCAGTCAACTTTCTCTTCCCTCGCTCACTCTGGTTCGCAACCAAAACACGATCCCCGACAGACAGGACAGTGCCCTTGGCATGTCTGTTGTACTGTCGCACCTGATGCCGCTGCTCAGCCGTGGAGTGCTTCTGAGCGATCTCCATTGCACTCCTTAGACAGGAAAGCAGAGACTGAGCATAAGAGTCATAATCAACAACGTGAGGGTCATGCAAAACCTGCCTGAACATAACATCCACCGGCAGTCTTGGGACACGCCCATACATCAGGAAGAAAGGTGCGTAACCCGTGGTCTCGTGAACAGTGGCATTGTACGCGAGCGTGAGAGAATGGATCTGCTGAGGCCACTGTTGCTTCTGCTGAAGCGGAAGGGAACGGAGCATATTCCCCATCGTGCGATTAAACCGCTCTGTCCCGCCATTACCCATAGGATGGTAGGCCGTCGTGTGGGACTTCGCTACACCCGCCAACCTGAGAAGCTCTGCAATCAGGTTGCTCTCAAAGTTTGTGCCCTGGTCAGAATGTATTCTCTCCGGAAACCCGGAAACACAGAATACATGATCCCAGAGTTTCTTGGCGACCTGCTTCGCTGTCTGATTGGCGCAGGGGAACGCGTGAGCAAGCTTAGTGAAGTGGTCAGTAACCACTAGGACATCGACCGACCGCTGCCTACTGTCCTCAGCGGACCAGAAATCCATACACACAAGCTGCATCGGTGCGGAGGTTTTAATGCTCTCCAGGGGCGCGCAAGCAGCTGGCTCTGGGTTCTTCCCAAACACACATCTCCGACAGCATCTGACATATGCTCTGATATCCCTCTCCATGTCAGGCCAATAAAAACGCTGCCTTGCAAGAGAGAGAGTACGGTCCTGGCCCTGATGACCAGCGTGATCGTGGATGCCAGACAGTGCCTTGTCTTTCAGACTCAGAGGTAAAACATACTGAGAGCGCCTCTGCTTGGACACTGGGTCCTTTGTCACCCTGTACAAGACACCATCATTGACTTACAACTTCTCCCACTGTTTCAGCAGCCTGAGGACCTTCTGGTCAGCACCATGCCTCTCACGTCTCGATGGCCGCTTCCAAACAGCGACAAAGGGCAACACCTTGGAGATGCAGGGGTCCTGCTCCTGACTCAACCTGAGCTCCTCGGTGGATAACATTGGCAGTGTATCCTGACCACCCGACAGATGCTGAACGTGCTGGACCAAACTGAGTGCTGTGAATACTGATGCATCAGGCCAGTCACATTTGGCTTGACAAAAAGCCCTGACCTCAGCTGCATCACCAGCAAACCCAGATCGCGCACTACTCACTGTTTGGGACTGGCAACTGAGTCTGAAAACATCCTGCACAGAGTCCCCCTCAACCCCGTCGGCTTCCTGAACAAGGGCCGGGTAGGGCTCCCTAAGTAACCTCTGACTGACGGGCTTGGAAAAAGGGTCGCGACTCAAGGCATCCGCCACCACGTTTTTCTTCCCTGGCAGGTGTTTGAGATCGAAAGTATAAGACGCCAACTTAGACACCCAGCGGATCTCACACGCGTCAAGCTTCGGCTTCGTTAGGAGATAAGTCAGCGGATTATTATCTGTCCAAACGGTGAAGCTTTGACCCTTCAGCCAGTGGCTGAACTTTTCACAAACACTCCACTTCAGCGCCATGAACTCCAGTCTATGAGCTGGATACTTCCGCTGTGAGGCACTGAGGGACTTGCTTGCAAAACCAACAGGTCTGGCCTTGGACTCTCCTCGGGGCACTTGAGACAGCACCGCGCCGAGTCCGTCCAAAGACGCATCGACCGACAAAATGAAAGGCACCTCAAAGTCTGGATGGGCAAGCACCACACACTCCAGTAACATCGTCTTCAACAGATCAAATGCTTCCCCACATTCCACCGTCCAGTCTGCGGAGGTAAGCTTACGGAAGCTGCCATGGGGCTTCTTATCCTTAGCTGACCTCCCCCTCCTCTTTTGTCCAGCTGTAAGGGCGAACAGGGGCTTAGCCACGGAGGAGCAGTTCGGGAGGAAATGCTGGTAGTAAAATACCATACCAAGGAAAGATTTGATCCTACGAACAGAAGGCGTGCACCCATCACCTTCCATGAGATCCTGCACTGTCATGTTGGAGATGACCTCTACTTTGGAGGGATCGACAGACACACCTCCGCCATCAACCACGTGGCCCAAAAACCGCACCCGCTTCTGCAGCAGATGACACTTTTTCGGAGCCAGTTTCAAGTTGTTCTCCCTCAACCTCTGAAACACAGTGCGGAGCCTCGACAGAGCCTCAACCTCTGACGGCGCGAAGACAAGAAGATCATCAAGATAGCACAAAAGCTTCGTGAAGTTCAGATCCCCAAAGATCCCAATCATCATTCTCATGAAGGCTGCAGGGCTATTACAAAGGCCCTTTGGCATGCGATTGTATTCATGCAACCCAAGGGGAGTCGTGAAAGCAGTGTATTTCTTGTCATCTTCATGCATTGGGATGTTGAAGAAGCCAGAGGTGAGGTCCATCGTACTAAAGAGGCAGTTACCACCCAGCGCGGCAAGACAGTCCGACTGGTGTGGCAAGGGATGAGCGTCTTTCAAGGTCCGAGCATTCAGCCATCTGAAATCAGTGCAGATCCGAAGCCCGCCATCCTTCTTCCACACCATAACCAGCGGTGAAGCGTATGCGCTCGAGGACTTCCGGATAATCCCTTTCTCCTCCATATCAGTGAGAACCTGTCTCAACTTCTGATAGTGGGCTGGGGGAACCCTCCTGTAGGGCAAGCGAAAGGGGCGCTCATCCACCAGATGGATGCGATGTGTGTATCCTGTGACCTCGCCACAGTCCAGAGAGTCCCTGGAGAAGATGTCATGGTACTCGGTGAGCAGCTGAGTGAGCTGGGACTTGCATGCCTCACTAACCTGACAGGAGCTGAGGTCAATGTCACTGAGTCCGAGCTCTGACAAACTCCTAGCCGGCTGGACAGGCGGAAAGGCACTATCTGTGGCGTTGGACTCAAGCCTCCCTGCAACTGATTGCAGTCCCTGGAAAACATTAAAGTCCTCAATCGCCAAGCATGGAAACACATCAGCCAACTTGCAGTTCCTTTTCAGCGTGATGGCTTTGTCAGATGGATTGACAACAGTCATGGGTACCCACCTATCACCCCAGAGCGGTGCGACAAGTCGACCTACGAGTACACTGCGTGGCATGGCCTTCGAGTCTGTCGGCTCCACAACAACAGTGCTTCCAGCTGACATAGGCACCTTAGCAGGAAGTCTGCCCCAGACTAAGTGCTCGTGCCTCGGTAAGAGTGTCACGGCCTGGGTGAGCTTAACAGTACCTATCTTCTCAGGAACTGCACCACCCCTCCAGCGCTCTACATTCGTGAACATGGACAAGAACTGTTCAACGTCAGGACTAGACGGATTTTCCTGTCCGGACGCGATGTCCCAGTACTCAGTACCACTCTTGAGTACATGGGCCACATGTTTAATGACGTTTGTGCCGACTATCAGATCATCATGCTGACCGGGCACGACCAGAGTGGGTATGACAAAGGAAACACCATAAAGCTGCATGTTGAGGTCATAAAAACCATCAGGCCTAGTCTCCAGACCACCGCAGCCAATCAAGACAATGTTCTCTTCAGGCTGCTGCTTCTCAGGTAAAACACCCCCAGAGCGGAGCTTCTCTACTGCATTTTCACTGATACTGCATGACGTAGAGCCAGTATCCAACATGCCATTAAGCTGAACACTCTGGTTGACAAGAACAGGAGCATAGAACAAGTCACTGAAAGCCTGAATCCTCTGTGTCGCCTGAATGACCATACGTGAACCCTGAGGTGCTTTGGCACACTTGTCTTCATACCATTTAGCCAGGTCGGAGACATCAGTGAGGGATACATCTACTTTACCCACACCATCCCTCTCTAGGTGTGGGTTTAGTAGTTTAACGGACGAGACTGACGACCAGCTCTTCCACCAGGCTGAGAACGGAGCTGGTTGGGCGGCTGAGGGTGAGGACAGTCCCTCTTCCAATGACCAGGAGACAAACAGTTTATACATCGGTTCTCCCGGCTGCAGTGGGAAAATGTGGAGTGATCCGGAGACTTACAAATCCTGCACAACCTCTGTGGTGTGTCTGGCACCCGCCCTACGGCGTTAGCTGGCGGTTGAGTCAGCGTCGGTGTCCGGACTGCAGCGCTATCTGGAACCTGAGTCTGCATTGTGACCAAACGGTCTAGCAAGCTCACCAAACTCCTCATATAGTCATCACCGCCAGAGACAGGTGCGGGAGACGGTGCGGGAGACGGTGTAGGAGACCTTGCAAAAAATGGTATAGGAGATGACGCGTGAGCCGGGACGGGAGATGGCACCACCGGCACGGTCGTGTTCAAGTCGGGAGCCATGTCGACTACAGGGACATGAACCTGTGAATGGAACCTATGCTCTACCGCGCCTGCTTCACGTTGTCCACCTGCAGCAACACGGGACTTCCTCTCCTGCATGTGCTCATCAAGCCTCTCCTGGATCTCGCTAGCAGACCATTTCCCTGCGGACTTGAACTTAAAAACATTGGCAAGAGACTGATCTGGACAGTGTTTGATAAACATCATGCTTACCTCGTGGCTTGGCTCTTCAATACTACGGCCCTGCCACTTCAAGCATTCGTCAGCCACCTCCACTGTCTTATTAAGCCTAATCCAATACTCCATAGCGTCCTCACCTGGCTTGGGCAGCGTACTGTAAAAGTCCGCCAGGGGCGTGCTCGAGTATGTGAAGTCACTAAAGTGTTGCTTCAGTACATCAAAAATAATGTGGGGGTTCGCTATGTGGTCGACAGATGTGTTGCGCAGCTTTATCCTCACCACGTCCCTTGCTTTCCCCATAAGCTTAGCTAGAATCTCATGTGACTGCTCACTAACTGGAATGGCTCGCTTCCTCAAATACAAAGTCATAAGGCTCTCCCACTCATGAACTGTAAACTTATCAGAGCTATCGCCCCTGAAAATAGGAGGCTCCCTAGCGTCTGTCTGCATTACTACTCTAACACTAGGAGCTGTCTCCAAACGCTGTTCAGCAGACCTAGCACTGTCTGTGTGTGTGTGTTTCTAAGCATTTGTGTTTCCTGCAGCTTAGCAGTGATTGACTCTCCTATCTTCTCTGCTAACTGAGTAATGAGCACGGCTAACTCACCCACTGGCTGCTCGCTGTTACCTAGCACAGCCCCTTCGCTGATACCTGGCCTGGCCCGTTCTACGTAGCGTGTGGAGGTGAACTGAGGAGTGCCAAATGTGGTCGGGTCTCTAGGTCCTGGTGCTCTGGTGTCTGGTTCCCCGCCCTCTAAGAGCTGCCCGAAACTCCTACCTACACCTAGCCGTAAACCCCCACCCACATCTAACTGGTACCCCCTCTCCATAGCACACTGGCGATCCAAAAGATCCTGATCAGCAATGTTACCCCCACCTACGTACGAACCACCCTCTGCCATGTTCCTACCTCTAACACTCAGAAAAAATAAAAAATAAAATAAAAAAGTGAAAAGCTCAATTCATTTAAATAATTGAATCTAGAAATCACTAAGCGATTGAAACAATCACACACAATCAACAAATTCACCAATAGATTAATCACATATGCACATATCCAGTAGTTTACATCAATAGATTATTCACACGAGTCCTTCAATCACATCAACATTAACTTTTTTTTTTCCTTTTTTTTTTGTGTTTTTCTTCCTTCAGTATATACAAATGTCCTGTTCACAAGCCCAGTCCATGGTAACCACAGCTATGACTGTCCAGTGTCCACACAGCTCAACTCCAGTCCGCTGTAACATGAGCGTACAGTCTATAGAAATACCTGAGGACGTCTGGGGCTTGATGACGACAGCAGCCTCCCGCGGCGAGCAACTGATGTCACTCTCAGGATCCAGGAGGGTCACGGCACCAATGTAACGGGGGCAGTCCTATGCTGTTCTATCCTGGTCAGCCTGCTGCACGCCCGTCACTTCCATCATCAGCTCTGCGTTGTGTTCTATTTTCGGTGGGGTCCCAGGTGTTCTGGGGGGCCCTCAGTCTCTCATCATCATCATCATCATCATGATCAAGGAAGGAGCGGGGACACACAGGACTCTATTTGGCTTACCTTGCCATTTATTTTGGTTTCAAACCCTTCGACAAACGTCCAGTCCTCCAGCGGGAGCGGTGTTTCTTACGGACGTGGGGGTCGAAGTTCAACCACTGCCCGGACTTCAGTCGTGTGCGTTAGAAGGAGAAACCGTCCACGGGACTCCGATGTAAGAAAGGATAAACAAGTATTTTATCCCACAGCTTGCAGTATCTTCTTACAGGGATACTCAAGGTTACGTTCTCCTCAACCAGCAAAACTGTCCTACGGTAAGAAACACGCGTCGCTCGGCTCGATCGCTGCTTGAGCCTCCTCCCACAAAACAAAAATGGCCTCTCCCGCGTTCCGTCTTCCGTGTACCCATAAGACCTCTCTCTTAAAGCGACAGTACACGTATATGACGGTCGTTGTAAAACACATAAAAGTAAATAATGACATAAAATAAAATGTAGTAAACACAAATAACAGCACACAGACAGGATTTGGTGATATTTCATACTCAAACAAAATAAAATAAAAACATTAATTTTAACCTGGTTACATAAAGAAAGGGCCAGAGATATCTTGTTTTGGCCGGGGATGGCAAAACAAATTGAGGACATTGTGCAGAAATGTGCAGTGTGCAACAAACATAAAAACCAAAATCCAAGAGAGCCTTTGATATCTCGTCCACTCCCAGAGAGGGTGTGGTCAAAGGTTGGAATAGACTTATTCCATTTCAATAACGCAGAATATTTGCTCTGTGTCGACTACTTTTCAAAGTACCCAGAAATTACAAAATTAAGTGGTACAACAAGCAAGCACATCATAACTGCTCTAACATCTATCTTTGCCAGACACGGGGCACCAGATGAACTTGTTTCAGATAATGCAAGGCATCAGACAGCAGAACACAAAAATGTGGCAACCTGCCGTGATACTGGATAAACATGACAAGCCAAGGTCATTCATAGTACAAGCCGACAATGAGCAAATCTACAGAAGGAACAGAAGACACATTCTGAAAACGAAAGAAAACAGGATTTTACCAAAACCAACAGAGACTGTGGAACACACACTTGATCCTCCACAGCTGATGGATAATGGACAGTTCCATGCAGGACGAGAACCAGAACGAGGTGAAGTGATCCCAGAAAGACTCTTATCTGAAAGACACTCACCTGCAAGGACACCACCACCGCCAGCTTTCACTCCAGAAAGAAACTCACCTGTAAGGTCTCAGTCACCAGTTGTCTCTCCTAAGTCAGCAGCTACAAATGAGACTGTAAAAACCACACGTTCTGGTCGACCAGTCGACTTCCCTTGAAGTTCCCGAAACTAATGCTGAAAGAAATCAAGAACTGTTAAAACGGTGTTGTTCTCTGTGAAACTTCAGTAAAAGACTGAGTTGACTGTTTCTATTGCAACATATTGAAAAAACTGTTAGGTACTAAAAGGTTATGGAAATCTCAGTTATGGAATTCATTAATGCAGCAGTTTGGTAAAAACCTAATTATTGACTTACTATTACAAGATGTTGTTAACTACTGAGTATTCTAGTAAAGTTCAAAATAAATAACTAGAAAAAGGAAATGTGATGTATTGAAGTTGTAGTACTGGAGAGTACCTCTAAGTGACGCTGTAACCTTGAGAACCCCACACTGTACTGATATACCACAGTCGAATAAGTAAACGTTGTTCAGTCTACCTCAACCTGTCTCGTGCTTGGGTCTGATACAATACACCATGTATTTGCTCTACTCATGCAGTACACCAGCAGATTCTAGTCAACACCACTCCCCAGCTAGGTAGGGAAAACTAGTTAATAAAATCAGCTGGTTTAGTGACATTGTTGGAGCAAATACACGTTTTGGACATTTACTTTCTGGACCTGGTTTTTACACCTCAGTTAAAACATTAATTATTAACCATTAGGAGACATTTGGCTCCTACACTTTCAATATTAACTCCATCTATAGACAGTAAAACAATTTCATCCTTTTTCTGTTTAGCAAAAACCATAAACTTAGTTTTGTTCAAATTTAATCATAATTTATTTTCATCAAACCATCTTTTCAGTTTGACCATTTCATGTACAATGCTTTCTGCTAAACTTTTTAAATCATCTCTTGAACTAAAAAAAAAATAAAATAAATAAAAAGTGTCATCTGCAAACAAAACAAACTGCAATATCTTTGACACTTCACATATATCATTGATATATAAAATAAAAAGTTTCGGACCCAACACTGAGCCTTGTGGGACTCCACATTCAATCTTCACACACTCAGATGTATTGCTAGCAAACTGTACAAATTGTTTTCAGTTATCTAACTGTTATCTAACTGCTTAACCAATTTAAAACTACTCCTATCACACCATGTGTATGTAATTTAGAAATTGATATGTTATGATGTATTGTGTCGAATGCTTTTTTTAAATCAATAAACACACCTATTGTGTATTTCTTACAGTCTATTGCTGTTGTAATCTCTTCCATTAGTTTAATTAATGCTAAAGATGTAGATCGATTTGTCCCGAAAGCCATACTGACTCTAACTCAGCAATGTGTTCTTTTCAAGAAAAGCATCTTATTTTTGTACAAATATTTTTTAAGCACCTTGGAGAATTGTGAAAGCAAAGACACTGGTCTATAGTTAGTAAAACTGTTTATCTGTCTGGCTCACTGCTTACTTTTCTCCATGCCCAGGTGTGGAGTGTGTATGCATGTAAGCATGTTTGCTCTGAGAGAGTGTGAGACGATGATTTTCTCACCTTTGAATAGGATTTCATCCATTTTGGATACTTCGTCCCTGTGGTTCCAGTATTCAGCTATGGTGGGAGGGCATCTATTTCTCACCTCAGGCCATCCTGACAGTATCGTCTGCTTCAACATGGTGAGCTGAATGTCCTGTTCAGTTGCTGCTCTGATGTCAGCAAGCTTTCTGTCATTCACTGGCAGGTTGCTGATGACTGTGTGAACCTGAGTATCCATGCCCTCACTCAGAGTGTGGTCACTGTAGGCTACTGACTTCCTGGAGAGTGTGTCTGTGACAGTAATATCTTTATCTGGA
This sequence comes from Lampris incognitus, assembly GCF_029633865.1. Classification (NCBI taxonomy): domain Eukaryota; kingdom Metazoa; phylum Chordata; class Actinopteri; order Lampriformes; family Lampridae; genus Lampris; species Lampris incognitus. The sequence continues at coordinate 52,689,030 of NC_079223.1, read as the reverse complement.
CGATGGATGATGGTGATGTTATATTTCTGCAGCTTTAGGATCATTCATTGCAAGCGTGGAGGAGCTACTGCAAGAGGCTTTCTCAGTGTTGAATCCAACGGCTTGTGATTGGATTCTACGATGATCTTGTGCCCGTAGATGTATTGATGAAAATGTTTACACCCAAAGAGAACAGCAAATAGTTCTTTCTCTATTTGAGTATAGTTTTCGTTTGTGGCTCTGAGTGATTTGGAAGCGTACGCTATGGGCTTACCTTCATGTAGGAGCACTGCACCTAAGCCACTCTTAGACGCGTCGACTTGGAGCCTCAGCTCCCTGTTTGGGTCATAGTAGGTGAGCACAGGTCCTGGCTCTCATGTGATGAGGTCCTTCATCTGCTGGAAAGAGGAGTGGTGCGTTTCGTCCCATACAAACTCACTGCTTTGCTTCAGGAGCTGGCAGAGGGGTGCATTTACGTCGGACAGCCTGGGGGCGAATCGAGCCAGGTGCTTCACCATCCCCAGAATGGTCTCCAGCTCAGCCTTGTTCCGTGGTGGCTCCATCTCCTTCACGGCTTTTACCTTTTCGGGGTCCGGTTTGATGCCGTCGCGTGTGAGCCTGTGTCCAAAGTAACTGACCTCTGTGACGCAGATCTTGCTCTTTTCTGGGTTGAGATGCACTCCCCTCTCTCTGGTCCTCTCCAGCATGGCTCGCAGGTTGGCATCATGCTCCTCCTTGGTCGACAATTGCAGCGACGTCAGTCAGCCCTTCGTAGGTTTCGTCTGTTTTCTTTGGAACTCATCCTGCGCCGAAATGATGCCAAAAGGCAGGCGGAGGAACCTGTATCGGCCAACCACAGTATTGAATGTTGTTAACATGGAGGATTTGTGTGTTAGCTTAATTACCCAGTAGCCTGACCTTGCACCCGTGACGCTGAAAAACTGCGCTCCTGCCAGTTTTGGAGTGATGACATCCAGCGTGGGAAGTGGGTACTGTGGTCCGTTGATGGCTTTATTCAAATCGTGGGGATCTAAGCATATCCTTAGTTTGCCTGTGCGGGGCTTCTCTACCAACAACAACGCTTTCACCCAGTCTGTAGGCTCAGTCACCTTGGCGATGATTCCAACCTTTTCCATGTGATCCTGGTGGTCCCTCAGAAGGCTACGGAAAGTGAATGGGATTCTGTGGTGGGTATATGACTGGTGTGGTTGTGGGGTCCAGGTGTAGGCTGCATTCCCCTGGAAACTGTCCGATCCCCTGAAAAACATCTGCAAATTCCTCCATTACATCACAGCTTTCAGCTTGTGCAGCATTCACAGACAGGACCAGCTTGATTAGAGCCATTTCAAGACAGGCTTTCAGTCCTAAGACAGGTAGAGCTTGGGTGCTGACTATGTAAAATTCAAGTGTCCAGGCAGTGCCCTTGTACTTACAGCTCAGATTACAGGTCCCTTTAACATTAAGCGGTTCACTACCATAGCCTGTGAGACGGCGGGCTGTGGGCTTTAGTAACACACTTCCAAACAGTTTGTGAAAACGGTTAGCTAGAATAATGTTGACCTGAGCACCTGTATCTAACTTGAATTTAACTGTTATTTTCTTGACTGATTTCAACCTCAGCAATGGCCTGCTCCCTGTCTGTGCCTTTCTGCTCTTTTGTAACTGTGTCAGTGTACAGTTCATCCAGTTCCTCTATATCACTGCCCTCTACTGTATGCACTGGCCTGGGCCTGCGTGGCTGCTGGGAGCTACATACCTTGGCGAAGTGATATTATTTTTTGCACTTGCACTGGGCATTCCTGTTGTCCACTGTGCCACCCTTCACAATTCCCACACGTTTTGTAACGTTTCGCACCGTCCATTGTTTTTCGGAGCGTCTCCGTGTGTCTTGCCACGGCTCACTGCATCGACTGCATGGCTGGCTGATGGCGCGCAATTGTTCACCATAACTTTCATCTGCTCTTGTGCTAGCTCGTGTGAACACGCGATGTCCAGCGCTTTTGCTAAGTCTAGTGTAGCTCCATGGCTAAAAACGTTCTCTCGGACTTTAGTTGAGTTGGTTGCTAAGTCTGGCGTAGCTCCATGGCTAAGCAGTTTCTCTTGGACTTTAGTTGAGTTGGTTGCTAAGTGTAGTGTAGCTCCATGGCTAAGCAGTTTCTCTCGGACTTTAGGCGAGTTGGTTGCTAGTGTAGCTCCATGGCTAAGCAGTTTCTCTCGGACTTTAGGCGAGTTGGTTGCTAAGTCTAGCGTAGCTCCATGGCTAAGCAGTTTCTCTCGGACTTTAGGCGAGTTGGTTGCTAAGTCTAGCGTAGCTCTATGGCTAAGCAGTTTCTCTCGGACTGTAAGCGAGCTGGTTGCTAAGTCTAGTGTAGCTCCATGGCTAAACAGTTTCTCTCGGACTTTAGGCGAGTTGGTTGCTAAGTCTAGCGTAGCTCCATGGCTAAGCAGTTTCTCTCGGCCTTTAGGTGAGTTGGTTGCTAAGTGTAGTGTAGCTCCATGACTAAGCAGTTTCTCTCGGACTTTAGGCGAGTTGGTTGCTAAGTGTAGTGTAGCTCCATGGCTAAAAAGTTTCTCTCGGACTGTAGGCGAGTTGGTTGCTAAGTGTAGTGCAACTCCCTGGCTAAGCAGTTTCTCTCGGACACTAGGCGAGTTGGTTGCTAAGTCTAGCGTAGCTCCATGGCTAAGCAGTTTCTCTCGGACTTTAGGCGAGTTGGTTGCTAAGTCTAGTGTAGCTCCATGGCTAAGCAAATTCTCTCGGACTTTAGGCGAGTTGGTTGCTAAGTGTAGTGTAGCTCCATGGCTAAGCAGTTTCTCTCGGACTTTAGGCGAGTCGGTTGCTAAGTGTAGTGCAGCTCCATGGCTAAGCAGTTTCTCTCGGACTTTAGGCGAGTTGGTTGCTAAGTGTAGTGCAACTCCATGGCTAAGCAGTTTCTCTCGGACTTTAGGCGAGTTGGTTGCTAAGTCTAGTGCAGCTCCTTGGCTAAGCAGTTTCTCTCGGACTGTAGGCGAGTTGTTTGCCAAATCTAGTGTAGCTCCATGGCTAAGCAGTTTCTCTCGGACTTCAGGCGAGTTGGTTATTAAGTCTAGTGCAGCTCCATGGCTAAGCAGTTTCTCTCAGACTTTAGGCGAGTTGGTTGCTAAGTCTAGCGTAGCTCCATGGCTAAGCAGTTTCTCTCGGACTTTAGGCAAGCTGGTTTCCAAGTCTAGCGTAGCTCCATGGCTAAGCAGTTTCTCTCGGACTTTAGGCGAGTTGGTTGCTAAGTGTAGTGTAGCTCCATGGCTACGCAGTTTCTCTCGGACTGTAAGCGAGTTGGTTGCTAAGTCGAGTGTAGCTCCATGGCTAAGCAGTTTCTCTCGGACTTTAGGCGAGTTGGTTGCTAAGTCTAGTGCAGCTCCATGGCTAAGCAGTTTCTCTCGGACTTTAGGCGAGTTGGTTGCTAAGTCTAGCGTAGCTCCATGGCTAAGCAGTTTCTCTCGGACTTTAGGCGAGTTGGTTGCTAAGTCTAGCGTAGCTCCATGGCTAAGCAGTTTCTCTCGGACTTTAGGCGAGTTGGTTGCTAAGTGTAGTGTAGCTCCATGGTTAAACAGTTTCTCTCGGACTTTAGGCGAGTTGGTTGCTAAGTCTAGTGCAGCTATATGGCTAAGCAGTTTCTCTTGGACTGCAGTCGAGTTGTTCACTAAATCTAGTGCAGCTCCATCGTTAAGCAGTTTCTCTCGGACTTTAGGCGAGTTGGTTGCTATGTCTAGAGTAGCTCCATGGCTAAGCAGTTTCTCTCGGGTTTTAGGCGAGTTAGTTGCTAAGTCTAGCGTAGATCCATGGCTAAGCAGTTTCTCTCGGACTTTAGGGGAGTTTGTTGCTAAGTGTAGCGTAGCTCCATGGCTAAGCAGTTTCTCTCGGACTTTAGGCGAGTTGGTTGCTAAGTCTAGCGTAGCTCCATGGCTAAGCAGTTTCTCTCGGACTTTAGGCGAGTTGGTTGCTAAGTGTAGTGTAGCTCCATGGCTAAGCAGTTTCTCTCGGACTTTAGGCGAGCTGGTTGCTAAGTCTAATGTAGCTCCATGGCTAAGCAGTTTCTCTCGGACTTTAGGCGAGTTGGTTGCTAAGTGTAGTGTAGCTCCATCACTAAGCAGTTTCTCTCGGACTTTAGGCGAGTTGGTTGCTAAGTGTAGTGTAGCTCCATGGCTAAACAGTTTCTCTCGGACTTTAGGCGAGTTGGTAGCTAAGTCTAGTGCAGCTACATGGCTAAGCAGTTTCTCTTGGACTGCAGTCGAGTTGTTCGCTAAATCTAGTGCAGCTCCATCGTTAAGCAGTTTCTCTCGGACTTTAGGCGAGTTGGTTGCTATGTCTAGAGTAGCTCCATGGCTAAGCAGTTTCTCTCGGATTTTAGGCGAGTTGGTTGCTAAGTCTAGTGCAGCTCCATGGGTAAGCAGTTTCTCTCGGATTTTAGGCGAGCTGGTTGCTAAGTCTAGTGTAGCTCCATGGCTAAGCAGTTTCTCTCGGACTTTAGGCGAGTTGGTTGCTAAGTCTAGAGTAGCTGCATGGCTAAGCAGTTTCTCTCGGACTTAAGGCGAGTTGGTTGCTAACTCTAGCATAGCTCCATGGCTAAGCAGTTTCTCTCGGACTTTAGCCGAGCTGGTTGCTAAGTCTAGTGCAGCTCCATGGCTAAGCAGTTTCTCTCGGACTGTAGGCGAGTTGGTTGCTAAGTCTAGTGCAGCTCCATGGCTGTTGTGACTTCTCTTATGTACACTATTGTAGTGTTACTATTCGTGGGTTACTAACTTAATCACTAATATATATAAGTACACGGAGACGAGGATGCAGCACAAGTCTGATCTTTACTGACGGAGACATCACACACTACTAGGCTCGACCAGTGTATTACAGAACTCAGTAGTGGTGACAGTCCAACACAATCGAGCACCGAGTGCTCGATCCAATACACCACATCCCTCTTTTCCAACTGAGATGTGGCCTACTCATCAGTTGCTTCAACAGTAGACCCTTTACCGAACCATTAACACTATGGCATCAACACTGAACAAGTCTTTTCTACTTGCATACTTCAATGATTAATACAGCACGTTTTTTTTTTAAATGACAGATGACTCTCATTAAACAACATAAACAATTTCCTTTTCACATTCTGGTGGTTAGCATGTAACATTTTGAACATTCAGCAATCTTGCAACATTTCAGGTTAAACACACCTTGTACTCTTTGTTTCACCTTCTTTTTTTTCTTTTTTTTTCTTAATAAACACTTGAATGATCACACAAAAGAACCCTAAGGTTAGTCATTTTATCTGGCAGGGCGCCTAACTGCTCTGCCGCACTTTGTGTAGCATGTGGGTGTAATGCCTGTAGTCACCGGAGGAGGGTCGTGTGGTGGCAGGTCATGTGGTGGTGAGTCGACTGGCACAGGCGCTTGTGAGGGTTGTACCTCTGAGTCAAAATGTTCATCACTGTCCGTGTCTCTGAATAGGCTCGGATGTATCTTCCTCAGATGTCGCCTGTTCCTTCTTTGCATCCTCCCAGCCGGTGTCTGCACAGTGTAGGACCGTGGTTCGTCTCGCTGTCGGATGACAACGGCAGGCTCCCAGCCGCGCCGTGTTTGCATGTGTACGGTGTCTCCTGGGGTCAACACTGGCAGGGGCTTTGCACACTGGTCGTAACGTTGTTTTTGGCAGAACTGCAGGTTCCGGATCTTGCTGAGAATGTGCCGTGGGACTGATTGTGTCAGCACAGCACTGGAGCACGGAAGTGTGCTTCGTAGAACTCTCCCCATCAACATTTCTGCAGGTGATACGTCCAGTCCTGTCACCGATGTGTTCCTCAGTGACAGCAGCACCAGATGTGGGTCAGTGCCGGTCTGCATTGCCTTCTTCAGCGCATGTTTCACTCTCTTTATGGCTCTCTCAGCCATGCCATTTGAAGAGGGAAAACCTGGGCTGGAGTGTGTGAGCTTGAACTCCCATGAAGCTGCAAATGACTTCATCTCATATTTGGCAAATGGGACATGGTCACTCACTATCTCCCTAGGAATCCCGTGTCTGGCAAACACAGACTTCATCTTCTGGATTACTGTGTATGCTGTTTTGTCAGATATGTTGAGCACTTCAGGATATTTGGTTAGGTAATCAACTAACAACAGGTATGACTGACCGTGTAGCTCGAAGATGTCAGCTCCGACTTTCATCCATGGCAGTTCTGGGACCTGATGCGGCATAAGTGGCTCAGCCTGCTGTTTGGGCTGTAGCTGCTGGCATTGCATGCACTTTTCCACCATTGCCTCTATATCTCGTGCCATGCCAGGCCATTAGAGAGACTTTCTTGCTCTGGCTTTTGTGCGCTGCACTCCTTGGTGTGCAAGATGCAGCTTCTCCAAAATCGTGCTCCTGAAGCTTCTGGGGTATGATGATTTTGTCTCCGACCAAGACAATGTCATCTTCCATGCTTATAATGTCCTTTACTGCCCAGTAGGCGTGTAGTTTTCTGTCCAAACTTTTCTTTTTCATGGGCCAGCCTTTCTTGCGTTTCTCACACAGCTTGCAGCACGCTATCTGCTGCCGTTGCTTTCTTTAATTGGCTGAGTGTTTCCTCGCTCAAGGCATCTGTGGCATCAGAGGCATACACAACTCTCTCATCACAAGGGTTTTCATCAATATGGTCACCTTCTCTGCTAGCTTTAGCGCGTGAGAGTGTGTCGGCAATGTACATGTGCTTGCCTGGCGTGTATGTTACACTCAGGTCATACCTCTGCAGTTGTAAAAGCATACCTTGCAGCCACGCAGGTGCTTTGCTCAGCGGCTTGCGCATGATGACCTCCAGAGGCTTATGATCGGACTGGACAGTTACTGGTCTGCCGTAGACATACTGGTGGAATCTCTTAGCAGCAAACACTATAGCGAGCAACTCTTTCTCTATCTGTGCGTACCTTTTCTGTGTCGGTGAGCGCTCGTGAGGCATAGCACACTGGGCGGTCGTCCTGCATCAGACAGGCTCCCAGTCCATCCTTTGAGGAGTCTGCTTGTAGGGTGAGAGGCTGCTTGTGATCGTAGTATCTCAGCACAGGGGCTTGTGTGAGGGTGGTCTTTAGTGCCTTTAGCGCTGAGCTGTGGTGCGGGCACCATTGCCACGCTACATCCTTCTTGAGCAGCTGTCTGAGGGGTGCCGTGAGTGAGGCTTCGTTTGGTATGTATTGCGCTAGGAATTTTGTCATTCCCAGCAGACATTGGAGACTTTGTTTGTCTTCCGGGGTTGGCATGTCGACAATCGCTTTGATCTTTGTGTCGTCAGCTCTCTGTCCTGCTGCCGTGATGACGTGTCCCATGTACTTTACAGTATCAACTTTAAACTGGATCTTGTCCCTGTTAAATTTCACACGTGCAGTCTTGGCTCTCTCCATTACTTTCTGCAGGATTTCATCGTGTTCCCGCTCTGATGACGCTGCGATGATCATGTCGTCTGCTATAATGTACACACCTGGGATATCGCCGAAGGTCTCATAGTTCTTTCGTTGAAACACTTCGCTGGCCGATTTGATCCTGAATGGGAGTCTGAGGAAGCGGAACGGCGTGTTGAAGGTGCATAGCTTAGACGACGGCTCATCTAGCTTGATCTGCCAGTATCCACCCTTTTCATCTAGGATGGAGAAGATGGATTTTCCTGTTAGCCTGCTGCGCACGTCTTCCGGTGTAGGAATGGAGTAGTGTTGACGCTTGACTGCCTCATTCAGGTTGCAAGGATCCAAACATACCCTTAGCGCACCATTTTTTTTCTTTGTGGCAACAAGACTGTTCACCCATTCTGTAGGTTCATTGACAGGAGTTATGACTTTCCTGTTCTGCAAATCTGTGAGTGTCTCTTTTAGTGAGTCCATGATGGAGAGTGGTACGTTCCTGCACGCGTGAATCACAGGCGTGACGCTGGGGTCAATGTGTATGTGATGAACTCCAGGAAATTCGCCTAATCCTGTGAAGACCTCCGCATACCTCTGCAGCAGCTCCTCTTTGGTGGCCGGAGGTTTTGCTGGTTGTGGGGACTCCACTGCAAGCGCCTCGACTCTTCTCACCAGCTGCAGCTCTTCACACGCATCTCCACCCAGGATTGGCTTGCCAGCTCGGCTAGACACATGGAAGTCCAATATAGCCGTATGCTTAGACGTGCGGCAATCTAGAGATGCAACACCATCTGAGGGTAGTCGTGCACCACCAAAAGCAATCAGCACAGTCTTTGTGGGCCGTAACTGAACGGGACCTGCATAGGAAGCACATTTGCATCGGCGCCTGTGTCCAACTTGAAGTTAATTGCTACGCCTCTGACCGTGGCTGTTTCACGCCATACAGTGCCTTTAGCTTGGTGGGCTGCTTTGTTTTTGTATTTTCCAATCATGCCTATATATAAGGAATCAATTTAACTTTCTAGATTATGCACTGTCTTTGTCTTGTAATTGCCGCTTTTTTCAGTGCTTGATTTACACACCTTGGAAAAGTGATTGTTCTTACCACATTTGTGGCACACTGCACCATAAGCTGGGCATTGACGGGGCTCATGTTTATTTCCACACTTGTGGCAGAGAGTTGTTGCTACATGCCTCTTGCTGCTCGTTTTGTTCTTGTTCCAGCTGCCCGTGCGCGTTTGCCCTGTTGCTTTCTTTAATGCCTCCACTGAGGCGTCTTGGACAACATGTGACGTCTGCATCGCTTGTATTTGTGACTTAGCGAGCTCGGCTGATCTACATATCTCTACGGCCCTGCGCAAAGTAAGCTCATTATCACCTAACAGTCTTTCTTTCAAACGGGCATCATTTATGCTGAACACTAATTTATCCCTTATCATGTCATCTTCATGTCTGCCAAACTCACAGTCTTTGCTCTTCTGGCGCAGCTCTGTGATGAATCTGTCCACCGATATTCCTGCTGACATCGTGTGCGACCAGAATCGATGGCGTTCGAACACGACGTTCTTCCTAGGGCTGCAGTAGTCCTTAAAGGCTTTCAGAACGTCCTCCATCGATTCGTCGTCTCCTTCTGGGATGATGGTGAGTGTGTTATACAGTTCTAGCGCCTCCTCGCCGATGGTGTGAAACAGAATGGCTATTTTAACCGTCTCTTCCTTATCCAACGCACCTGAAGCGGTCATGTACAGCTGGAAACGCTACTCCCATCTTCTCCAGTTTTCTGCGACATTCCCGGTAAGTATCAGCGGTGGTGGCGGCTTGAACTGTTCCATATTTGTGCGCAGGCTAGCACTTGTTAGCTAGCTGCCTCAGCTACCAGCGAACTCGTTGAAGTACCGCCCTCGAATTATACCGTAACTCCGTCTTCTGACACCATGTTGTGACTTCTCTTATGTACACTATTGTAGTGTTACTATTCGTGGGTTACTAACGTAATCACTATTATATATAAGTACACGGAGACGAGGATGCGGCACAAGTCTGATCTTTACTGACGGAGACATCACACACTACTAGGCTCGACCAGTGTATTACAGAACTCAGTAGTGGTGACAGTCCAACACAATCGAGCACCGAGCGCTCGATCCAATACACCACAATGGCTAAGCAGTATCTCTCGGACTTTAGGCGAGTTGGTTGCTAAGTCTAGTGCAGCTCCATGGCTAAGCAGTTTCTCTCGGACTTTAGGCGAGTTGGTTGCTAAGTCTAGCGCAGCTCCATGGCTAAGCAGTTTCTCTCGGACTTTAGGCGAGTTGGTTGCTAAGTGTAGTGTAGCTCCATGGCTAAGCAGTTTCTCTCGGACTTTAGGCGAGTTGGTTGCTAGTGTAGCTCCATGGCTAAGCAGTTTCTCTCGGACTCTAGGCGAGTTGGTTGCTAAGTCTAGCGTAGCTCCATGGCTAAGCAGTTTCTCTCGGACTTTAGGCGAGTTGGTTGCTAAGTGTAGTGCAGCTCCATGGCTAAGCAGTTTCTCTCGGACTTTAGGCGAGTTGGTTGCTAAGTGTAGTGTAGCTCCATGGCTAAGCAGTTTCTCTCGGACTGTAGGCGAGTTGGTTGCTAAGTCTAGTGTAGCTCCATGGCTAAGCAGTTTCTCTCGGACTTTAGGCGAGTTGGTTGCTAAGTCTAGTGCAGCTCCGTGGCTAAGCAGTTTCTCTCGGACTTTAGGCGAGTTGGTTGCTAAGTCCTAGCGTAGCTCCATGGCTAAGCAGTTTCTCTCGGACTTTAGGCGAGTTGGTTGCTAAGTCTAGCGCAGCTCCATGGCTAAGCAGTTTCTCTCGGACTTTAGGCGAGTTGGTTGCTAAGTCTAGCGTAGCTCCATGGCCAAGCAGGTTCTCTCGGACTCTAGGCGAGTTGGTTGCTAAGTGTAGTGTAGCTCCATGGCTAAGCAGTTTCTCTCGGACTTTAGGCGAGTTGGTTGCTAAAACAATATGGTCCCTAACCATTCCTTCTTTGTTAGCATAGCCGCAGTCTTTGACTAGCACTTTCAAGTCTGTTACGAACTGTTCAAATGATTCGCTAGCACCTTGTATTCTCTCTTGAAATGTATATCTAGCAAAGATTGGGTTAGCTTTCGGGATAACATACTCCTCGGATTGATCATAGTATGTTTGCAGTACCTTTGCCTGGTCCGCTGTCAGTGTCCAGATATTGAAAATATCCCGTTCTTTGTCTCCGACCCACAGAAGGAGGCAGCTGCACTTATCCTCCTCACTCTTTGTCTTCAACGGTCCAATGAACATTAGCTGTACATGTTGCTTGAACCTTCTCCACGACTCCGGTAAACTGGTCGAGTCCCAATCCAAAATCGATATTGGAACACCCGAGGAATCCATTTCGAATGGTAGACGATGAGTTTGCTATTCTGACACCATGTAATAAATCAAATCGAATCAAATCAAATCAATTTTATTTGTATAGCCCAATATCACAAATTACAAATTTGCCTCAGTGGGTTTAACAGCAACACAACATCCTGTCCTTAGACCCTCTCATCGGATAAGGAAAAACTCCCTAAAAAAATCCTTTAACAGGGAGAAAAAATAGGAAGAAACCTCAGGGAGAGCAACAGAGGAGGGATCTCTCTCCCAAGACGGACAGCGTGCAATGGATGTTGTGTTCACGCAATTTACATAATACAACATTGAAAGAGGATAACAGAATTATAATGGACATAAAATTTATGAAGAACATGATGCACAGGATGCCAAGCAGTGTCCACATGCCAACGGAGCAGTCCAGGACCCAAGCCACGCGACCAGCATCATCATGTAATAAAAGAAAAACTTATGTGAGGAGTGGAAGGGCAGGCAGCATCCAAATGGCGGCCACCATCACCACGGAGACCTGGGAGGAGAACCGACTGCACATGCATGCAAGAGAGACTCACATGACGCCATTCAAACACAGAAAAAGAGAAAGGAGAAGGCATAATTCAGAGAGACAGAAAAGACATGTTAGAGAAGAGAACAGTTTGCAATAGTCATTAGCCATAATCAATTAAGTCATCAATTCGTCATAATCTATACTCTGTAATCTATACTCGATAATCTCGTCGGCAGAACAGTGGTTGGTAAATTCATTGAGACAGAAAACCAACCTGCCATCCAGTACAGGTTGTGAAGCACCCAACTTAAAGGCAACTAATTGTAAACTAAGGCAAAAAGACGAGTTTTTAGTTTGGATTTAAAGGACTCAACAGACTCTGATTGTCTGATGGCAGCAGGCAGGTTATTCCACAACACTGGAGCCCGATAGGAAAAGGCCCTGCTGCCCCCAGCTGACTTCTTTTTAACTTTGGGTACACACAGGAGCCCTGTATTTTTAGAACGAATTGCTCGAGATGGCATGTAAGGTTTAAGGAGATCAGACAGGTAGGATGGGGCAAGCCCATTTAGGATTTTATAAGTCAGCAGAAGCACCTTGTATTCTGATCTAACATGGATAGGAAGCCAATGAAGGGAGGCAAGAATTGGTGTAATATGGTCAAATTTCCTAGTTTTAGTTAGGATTCTAGCAGCAGCATTCTGAACCATCTGAAGACTTTTAGTACTAGAATGTGGCAGATCTGAGAACACAACATTACAGTTATCAAGTCTGGATGAAACAAATGCATGTATTAGAGTCTCTGCGTCAGCCATGGAGAGAAAAGACCGAATTTTAGTTATGTTACGTAAATGAAAAAAAGGCAGTCTTGGTGATTTCTTTAATGTGTTTATCAAAGGAAAGGCTGGGATCAAACGTAACACCAAGATTTTTGGCTGCCACACATTGTGAAACCACAGAGTTATCGATTGTTATCGTTACTTGATCAAATTGGTGTCTGTGTCTAGCAGGGCCAATGGTTGGCATCTCAGTTTTATCTGAATTTAAAAGCAGAAAGTTAAGTGGCATCCAGTTTTTCACAGTAGCCAAGCAGGCCTCTGTTAGTTAGTGATTTGAGTATGATCATCAGCCCTTATAGACACATACAACTGAGTATCATCAGCATAGCAATGGAAATTTATTCCGTAACTGCGTATAATTTGGCCAAGAGGTGTAATGTAAAGAGAGAAAAGTAGAGGGCCAAGAACTGAGCGCTGATGCACACCATATTTAATGTAAGAAAATGTTGATATAATATTTTTATAGCAGACACAATGTGTTCTTCCAGATAAGTAGGACTTAAGCCAAGAGAGAGCTAAGCCAGAGACACCAAAATTACAATTTAATCTATCTAAAAGTATACAGTGATCAGTGGTGTCAAAGGCTGCACTGAGGTCCAGTAGTAGAAGCACAGAAGTGGAATCAGAGTCGATAGCCAGTAGAAGATCATTTACCACTCTGGTCAGAGCAGTTTCAGTGGAGTGACAGGGCCTGAAAGCCGACTGAAAAGGTTCATATAGATCGTTACCTTTTATATGGGTCAGAACTTGTTGATACACAACTCTCTCTAGTACTTTAGAGAAGAATGGAAGATTAGAGACTGGCCGATAGTTATTAAGAGACCCTGGATCAAGGTGCGGTTTTTTAAGTAGAGGTTTAACCACAGCTGTCTTAAAACTGCTGGGAACAATGCCAGTAGTAAGAGATACATTAACGATGTCTAGCATTGTAGGTCCAAGAAAAGGCCAGAGGTCTTTAAAAAGTTTATATAATATATATATAACATATATGTAATACTGTGTGGTTTCGCTATAGTCACTCTTTCAGCGGTCATATAGGAAATTGACAGTAGACGATATCACGTCTGACTACTCTTTATTGCAGCGTCCATCTTGTGTTTTAGTTATGCAGCAAGCATCCTCATATAAACCTGACATAAGCAAATGAGGCGTCGTGTCAGCCAGTTATATCCTAGGCTATGTTTAGCTACAGGATATTACACTTTTAACATTGTTCTCAATAATATTTACAAAAATATCTTTCCCCACCATGACGAAATGTCGTGCCCGGCACGGGGGAAAACATGAAGCGCGTGTGGAAAACAAGGACATTTCGCAAAATGCTGTCTCTCTAGGCGGCCACAAGGGGGCAACAGAGGACTACATGAAATGCATTATGTACACACCAGTGGAAACAGCGGCATCACATCTCAAGAAACAAGCAACGCAGGCACATAATCTTCTGAGGAGTATCTGTACATAGTCTCCCAATCAAAAGCAAATCTCCCACATGCAAAGATAAAGGTTAGTGACTGCAATATAAAAGTGATGCTTGATACAGGGGCAACTGTGAATATCATCAATGAAACAACTTACCAGAGACCGAGACAGAAGCCCTCACTCACCAAATGCATGCTTCCCATATTTCCTTATGGTTCACGCACACTACTGCCTGCCATAGGAAAATTCACCTCACTGGTTTAATCCAAATCGCGCTTCACAAATGCAACATTCCGTGTGCTACAAGGAAGTAATGGCAGTCTACTTGGGCTATGACACTGCCAGTGAGCTGGGACTAATCAAAATCACCAATGCTCTTCAGACATCTCCACAACAGCCAGAGCAGCCCACACGAACTTCAAACCAGACAGAAGTGAGGGCAGTGGATGATCCCCTCGCTGAGTATGCTGACCTCTTTCAGGGGATAGGAAAACTGAATGACTTCCAAGTCAAGTTGCACATAAAGAGAGATGTCCCTGCCGTCACACAACCTCACAGGAGAGTACTTTTTCATGTAAGGAAGCGAATTGAGGCTGAACTGCAACGTCTAGAGGACCTTGACATCATCGAGAAGGTGGATGGTCCCACTCCTTGGGTCTCTCCAATCGTTCCTGTTCCAAAATCAAAGACCCGAAAGCAGTGCGCATTTGTGTGGACATGAGGATACCAAATCAGGCCATCGAACGAGAATGACATCTCACACCTACAGTAGATGGTGTGATACAATTACTCAATGGAGCCAGGTTCTTCTCAAAGCTAGATTTGAACAGTGGGTATCATCAGCTACAACTAGTCATCTTCTCGGTATAACAACATTCTCCACCCATGTAGGGCTGCGACGTTACAAAAGACTGAGCTTTGGCATTTCATCGGCTTCAGAGGTGTTCCAAAATGCCATTCAACAAGCCCTGGATGGCATCCCAGGAGTAATCAACCTAAGTGATGACATATTAGTGTTTGGGGAAACAAGAGCTGCCCATGACCAAGCTCTTGGAGAAACGTTTCAGAGACTGAGGGAGAAGAACCTAACTTTCAACAAGGCTAAGTGCTCATACGCACAAACCACTCTGGACTTCTTTGGAAGCACATTCTCAGATGGAGGATTCTCTCCGGATCCCAAAAAGGTTCAGGCGCTTCACGACGCTGCTGCTCCGACTAATGCCAGTGAGGTCCGCAGTCTTCCGGGCATGGCAAATTACAGTGCCCGTTTCATCAAGGATTTTGCCACAATAACCCAAACTCTGAGAGAACTTACAAAAAAAGACTGTTCGTTGGACCTGGGCAGAAAAGCACCAGAGGTCTCTTGATAAGATGAAACGAAGTCTAACAAGTGATGCTGTGATGACCTACTTTGACCCACACAGACTAACTGAAATGTTAGTTGACGCAAGTCCAGTAGGTCTTGTGGCTGTGTTGGCACAAAGGAATGGCCCTTACAGTTCCCGCCCATACAGGGTCATTGCCATCAGAGGCTCCATGGTGACAGCCAAACACAATAACCATGTCATCGCCAGAAACTCATCCCACTCCAAGACCCTCTCGGTGGCTGAAAATCACCACTCTCAGCAATGTGGTTTGAAAAACATGGACTGGACCGAAATCCACCCTGAACAAATCCCAGAGCCCTTAGCCCCTAATATAAGCCCCATGGGCCACAGTCGCCTGTTCAGAGCTACCCAGTCAGGGTAAACAGAAGATTCCCGTCATACATCGCTGAATTTAAAGTGAACCGAATAAAAGAGATAATGCAAGAGAAAGTTTGAGTTAGACTGGTTAACAGTTATTGTTAAAAAAAATGTTTTTAAAAGTAACGAAAGAAGGGTTGTAATGTCCATGCTTTGTAATATGTTTTAATAATGTTTCTGGTGTTAGTTTTAATGTTTATTCTGGTCACAAGGGGGCGCTCTAGGTTAAGTGTCGTATATGTGAGACGTTCTTGGTTCACGTTAAGTAGCCGAGTGAGAGAGGACTGTTAGTAGCCATGGATAGCAGATACACTAGCAGATGTGCCGTTGTCGTTATGCAAAAGTTTCACTAAAGATTCCAAAACGCAGCTTCATGATATTTGAGTTTTTATTTTAAAACTTTACAGTAGCCAACTTGCAAAATCTTACGTACGTGTAATAAAGGAAATATGTTTGTTGTCTGAGGAAGTCCGTGATCCAGGAAGTCAAATCCGAAGGGAGAGGTCCAGGGAGAGAGACGCGGAGGGAGATCGCTGGAGGGGGTCCGGGGAGACGTGATTGTCGCTGGGGACGAGGAGCGAGGGAGACACGGGGAGCCGTGGAAGTGGCGGAGGGGGGGTCTTGAGGGAAACAAAAAAAGCGAGACGAAAAACAGGAACACAAGAGTTAGACACTGGGAGAAACAAAACAACAGCGTGGGGGAAAAAAACACAAGAAAAGGGTTACAAGGAATCACTGGAATAGGCGTGTAGGGGCTTTTACCGCAGGGTTCAGTACGTCGAAGCAGATAGGCATTCTGGGAGACTTCTTGTAGAGGGCTGCCTGATTGCTGCAGGTGTGCCTGATGGATGAGGAGGAGATGTACCGCAGAGGGGTTGATGATTCGGTCTGTGGTGTAGGGACCGATGTAGCGAGGGGCCAGCTTCTGGGAGAGAGTCGGGAGGGGCAGGTCCCGGGCCAGTAGCCGCACCCTCTGGCCAGGACGATAGGCCGGGGCTGGCACTCTCCGCCGGTTGGTGCCGCGCCGGGACCACTCTGTGGCCCGCAACATAGCAGCCCCGGGTGGTCTTCCAGATGTGATGGCACCGGTGGAGATGGGGCCCTGGTGGACGGGACTGCCACCTCCAACTCCTGACGGGGAAACAGAGGGGGTTGGTAACCGAGGGAACACTCAAAAGGGGGACAAACCAGTAGCATAACTCTCTGTGGTGTTCAGGGAATACTCCATCCAGGGTAGGCGCTTACTCCAGGAGGCGGGGTTGCTGGTGCTGACACAACACACAGCCGCCTCCAGGGCTTGGTTGGCCTGTTCCGCCTGCCCATTGGTCTGGGGGTGGTATCCAGAGGAGAGACTTGACTGTGGCCCCAATCCCCTTACAGTATGTCTGCCACACCTTAGAAGTGAACTAGGGACCACGGTCGGAGACAATGTCCTGAGGGATCCCATGGAGATGGATAACATGGGAGACGAGGAGGTCAGCCGTCTCAGTCGCAGAGGGGAGCTTGGGAAGGGCGACAAAATCGACAGCCTTAGAGAACCAGTCAACAATGGTCAAGATAGTATCATTACCTTGGGACACAGGGAGGCCAGTCATGAAGTCCAAGGCAATGTGTAACCAAGATCAACCAGGTACAGGAAGGGGGTGCAGGAGACCCGCCGGCGGGTGATGGGTAGCCTTACTGCAGGCACAGGTGGCGCAGGCGGCCATGAACTTTTTCGTGTCCGCCTCCATAGTGGGCCACCAGAAGTGCCTGCAGATGAAGGCCACCTTCCGGTGGACGCCGGGATGACAGGCGAACCGGCTGGAGTGGCCCCACTCCAGCACTAGGAACCAGATGGTGGATGGCACAAACAGGCGATGCCAGGGTCCATTGCCTGGGTCATGCTGGGTGCGCTGAGTTGTTCTCACCACCGATTCGATAGCCCAGGTGACGACACCCACCACCCGGGCTGGAGGAAAGATGGTGTCAGGGGTGTCTGGTGCATCAGGGGACCCCTCTGGAAACAGACAGGAGAGGGCGTTTGCCTTGACGTTCTTGGAATCCAGGCGGTAGGTGAGGGTGAAGTTGAACCAGCTGAAAAAGAGAGCCCAGTGCACTTGCCAGGGGTTAAGCCTCTTTGACGTTCACATGTATGTCAGATTCTTGTGGTCTGACCACACAACGAATGGCTGCTTCGCTCCCTCCAACCAGTGTCTCCACTCCCCCAGGGCGGCATGGACCACCAGCAAATCCCTGTTGCCGATGTCATAATTCCTCTCCACTGGGCTGAAATGCTGGGAGAGGAAGGCACACGGGTGGACTCCCTGGTCCTCCTCCGACCGCTGGGAGAAGACGGCTCTGATGCCCGTGTCCGACGCGTCCACTTCCACAATCAACTTGCTTGGATGGGTCTGGGTGAGTGAGCCTTTGTAAACAGTCCCTTCAAGGCCGAGAAGGCGGCCTCCGCCTCAGGGGTCCAGGAGAAGGGGCTGAGGGTGGAGGTTAGTGCAGTGAGGGGGGCGGCCATTTGGCTGAACCCCCTGATGAAGTGCCAATAAAAATTGGTGAACCCTAGGAAGCGCCGGAGTTGTGTCCTGTCAGTAGGCCGTGCCCACTACTTCACAGCTCGGGTAGGTGCAGATGTGCCTCTTATCCACGATGTGGCCGAGAAATTCCACAAAGGTGGAGTAGAACACGCGCTTCTAGGCCTTCACGAACAACTTGTTCTCCAGCAGCCATTGGAGGACCAGGCAGATGTGCTAGTGGTGTTCCTCCTCTGTCCTGGAGAACACGAGGATGTCGTCCAGGTACACCACCACAAATGTGTTAAACATGTCCCGCAACACATCATTGACCAGCGCTTGGAAGATGGCCGGGGCGTTGGTGAGACCAAAGGGCATGATGAGGTACTAAAAATGCCCTAGGTGCATGTTAAAGGCTGTCTTCCATTCATCACCCTCCCAAATACGCACCAAATGGTACACACTATGTAGGTCTAACTTCATGAACACCGTGGCGTGAGTGAGTGGCTCGAAAGTGGAACTCGTAAGGGGGAGGGGATACTTATTTTTTACAGTGATGTCATTTAACTGATGATAATCTATACAGGGCCGCAGGCTGCCATCCTTCTTCACCACAAAAAAGAAGCCCGCTGCAACCGGGGACGACGAGAGTCTTGATTCCTGAGGTCAGGGACTCTGATATAATTGTGCATAGACTCCTTCTCCGTAACCAACAGGTTATACAACCAACCGGTGGGAAGGGCGACCCCGGGAAGGAGGCCTATGGTGCAAATATAGGGATGGAGAGGAGGAAGTTAAAGTGCACTGTCTTTGCTAAACACGGGAGCTAAACCGTGATAGACAGAGGGTACACCCGTGAGATCCTGGGGAGAGAGCACGGGACTGGGGCCACTGGACAGAGAGAGAGCAGAGTGAAGGCAGTTGGCATGACACGCAACGCTCCAACCCAATATCCAACCAGTGGACCACGACCTGTGGGGTTCATGCCTCTCCAACCACGGTCTACCTAACACTAGGGGCGCTGTATGGGCGTGCAAGACCAAAAAACGCATAGTCTCTGTATGATTACCCAAAATAGTGAGCACGAGAGAAGCTGTGCTGTGCATAATCCTACCGAGTGAACGACCGTCTAAGGCTTGGGCTGTGAGGGGAGTGTCAATGGGGACGAGTGGAATGCCAGCTTGCCGGGGCAGCGAGATGTCAATCAAACACTCGTCCGCCCCCGAATCTAACGGTGCGCTGATAGAAAGTGATTCCTTGTCCCAGGTGAGAGTGGCAGGAAACAACCGGTTGTGCTCTTTGGACTGGGGCAGGGTGGTGAAGCTCACTAGGACACCCCCCGACACGAGTCGGGCAGGCTCGGATGTAATGGCCCAACTTCCCACAGTAAAGGCAGAGTTGGTCACGCATCCTCTGCTCCCGCTCCTCCAGTGGAAGCCGTGACTGACCCAACTGCATAGGCTCCTCCTCTGACCTGGATACAGATGATGCCGGGGGTTGCATGGAGTACTGAGAGGGTGGAGAGTGGCTGCAGGACGCTGGAACAGGGGACCCGCTGGTAGTACGGGTGGGGGTAGGTCTAGGGGATGCTCCGGCGCATTGAGCGCGTTCCAGACGCCGCTCCCGCAACTGTTCGTCCATCTAGAGAGTGAGGTAGACGAGCTCATTGAAGGAAGAGGGCCGGTCTCTAACAATGAGATCCTTGTTGGAATCGCTGAGCCCCCCCCTGTACATGCTCTTAAGCACTGTGTCGCCCCACCCACTGTTAGCCAACAGTATCCAGGGTGTAGTCTGCCACTGACCTAGCTCCCTGCTGGATAGAGTGGAGGTGGCTAGCTGCGTCTTCCCCGTCCGCTGGGTGATCAAACACTAAACGGAATTTGCAGCAGAAGGCATCATAGTCGGTGGAGAACGGTTAGTGATGGCCAACCGCTGCCATAGCCCAACTGAGGGCTCTGCCAGTTAACAGGGATATCGCCAGGTCTACCTTAGCCTCCCCTGTCCTATACCTAGCTGGCTGGTGTTTGAACAGGAGCTCACACTGACCGAGGAAACCTCTGCACTGCTCGAACTCCCCACCGACGGCTTTAGGACAGGGGAGGTTAAGTGCAACACGGGACTCATGATACGGTTGACCGGAGGGAGGCTCCATGGGACTGGGAGCTGGAGCTGGGCTGGGCTGGAGCATGAGACTGGGGTCAGAGCAGGATGATCGCTGATCTTGAACACAGCCACTGTCAGAGCAGCGATCTCAAGTTCAAGTTCAAGTACTTTATGTGTCACATGCACAAAAATACAAGGTAAAAAACGTGCAATGAAATGAAGAGGGGTACTCCATCTGTCATTATATGAAAAGACATAGAGCTAGATAAAAGACGAACGATAAGTGCGTTTTTGCTCTTTTTTTAAGTCAAAATAAACAATAGATAAAAAACTAATTAAAAAAAACTAGCTGTCTCAAGTATGTGAAAAGTCTCTTTAAGTCTCTCTGTTTTGGCCCTAAAACTACAGAGGCGTCTACCAGACCCCAATAGCCCGAACAGTCCGTTGTTAGGGTGAGAAGTGTCGCTCATGATCTTCTTGGCTCTCCCCCTCACCCTTCTGGTGTAAGTGTCCCGCAGGATGGGGAGGGATGTTCTGGTGGTGCTTTCAGCTGAATGTACCACTCTCTGCAAGTCAACTCGGTAATGCGGGCAGAACAGTTTCCATACCAGGCGGTGATGCAACCTATTAGGACGCTCTCCACAGCCGAGGAATAGAATGTCTTCAGGATGGAGGGTGAGACCTTGAATTTCCTCAGCCTTGGGAGGAAGTAAAGCCTCTGTCTGGACTTCTTTAGAGTGTGCTGAGTGTGAAGAGTCCAGGTGAGGTCCTCAGCGATGTGTATGCTGAGGTATTTAAAGTTGGAGACCCTCTCCACAGGTTCCCCGTTGATCTTTAGTGGGTTGTATCCTTTCCCCTGCTCTCTCCTGAAGTCCATCACCATTTCTTTGGTCTTGCTGACGTTCAGGGTCAGGTTGTTGGACTGGCACCACTGTGCCAGGTCATCTACTTGGTTCAGATAGGCCTGTTCATTGTTGTTGGAAATCAGGCCTATTACCACTGTGTCGTCCGCAAATTTGATTATGGAGGTGGAACTGTCCATGGCTTTGCAGTCATGTGTGTAGATGTTGTACAGCAGAGGGCTCAGCACACAACCCTGAGGAGCACCTGTTTTGAGGATCAATGTTGCGGAGGTTAGGCCGCCCACCCTAACCACCTGGGGCCGGTCAGTGAGAAAGTTGTACACCCAATTGCACAATGAGATGTTGATTCCTAGCGACCTCATCTTCGTGACCAGATTGAGGGGGCTATAGTATTAAACGCTGAACTGTAGTCAATGAACAGCATACGTACGTAGTTCCCTCTCCCCCCATCCAGGTGAGTTAAGGTGGTGTGCAAGAGGTTGGAGATGGCATCATCTCTGCACCTATTGTTTTTATAGGCAAACAGGAGGGGGTCGAATGAGCTGGGCAGGGATGAGCAGATGAAATCTTTCACCAACCTCTCAAAGCACTTTATCACTACTGACGTCAGGGCCACTGGTCGGTGGTAATTCAGGCATGATGGACTGTTGTTCTTTGATACAGGGAACATAATGGACCGATTGAAGCATGAGGGGACGACGGCTTGGGCCAGGGATGTGTGAAAGATGTATGTAAACACTAGCTGTTTAGCGTAGGATTTTAAGACCCGGCCAGGGATGTCGCCAGGCCCTGCAGCTTTCTTGCCATTTACCCACCTAAGGACCCTCCTCACATCGCTGTCAGTGACGGTCAATGGGGGTTCCCCGCTGTCTACTGTGGCCATTTGGCTGTTGTTGGTGCCGTTAGCCTCATAGCGTGTGTAAAACATGTTCAGTTTGTCAGCTAGGGAGGGATCCACACTCATAGCCGAGTGAGGCTTGTTTTTAAAATCTGTAATGACCCGTAGTCCATTCCACACGCGAGCGGAGTCACCTTCATTAAAGTCGCCTTCCACTTTGTCCTTATAGCGCCACTTAGCCTCTTTGACTGTCTTAAGACGCTGCTTTATAATCAGCCAAGTCACCAGAAATCAGCCCTGCATTGTAGGCGGTGGTGCGAGCTGTTAACGCTGATCACACTGCTCTATCGACCCTTGGCTTCTGGTTCGGGAAGATCTTAATCTTGACAGTCGGAATGATATCATTTGTTAGCATAGAGATGTAACTCACTGCTATTTCCGTAAACTCACTGAAGTTAGCCGAGGTCATGCGGAACATCTCCCAATCAGCGTTTTCAAGAGCGTCCTGCAACATGGCTACCGAATGGTCAGTCTAACGCTTCACCTCTTTCGTCACCGGGGATTCCCTTAGGAATTTTTGTTTGTATTTTGGTAGGAGGAGGGTGGCGGCATGGCCTGACTTGCCGAACGCTGGCAGGGAGATGGCTTTATAGCTCTCCCTAAACTGCGTGTAGCAGTGATCCAGTGTTCTTCCTCTCGTGGGGAAGTGAATATGTTGTTTAAATTCTGACATGCCCCGGGTAATATTTGCTTTGTTAAAGTCACCGACCACTATGAAAGCAGCCCCCAGATACCGTTGTTGTTTGTCTATCATCTGCTGCAGCTCGGATACGGCAATGTCAGTGTTGGCTTGTGGTGGAATACAGACCGCTGTGATGATTACTGATGTAAACTCGCGGGGCAGGTAGAATGAACAGCACATGATGGTTAGATGCTCCAGATGGGGAGAGCAGGACCAAGAGAGAACCATAACGTTCCTTGGGTCACACCACTTGTTGATCTGTGTGGAGAGCGATGCAAGAGCGCTCGCCGAGGTCCGTGAGTTAGTCTGGAGCCCGCTGATCTCTCCAGTGATCTGGGAGAAGGCAGTGCTAAGCTCTGAATGGAGTTGAGTGAGTTGAGTGCTGTGGTCCATTACCACTACCTCGAGAGCTATAATGTTCTGAGGCTTAGGGGCTATAGCTGTCTGAGCGACCGCCTGCCCCTCAGTTTTGCTTTGGCTCATTCTGGCTTCAACGTTCTGTTACGACTCTCGAATGAAGACCAGAGACCAGTGTAACGAAATCCAAAGGCAGACGGACACAGAGTACTGAGAAACCCCGAAGGCAACTGACCCTTTGTTGGCCTTCTGATTGGTGCTCTATTCCCACCAACCAGAGGGCTCCTACCAATGGTTACCGTTGCTAACATACCTGGGGTTAGACAAACAAATCGAGTGGATAAACTCTGATGCGTTCCGATGGTAAGTGAATTTGAAAGTGAAAACAGGAGGAATTGAGATTGAACAGGAAAATGGTTAAAAGGTGTGCATGGGATACCTGTAACAGTGACTCCCGATATCCAGAACGCAATACTGGAGTTGTTTTTATTCCTTTCATCAATCCCAAAACAAATATTGAGAGATGTCGCCACTGGATTCGGCTGTGTGGACGACAACACGGGCAGTTCAACCCTGCCACTGTCAGCAAAAATACCTTCATATGTTCAAAGGTAAGAGAAAAAATATTGTTTTCAGTATATTGACAATATTCTAAATGTTCCAGTAATGTTTGCTACCTATACTGAATAACGTTAAAAGCGTGCTGGTAACGTTGCCATTTCTGTCACTAAGCTAACTGACATTGTACAGGATAGTGGAGTGCAGACCTCTTTTTGACAAAGGTCTAATGTGTGCATCAGTCCAACAATGTGGAAACAGTAACCAGCAGACCTGAATGAGCAGAACCAAGATTAAAAATGTTTTAATGTTAACATTGGATAATGAAAACATGTAGTAGGCCTATATTATAACAATATTAATACTAATAATAATGTATTATTAGTATTAGTATTACAATTATTAGCATTATACTTAGTATTTGTATTTTTAGATTATCATTATCGTTATTTTATTAGGTATTGATCTTTTTTAGTTATTGTATTTGTATGATTATCTTAACAGTGTTGTTGATGTATGCTGTACATCACTTTGGATAAACGTGTCTGCTAAGCACACTTCCCATAACCATGACCTACATTACAATACAGTCATTTAGCAGATGATTTTATCCAAAGCGACATAATAAGTTCATTTAACGTAGGTAGTCCTAGTCAAGAGAACTGCTAGTCATGTGTATCCTTAGTAAACAAGTATCCAAGAGCCTAACCAGCGCTGAAGTACCAGACTACAAATACAATACAATATCTGCTAAGAGGAAGGATCAGCGTAGTGCATATTCTTTGCTATAAAAACATGATATAATATTGTTTGCTACTTACCCAGCAGATCACGAGCAGTTCTGCCCTGTGACAGTCCCGTTGGCCATCACTTCCACAGACAGCAAATGAGGCGTCTCTCTTTTTTTCATTGAGCGGTAGCATTTTGCATTGATGGATGTGTCTGTGGATGTCACATCATGAACATAACGCTCCATAGCATATTGAAGTTCCTGTTGTCTGGCTTTAGAAGGTGTTTGCCAGTAATGTGCAGTGAGGTCCATGACTGGGTAGGCAGTGAACTATATTAATTTGTGCCAGAGAGAGGCGCAAGCAGACTCTGCCTCAGCAGCCTGCATTCACGAATGCTAGCTTTGGAGCAAGCCATCCTGAATAGGGCATGCCTTTTATTGATAAAACAACAAGTTTTGCATGATTTTTTAAAATTATTTTGTACAACAATCTTAACAAATTAAAGTCAAAATAAATAAATAAATACAAATAAATAAATAAATAATTTACTATCATGATATTTCTGTTACGGCTCGCCCACCCCGCGCCGTGGCCCGCCCACCCCTCGCCGGCAGCCAATCAGCTCGTCAGGGCTGGGCTTAGCCGTCAGGGCTGGGATTAAGTTTCGTGGTCTCCCAGCGCCCGTTGTCAGTTCGTGCCGTAACCTCCTCGCAGTAGCGGCTACTCTTCCCTACGGTGCTTTTCTCTCCGAGCTCACCCCAGCCCTTGGTTTATGGTTTCCCTTGCAAAGTTTCCCCGTGGAAGTATCCTGCCGTGTTCCCGTTTTGGATTACCCGCGAGTTTTTTCCCTTGGACTTCCCGTTTTCTTGTCGCTCATTGCCTTCCTGTGTTTGACTGTTTGTTGTACGCGTAAGGAATAAAGTACGCCAGTTTTGGCTAATCCCATCTCTGTCTGGTGTCGTGCGCTTGGGGTCTTCCACAAACCCTAACAGTACGAACTGACCATGACGACCCCAGCCGACACAGAGAGCGTACCGACCAGTCCGGTTCAAGCGGCTCTCATCAGACAGATCCAACTGACCAACTCCCACACCCAGCAGCTAGAGGCGGCCTCTGCTGCGGTGAGGGATCTTCAGACCCAGGTCCCGCCCCTCCAGGCCTGTGTGGGTAACCTAACGAGCCAGCAGGCGGCGTTGGCGAGCCAACAAGCAGAGATCCTGCGGCAGTTGCAGACCATCGCGGCGGCTCTCACCATCCAGCCGCCGGGCCAGCCTGCTCTTGGAGTCATGGGTAACCCGCCCCCTGGGTCCGCTGCCCCAGTTAACCCTGTGGGGCTCAACCCAGTTCCCCAGGAGCCCTGCCTCTCCAGCCCACGACCGTTTGATGGCGACTTTGAGACCTGTGCCACGTTCATCATGCAGTGTGAGCTGGTCTTCCTGCACCAACCCAGCATGTTCACATCTGATGCTGCCCGTGTCGCTTACGTGACCAACCTGCTCACAGGCCGAGCAGCTCAGTGGGCCACTGCTTCCTGGTCCATGAAGGCCAGTTTCTGCCTCACCTACGAGGACTTTGAGGCGGAACTACGGAAGGTTTTCCACCATCCAGTTGGTGTCCAGGACCCTGGTGCTCGGCTGAGCAGTATCCAGCAGGGCAGTGGCAGTGTCACAGACTACTCGGTGGAGTTCAGGCTGGCCACAGCTGAGAGCGGCTGGAACGACCAGTCATTTCAGGTCACCTTCCGGAGAGGTCTCAGCGAGGCTGTCAAGGACCAGCTAGCCACCCGGGAGGAGCCAACCTCCCTCGATGACCTGATCAAGCTCGCCATCCGCATCGATGGACGCCTCCGGGAGAGGAGGCGCGAGCGAGCCCTGCGTGGATCCCTGTCCTTTCCCAGTCGTCCAGCACTCCTGGCAGGACCCCTACTCTTGCTCGCCCCACTTTCCCTGTGGCCGTTTCTCCCCCCGCGCCCCAGACTACGACGGTGGGAGGAACCTATGTAGCTGGGGCGCACGCGCCTTAGTCCGGCCGAACGGGAGGCCCGGTTCAAGGCTGGTCAATGCCTCTACTGTGGCCAGAAGGGACATCTGATCAGCAGTTGCCCCACTCGGCCAAAAGACTAGGCCCACTGGGGCCCCGCAAGATCCTAATGAGCCGCCTTTCCTGTTCCCGCCGTCCTGCCCCACAGAACCATCTGGTTAGCGTTACCCTGGCCTGGGCTGACCAGCGGCTCACGGTGGGTGCACTCCTCGACTCGGGGGCTGATGAGTGTTTCCTGGACTCAGAGTTTGCTGCCCAGGCTAACATCCCGCTAGAGATGCTGGAGAAGCCCATGGAGGCCTTCGCGCTGGACAAGCGCTGCCTGGCCAGCGTCACCCAACGCACCCATCCTGTCTCTCTCACCGTAGCAAGGAACCATGTGGAGAGACTTCGGTTCTACATCGTCCAGTCCCCGTTAGTCCCTGTGATCCTAGGGCACCCCTGGTTCGTGCAGCATGAGCCACACATCGCCTGGGCCTTCGGTACCATCATGGAGTGGAGCTCGTCATGCCCAATGTCTCCAGGCTGCTC
The DNA here is from genome assembly GCF_029633865.1 of Lampris incognitus. Lineage (NCBI taxonomy): Eukaryota > Metazoa > Chordata > Actinopteri > Lampriformes > Lampridae > Lampris > Lampris incognitus. The sequence goes on along the minus strand of NC_079223.1, from coordinate 52,662,506 downwards.
CCGGCCCATCCCCCCGACGTGCCCCTAGTGCCCCGCCTCCCGACATCTCCTCTGTTCCCCCTGAGTACCATGAGCTAGGTGAGGTTTTCAGCAAGACCCGGGCCCAATCTTTTCCTCCTCATCGGCCTTATGACTGTGCTATCGACCTCCACTCTGGGGCACCCCTTCCCAGAAGTCGTCTGTACAGTCTGACCATCCCCGAGAAGGCTGCGATGGACCAGTACATCTCCGAGTCCTTGGCAGCGGGGCTCATTCGGCCCTCGTCCTCCCAGGTGGCAGCTGGATTCTTTTTCGTGAAGAAGAAGGACGGGGGCCTCCGACCCTGCATTGACTATCGTCATCTCAATGAGATAACCGTCAAGAACAAGTACCCCCTTCCTCTCATTAGTTCCACCCTTGAGCCCCTCACCCAGGCTACAGTCTTCACTAAGCTGGACCTACGGTGTGCCTATCATCTGGTCCGGATCCGGAAGGGGGACGAGTGGAAGACAGCCTTTAAGACGCCCCGGGGTCATTATGAGTACCTGGTCATGCCGTTCGGCCTCACCAATGCCCCGGCGGTATTCCAGGCTCTCATGAATGACATTCTTCATGACATGCTCGACGAGTTTGTGGTGGTCTACCTCAATGACATCCTCATCTTCTCCAGGACCCTCGAGGAACATGTCCAGCATGTCCGCCGGGTACTCGAACGTCTCCTCTGGAACCGGCTCTTCGTCAAGACAGAGAAGTGCCGGTTCCATTCCCCTTCCGTTGACTACCTCGACTTCGTCGTTGAGAGGGGACAGATGCGGGCCGACCCCCGCAAGATCCAGGCTGTGGTGGACTGGCCCGATCCCATATCCCGGAAGGAATTACAGAGCTTCCTCGGGTTTGCGAACTTCTATAGGAGGTTCATCAGGAACTATAGCCGCGTGGCAGAACCTCTCACCAGGCTGACCTCCCCCTCTCAGCCGTTCATCTGGTCCCCGGCTGCCCGCTCTGTGTTCCAGTCCCTCAAGGAGAGGTTCACCAGCGCCCCGGTCCTGCTCCACCCCGACCCCAAGAGGGAGTTCATCGTAGAGGTGGACGCTTCGGAAACTGGGTTGGGGGCTGTCCTCTCCCAGCAGTCAGCGTCTGACCAGAAGGTTCATCCATGTGCCTTCTTCTCTTGCCGGTTCCTCCCCGCCGAGGAGAACTACGATGTCGGGAACCGGGAGCTTCTGGCAGTGGTGGCTGCTCTGGAGGAGTGGCGCCATTGGCTGGAGGGGGCGGAACAGCCGTTCACCATCTGGACTGATCATAAGAACTTGACGTTCATCCGAGCAACCAAGCGCCTCAATGGTCGGCAGGCACGGTGGGCCAGCTTCCTCTGTCGGTTTGACTTCACGCTGACTTATCGCCCCGGGTCCCGCAACACGAAGCCAGCTACAGAGGAGCCGACTCCCATCCTTCCTGAGGCCAGGGTGGTTGGCGTGGTTACCTGGGGCATCGAGACCGTGGTCAGGCAGGCATTCTGCTCCCATCCCGCCCCGAGCCACGTGCCTCCACGCCGCCTGTTCATCCCGTACTCAGTCCAGACCCGGGTTCTTCAGTGGGGCCATGCCAGTCAGTTTGCTTGCCACCCGGGTGTTCACCGCACCTTCACCTTCCTGGCTCGGTGGCCCACTGGTGGCCCACGCGGACGTGCGTCGGCCCTGTGATGTTCTGGCGGCCTGCCCAGGGTGTCTCCCCGACTGCTGCCGCCCAATGACTGCTGGGATAGGCTCCAGCATCCCAGCGACCCTGACAGCAGGATAAACGGTTTGGATAATGGATGGATGAATAAAAAATTACTGTAGCTGAAACATAAATTATGCTGCATTTAGGTGTTTTATTTTTTTTAAAAAAAGCCCTTTGTTTTAATACATTTCTGGTGAGACCGGAAAGATTTTCACAATAACTTCTTCGGCAGTCCATCAAAATGATAATGACTGTGATGCAGTTTAAGCTCGGTAAGCACGCGTGTAGGCAATCAGGCTGCATTAGAGCGACAATATCGTCCATATTTGTCACAGATGAGTCTTGTTTGAGGTGGTCTGTTATGTCTTGCATGGTGGGCCTCATCATAGCCTTCTTGTCTCTTTTGTTCAACAGTTGTTCTCGATTGCCTTACTGTAGAGTGCCATCTCTGTCTGTTCAGGGCCACTCTCTCCCAGCTGGAGTCATCTATGCCGCAGATCTTCATGTCACGCTTGAGCACATCTTTCAAGCACAGCTTCTGGCCTCCCTGCTTCCTTTTCCTCTGGCACAGCTACCCGTAGAAAACCTCTTTTGGTAGGTGGTTGTCTGGCATTCTTCTCACGTGGCCGGCCCATCCAACACTGACTCCCCGCCTGCCACCTAATGACTGCTGGGATAGGCTGCAGCATCCCCGCAACCCTGAGAGCAGGATAAGCGGTTTGGTTAATGGATGGATGGATGGATTCTTCAATATTACTTTGTCTGTTGCAACACTTTCGTCATCCTGAAGAGCAGATGTGATTGCTGCAGCTAGTCTCATTTGATGTTCTGCTTGCTGGCTTGTTGGTATCCAGTTCCTCGGTGTTTTTTGTGACTTCATCTTTAGTTTCATTCGCAACTGTGTTCGCAAACTATCTTAGAATATTGCATTTCCATTGAGAATAAAAGGAATCTACACCATTTATTTTATTTTCGCAGACAGAAATTTGACAGTCGTGACGCGGACACAGGATCCACCAACATTGGCTATAAGTTGAAATGTTGATGTAAAACGTATTTTTGTTTCTGAAACGTTGCGATTTTAACATGTTCGTGGTTTGCAGAAACGTAAAATGCCAACATTTTATTCTGGTTACTGGGTTGCCCATCTCGGGCGCAACTTGCTTGGTGAGTTTAAACTGGTAATGGAAACGCAAATCAACATGGCATAGTTTGACTTGGTTGTGTAGACACTAGGCCGAGCCAGAGAGACATGCAGGAGATCTATATGAGAACCTGCTTCATGGTCTGGGCGATGCAAGCTGATTGACGATGACTTGATACAGTTCTTGATTAGCTGGCTGGAAGCCCACATCAGCTTGGACAGCTGGCAGCACTTGGTCTGGCAGTTCACAACCCAAAAAGCACTGTGGTCTGTGAATCAGCTTTTCTAGATAGGTCCGAATGGAGGAGGAGAGAGGTGGTCATATCTTTGCCCATTAGTTTGCATTTGCAGGCGTAAATGGAATAACTCTCAGTATCTTATCGTCACTTGTATTTCATAATATAATCATAATACATGCAGTTGATCTGGTCACCATCTTAACTTAGTCTAAACATGACATACACAGCATTTAAAATGACTTACTAACACCAAATGCTCAACATTAACTTCTGTCTGGGTCATACAGTCATCAGAACATAACATATTACATCAAATACCATAGAGTTTGATATTCAGACATCGTAAATCATAAACAGAATGTATATTTTCATTCAACAATGTGGCAATGCTAAACATCCTTTGTCTGAGAAGAGGAGAGAAAGTGAGGTGTGGAAGTGGTATTTATGACAGTAAATAAAGCTGAGGAAGAGTGGTCAGTTTAATCCTCCTGGTATGCAAGGATGTCCTGTTGACCATCCTGCACGTCGGTCTGGTCCATAATCAAGTCTGGTAATTCAAGCTTGATCACATATTCATTGAAAATGTCATCTTGTGTGTGCGTGTGTGTGTGTGTGTGTGTGTGTGTGTGTGTGTGTGTGTGTGTGTGTGTGTGTGTGTGAAGAACAATCACTGTTACACCTAACTGAAAGGAATAGCTTCAAGGTGTTCCATGCCACCCACAGCCTTCCCTTCCCATATTCTGACGCATTAACGATCATTAGTTTTATCACCTACGCGCATTCTGCTCTAAAACTGAGAACCTTATCCATCATCCACCTGTATCAGTGGCATTAATGTCTTTGCCAAATTGCGCCACTCCCGACTCCCCCGTCCACGTGCTTACCAATGGTCAACAAAAGGCAGGAACTTAGCTCACTCAAAAATATTTACTCCTAACTTCAGACCTCCTCACTCGTTGCATTTTCTTCCTGTGCTCAAGGTACTCATATCCATTTATCCAAACCACCCTTGAATCCATGTTCCTCCTGGATTTTTTCGGTATCCTGTGATGCTCAGTATTCACCACCACTACCTTCACTTACATTCTGACAAGCCACAAAATTCTTTCAAACATATCCATCCTTTCCTGTAATATTCTAGTTTTAAACCTCAACCATAGGTCAGATCAGCGATTCCTATCCTATTTTTCTCTGTCATCCAAACTCATACCTAAGCCCCTATGAAACCTTAAGAGACTACATCAACTCCAAACTGGCTGGCCATGCTTCCCCTACATATCCCCATTTCACCACTGCAACTGGGAAGATTGCACTCAACTTCTGGTTTCACCTTTATCACCACCAAATCCTGATCAGAGCAGATATTTCCCAAGTTGTACTCTGACAACTCATTTCATATTGGGGCTGCTTCCACTGCTTCCAAGCAAGGGATACCAAACCACATAATAAAAATGTTGGGCCGTTGGTCAACAGGAGCCTAGCAAATTTACATCCGCACCATTCTCAGTGATGTAAAAAAAAAGCCCAAATCCACCTCAGTATGTGAAGTCTTTTTTGGGGAACAACGGAGTCCTAGACTCCTATGCTGTGAGATGACCCCCCCCCCCAACCTCAGCTCCCTGGGTTACCCAATCCAACTGCCCTGCCCTCCCGGTGACCCAGTCCAACCACTGCTTCATGACTCAATGTGAGGATCTCGTCTGACTCTTCACCCCATGACAACGTTTCAATAAACCAACTTAACAGTCTCTGGTGGCATGGTCTTTGTTAGTGAAATTGAGTTTTCTAACTAAAGTTCTGGAACAAGGGCCCCAGCTCATACAATCTAACCAACCACACGTACCTGTACCTAAGCCTGCCTTACTATACCTCCTTTCTCCCCTGTCACATCTAACCCCCAGACCCCCATCATTTTTTTAAATGTTATGTGGTACTCTTCTTTCTCAACACAGAAACCAGAAAGAAAGCAACAGAGCCCTAGACACCTGAACTGGAAGATGGCACCCCACCTTCAGTCTCAGCTCCCTGGGTTCCCTGATTCCCGATGACCCAATCTGATGCCACCCAATGACCCGATCCCAATGATACCACAATATGAAACTGAACACAATATAAAACTGAACACAACATGATACTGAACACAATATGAAACCGAACTTAATATAAAACTGAACACAGCATGAAACAGAACACAATATGAAACTGAACACAATATAAAACTGAATACACATAAAACAACACAATGAACACTCAACACAACATAACACTGAACACAATATGAAATTGAACACAATATAAAACAGAACACAACATGACACTGAACACAATATGAATCTGAGAACAATATGAAACTGAACACAAGACAAAACTGAACACAATATGAAACTGAACACAATATAAATATGAACACAATAAGTAACGGAAAATAATGTAAAACCGAACACAATATGAAACTGAACACAACCAAAAGTGAGCACAACATGAAAGTGAACAAAACATGAAACTGAACACAATATTTAGCTGAACACAGCATAAAACGCTGCCTTTGAAGGGGTCGGAGCAACAGCAGCGATCCACCCACCCACCCCAACCATGGACTGTTGTCCCCCCTGCTCTCTGAGAGGCGCTACAGGAGCCTCAGAGCCCGCACTACCAAGCTCAGAAGCAGCTTCTTTCCACAAGCTGTTGCCCACCTGAACCTGGCTACCCACTGAATGTCTGTAGATATTTTCAATATTTTGTATTCTTGCTCTTTTTAACTTATTTTTTGCATTTGGTCTTCATGTGTGTATATCCTATACTGTGTTTGCTGTGTTTGTCTGTGTCTGTCTTGCACTGATTGGTGAAGCCACAGCCCTCATTTCATTTTTAACATGGGCCTGCACATTGTTTTTAATGACAATAAATTGAACTGAATTGAACCAAACACAATATGAAACTGAACACAATATGAAACTGAAAACAATATAAAACCGAACACAATATGAAACGGAACACAATATAAACCTGAACACAATATGAAACTGAAACAATATAAACCGAAAACAATACAATACCAAACACAATATGAAACCGAACACA